>NW_025813484.1:7458484-8058484 GCF_021976095.1 Xenia sp. Carnegie-2017 | reverse complement strand
TCATCTTGCGCTCTGCATCAGCTTGAGGCTGTTTTGCGGGCATCTTTAGATGAGTAAAAAGTTTTGGTTGGTGATAAATATAGTTATAGTTACATAACTGAAATGTTCTTCCTAGAACTCATTAATGTTTAATGAATCAATTCGCTGAAGAAGAACCATACTTTCAGTTTTGATATGTATTTGTAAAACATAACTCATGGATCGTTAAGAATCATGCTACAACAAGGTATGTTTTGTGTTTTTATGCTATATATGAAGGTTTGACGCATAATGATCAGGTTGTTTCTTTTTGGTTGGCCTGATGGCCAAAGTTTTGGTTATTGGTAAAAATTTTTGGTTAGTGATAAATATAGTTATAGTTACATAACTGAAATGTTCTTCCTAGAACTCATTAATGTTTAATGAATTAATTCGCTGAAGAAGAACCATACTTTCAGTTTTGATATGTATTTGTAAAGCATAAGTCATGATCGTTAAGAATCGATGCTACAACAAGGTATGTTTTGTGTTTTTTTATGCTATATAAGAAGGTTTGACGCATAATGATCAGGTTGCTTCTTTGCCAGATGGCCAAATTTTTGGTCATTGATAAAAATTTTTGGTCAGTGATAAATATAGTTATAATTACATAACTGAAATGTTCTTCCTAGAACTCATTAATGTGCAATGAATCAATTCGCTGAACAAGAGCCATACTTTCAGTTTTGATATGTATTTGTAAAGCATAAGTCATGATCGTTAAGAATCGATGCTACAACAAGGTATGTTTTGTGTTTTTTTTATGCTATATAAGGTTTGGCGCATACTGATCAGGTTGCTTCTTTTTGGCCTGACGGCCAAATTTTTGGTTATTGGTAAAAATTTTTGGTCAGTGATAAATATAGTTATAATTACATAACTGAAATGTTCTTCCTAGAACTCATTAATATGCAATGAATCAATTTGCCGAAGAAGAGCCATACTTTCAGTTTTCATATGTATTTGTAAAGCATAAGTCATGATCGTTAAGAATCGATGCTACAACAAGGTATGTTTTGTGTTTTTTATGCTATATAAGAAGGTTTAACGCTTAATGATCAGGTTGCTTCTTTTTGGCCTGATGGCCAAATTTTTGATCATTGGTAAAAATTTTTGGTCAGTTATATGTGTAGTTGTAGTTACATAACTGAAATGTTCTTCCTAGAACTCATTAATGTTTAATGAATTAATTCGCTGAAGAAGAACCATACTTTCAGTTTTGATATGTATTTGTAAAGCATAAGTCATGATCGTTAAGAATCGATGTTACAACAAGGTATGTTTTGTGTTTTTTTTATGCTATATATGAAGGTTTGACGCATAATGATCAGGTTGCTTCTTTTTGGCCAATTCTAAAACTAAAATACTTTATTGCAAAAACGATTTCAACGTACCTAAGAGCCTTAATTTCGAATCTAAATTACTAAACATTACTAGTTTATGGAAGCATCCCTATGAAGAGGATATTAAATCAGCAGCTCATTTATTTTCTTTCTGAACAAAATTCGTCTCCATATTACTATGCCGGCAGAGCTCAGTTAATCATCGATAATTAACTTGTTTGAAAATATTTTTATGTTTATCTAAACAGGACAACTTTCTTACTGATTGAATTTTGAAAAGTTTTACTGTAAGGATTAGTCGAACAGTTATAATTAAAGAAGAGAAAAATATTTGAAATTCCGTCGTACATATTTAACTCTTCATTAAATTATTTTTCAATTAAACCACCTACATATAGTTGCTTTGACGACGCATATAAATAAGAAACTGTTTAGTCAAACATGTTCTCAGCGTGAAGTTTATACCTACGCATTTTTCTACAATGCAATAACAGTTGTTATCAATGAAAATATATTTTTACTTTAAAATAGTTTACAGCAAATCCTATTGGTAGTATTTTAGTCTTAAATATTCTTTAGAAATTTCCAACCAACAGCGTTGTTAAAAAAGTATTTTAAATTTAAAATGAGCTTCCATAATGTATTTTGACCTACCCTACATCCGCCACACCTAAAGTATACTTAGTTATATATTACTGCGATGTTCTTTCAGAACTGAATAGTTTTATGAGACCGCTGGGTGAAAGAGATCCTGATTTGCTGTTTTGATTTGTGCTTCTTAAACTGAACTCTACAATGAAGCGAGGTATGAATTATAATGTGTTAGATATAATGCTGATATGCAATGTTTTCGAAATACGAATGGTTGACAGAAAAGGACTACGTTTCTTTTTGTAATGTTTCGTATTTTTTGGTATGTGATGGGTAGAGAGATAGCGAAAGCATGATTTTGATTCACACGGTCGTTATCAGTAAAGTGCATGTAATGTTTTCAATACTGGAGGATTAAGCAATGATTTCAACGTATATTAAAATTGGATTCCATTAAATATTGAAAATTTTCATCAAATGTAATAAAAATTGCCAACCAATAGTTACTCATGCAGATTTTTCTATAATGAAACCCGTCTTGATGAGGCGATAAATAACCGTAAAATGTAACTTATCGATTTAGAATTAATATATCATTATTAGAAAAGTAGGTGGACTCGCTTCAATACCAAATGCTGTGCTGGTACACAATTTGAAAATCGGTGTAAAAGATGAATTGTAAATGGATTTTGATTTTTACAACCAAATTAAAGAAGTTTTCTCTTTACAAGTTATTAATCTCAAAAATTTGTGATTTCATCAGCTTGAAGAATTTTAACACCTACTAGATTGGGCGGATCCCTTGTTATTAATTGGTGTATTGCAATTGATAATTTGAATTGCTAATCATAAGAATGTTTACTTTCAGTTTCGATACATTTTGGTGTATCAAAACACATGCAGTTGTCTATAGACAACGTAGGGTAAAGTAAACATGAGTAGCAAACACATTTTAACTAGAATTGAATAATTAGGTCAATGATTTACATCTAAAGACCAAACATTCGTAGCTGCATTCCTAAGATGACAAAGTCATTGAAGCATCTCAATAAAGCAAGAACACGTAATACGTAACAAAAAATAGGTTGATAAATAAATTCGCGCAATTTTTATGGAATGCTGACTCCGGCTTTTTTTCGCTTATGATGGGAAATGTCTGTGATTTTTATAAACACAAATTAGTTGCATAGACATTCCTTATAGCACATGTTTATATAACCTATTTAAGGAATGAAGTGCAAATAAAGCCGGTGTTTGATTTGAGTTTTTTTGTTATTGAAGGGTATAAAAATATGCCTTTAACACTTTCGTAGAATCAATAGGTTTGTTATCATTTTTATTTTTACATATTATATAGCCTTCAGTGTAAGTACTGTTCTCCAAATGACCATCAATTTAACTAAGTAGCCTCAACAATTAACTATTTATAAAAACAATTAAAACAAGCCATATGAAAGAATGTTGCTTTTTATAAGTAGACATGTCAATTTAAGAATGTCTTTCTCTCCTTGTTCTTGCTATTAATAATGTTAATAATGTGTTTAGCCCGTAGCTACTGCTGTCAAAAATTGCTTGTTGAATAATATTTCATGTAGTTGATTAATCAAGCATACGTGAAACCGCAAAAACTCATCGGGTACAAAGATATTTAGCAAAAGCTGATCAAAAACTGAATAGATAATTTTCAATGAGAATTTAGAAGTGTGTAATTTTGCTTTTAGTTTTCAAAAGAGGGAAAGGAAAGAAAGATGTAAAGGGTACGTAGCCATGAATAATCTTTAATATTTTGACTTTAAAAGTTGTGGAAGTTTCTTCCAATTTCATTGGCCCGAAACATGTTTAAAATAAAAAGTTTGTTTTATCATTGCTAATTTCAATTGCGCATCTACGTAAATAAAGTAATAAATTTTAATTCATGTTATAGATGAAAGAAATTAATTAATGAAAATTGTCCTATGCAAATAGTTATATTCTAATAAAAAATTACTCGTGTAATGTAGTTTTACTAAGAATCAAAAAGTGTTAATAAAGAACTTTAAGCCCAACTCTAAAATTTTGATTTTAAAAGTTCTATAAGCTTAACGTCACCCGTTCATTGGGAACCTTTTAGTTCCGAGCTGCATGTTGCATGTTTGCAGCTTGTTAACTCATGAATGCAATGTCTAACATAAATATATACATGACGTTATTTCTGAACATTATGAAAATTGCAGTGCATGTCAATGACGTAGGAATTGATCAGTGAAATTGTCGATCGCAAATATTTTTATATTCGAATTTTTATAAGAAAAATTAAATTTCAGTAAATTTTAAAAATCAAAAATAACTTCATTCTTTAGATGCAGGAAAATCGCAACCAACCATGGACAATAAGAACTTGGATCAGTTCCACAAAGAAAAGCAAAACGATGAAGTCGACCACGCAGAAAGCCTTCCTGATGTAAGAGCTATAGACAAACAACCCTCGACATTTCGAGAACGAGGTATAAATAATCTTAATAATTATTTGTTCTAAGATTCTTATTTAAATATAAAATTAGATCTTTGTCATTTTCTAAAGTGCCTTTAACTCTTTCGCACCATTTTATCTCTCAAGATTTCTCATTTTATATCTCAAAATGGCGTAAATAACAATGGGAGTGGTATTTTTTGTGCACGAGTATGTGAAGTATTTGACGTTCCTGTGTATAGGTTCCTGGTGATTGCAATCTGACATTTCCTTTTTTGTTTATATGAGTTTGTTACTCTCTGCTCAGCTCTAGTATTGCATTGGTTCCAGAAATATTTGAATTGTTTACATATTCTTAAAGATTTTATATTGCTTGAAAATATCGTGGTACTTTAACATTAGAGAGCTTAATGTAGCGATGTTTTGAAATTTGTAACGTGAAGCGAAAGTAAATTTGACGATTTTGATGACGTAGCCGTCTTTGAGGCAAAGTCAAAAACGGCAAGTTGGTTGTTTCGTCGTTTTTGTTTTTTAACAGAAACGTAGCAGGTAAACGTAATTTTTTTTCTCTAAACTGTGTTATGTTGACATATTATTCAAATAAAAATGCTGCATTAAATTAAAGGCAAAAGAAAGCTTAGCTTATCAAATTGAAATGACATATGTTTACAATTGCTTTACGTAGTTTGACTGTTAACTCTAATGGAACACAATAAATATTTTGGGTGATTTGTTGATGTCGTTCTCTTGTCGATCAACAAGTGCTTACGGCTATTAAAGGAACTTAATCTTTCACTTGTACATTATATGGCTAAGTAGATCGTTATTATATATTCAAATTCCATGTATTGAATCTGTATAATTAAAAATGACAATAATGGCCGCTTTTAGTTAGCAGTAGCGGATCCAGCGTTTGTGAAAATAAATTATAGTCGCTCAATTTCAAATTGAAAATAGTTTAAAAAACACACCATTGGTTTCAAATTTCTAAAGAATATAATTTTACTAATGGAATTGCCTCTAAATAAATTCGCGCAGTTTTTATGGAGTGCTGACTCCCGATTTTTTTCGATTATGATCGTAAATGTCTGTGATTTTTATAAACACAAATTAGTTGCATAGACAGTCTATAGCATATGTTTATATAACCTATTTAAGGAATGGAGTGCAAACAAAGCCGGTGTTTGATTTAAGTTTTTTGTTATTGAAGGGTATAAAAATATGCCTTTAACATTTTCGTAGAAACAAGAGCTTTTGTCATTATTATTTTTATTTTTACATATTCTATAGCCTTCAGTGTAATTGCTGTTCTCCAAAAGACCATTGATTTAACTAAGTAGCCTCAACAATTAACTATTTATAAAAACAATTAAAACAAGCCTTATGAAAGAATGTTGCTTTTTATAAGTAGACATGTCGATCGAAGAATGTCTTTCTCTTATTGTTCTTGCTGGTAATAATGTTAATAAAGTGTTTAGCCCGTGACTACCGCTGTCAAAATTTGCTTGTTGAGTAATATTTCATGTAGGTAATAAATCAAAACATACGTGATACCGCAAAAATTCATCGGGTACAAAGACATTTAGCAAAAGCTGATCAAAAACTGAATAGATAATTTTTAATGAGAATTTAGAAGTGTGGAATTTTGCTTTTAGTTTTGAATAGGGGGAAAAGAAAGAAAGATGTAAAGGGCACGTATCCATGAATAATCTTTAAAATTTTGATTTTTAAAGTTGTGTAAGCTTCTTCCAATTTCATTGGCCCGAAACATGTTTGAAGTAAAAAAGTTTGTTTTATCATTGCTAATTTCAATTGTGCATATACGTAAATATCGTAATAAATTTTAATTCATGTTATAGATGAAAGAAATTAATTAATGAAAATTGTCCGACGCAAATAGTTATATTCTAATAAAAAATTACTTGTGTAATGTAGTTTTACTAAGAATCAAAAAGTATTAATAAAGAATTTCAAGCCCAACTCTAAAATTTTGATTTTAAAAGTTCTATAAGCTTAACGCCACCCGTTCATTGGGAACCTTTTAGTTCCGAGCTGCATGTTGCTTGCTTGCAGCTTGTTAACTCATGAAAGGAATGTCTATCATAAATATATGCATAACGTAATTTCTGATCATTATTAAAATTGCAGTGCATGTCATTGACGTAGGAATTGATCAGTAAAATTGTCGATCGCAAATATTTTTATATTCGAATTTTTATAAGAAAAATTAAATTTCAGTAAATTTTAAAATCAAAAATAACTTCATTCTTTAGATGCAGGAGTATCCGAACTAAACATGGACAATAAGAACTTGGATAATTTCCACAAAGAAAAGCAAAACGATGAAGTCGACCTCGCAAAAAGCTTTCTTGATGTAAGAGCTAAGGACAAACAACCCTCGACATTTCGAAAACGAGGTATAAATAATCATAATAATTATTTGTTCTAAGATTCTTATTTAAATATAAAATTAGATCTTTGACATTTTCTAAAGTGCCTTTAACTCTTTTGCACCATTTTATCTCTAAAGATTTTTCATTTTATATCTCAAAATGGCGTAAATAACAATTGGAGTGGTATTTTTTGTGCACGAGTATGTGAAGTATTTGACGTTCCTGTGTATAGGTTCCTAGTGATTGCAATCTGACATTTTCTTTTTTGTTTATATGAGTTTGTTACTCTCTGCTCAGCTCTAGTATTGCATTGATTCCAGAAATATTTGAATTGTTTACATATTTTTAAAGATTTTATATTGCTTGAAAATATCGTGGCACTTTAACATTAGAGAGCTTAATGTAGCGATGTTTTGAAATTTGTATTGTGAAGCAAAAATAAATTTGATGATTTTGATGACGTAGCCGTCTTTGAGGCAAAGTCAAAAACGGCAAATTGGTTGTTTCGGCGTTCTTGTTTTTTAACAGAAACGTAGTAGGCAAACGTAATTTTTTTTCCTCTAAACTGTGTTATGTTGACATATTATTCAAATAAAAATGGTGCATTCAATTAAAGGCAAAAGAAAGCTTAGGGGGTGTTTACATGAATCCGGAATGACTTTCAATCCCGATCGAAACGTGATGTCAATCCGTGTTTACATGAAACTAATTGTTGTTTTTCTTCGCACTCATTTTAACCCATTTAGCCTCTTTATTTACTTACGAGCTTCAATTTGCCAGAAGACAATACCCATGGCACATGCGTGCTTCGTCATTAATCACAATATCATTCCAGAATGAAACTCAATTCGCGTTTACATGAGATAAAAAGTAAATTTCAATCCGGAATGAAATTTCGATCCGGAATGAAACTAGGAATGAACTCGATCCCGATCGAGTTGTGACTCATTCCGGATTCATGTAAACATGCAATAGGATTTCTTTTAAAGTGGAATGAGTTCATTCCGGATCGAAACTCATTCCGGATTCATGTAAACACCCCCTTAGCTTACATTTTGAGTCAGCATAATTAATATGTTTACATCAAAACGACAGTCTGAGATCCAGTTCCCCAACGTAACTCATGTCGTTCGAGTTGACAAAAACGTTGCAAGCTTAATTCATTAATGTTTTATATCAAAATTAGGTTTTTTACTTTTTATAAGTTCATATATGTATTAATTAAATTTCCTTTTACTGAGTTCATTGAATTAATAGATTTACATTCGTAGCTAGCTGTTTTTATCAATGTTTGGATTTCACATTTCCCTGTTAGAAACAAAACTACATGTCAAATCTAATAATGATATTGCAGAAAGTGATCGAATTGAATAAGAACGAAATTTAGTAAAATCTATAAACAGATGAACAGAAAGTTTCAATACAGACTAAAATAGAGTAATGTTTTGTCTTTAGCTGGGACAGTATTTAAGTCCTTCCGAGGAAAAAAATCAGATAAACTCAAGAAGAAAGAAAAAGACGCCTATGAAGATAAAAGCTTGGGGGAGAAAAATTTAAATACCACTAAAAATCGAGACGAGCGTAAGAATGGTAAGTATCTATTTATGAGTAATGACTCATAAACGGAAGGTAGACGATAAGATCTTGAAAAAGTTTGAAATATTTCTTAAGTTTGAAGTTTAAGATATTGGCATTACTGGCAGTCCTGCTATTCTCACACAGAGGGACAATTACACAAATAAGTGTTATTATATCTGTAAACTTTTTATTTCTGCGTAGCACAAACCCAATCATTCACTTTCAGAGACATAGCGATGCAATTTGAAAAATTCTCAATTCTGTGCTGTCTTCAATATACTTCCTCTAATCACGTGTTTCACAAATAACAACCCGAATTTTGTGTTCACTCCAGCTATTTTAACCAACAAATCAAATACATGTATAAATACAACGCGTTTATTGGATAATTCTTGGTGTGCACTTGACGTCATCAAGCATATTGTCCCTCAGTTCGATGACAAGCACTAATATTTTGGCTTTATTTGTTGACTTGGTAATGCACAATGGGAGTTTTGGGGTGTTTACGGCTCCGAAAATGACATTACGCAGAATAGGTTCAAAAAATTTCTCTATTTTGAAAAATGATCTTAACTAATGACGTAAAAAAACGCAGTTTTTTTATTCAGTGTTAACCTTTTGTGTGGCGTATATTCATGTAGATTTTCAGTTGTTTATCAAATCGAAATGACATATGTTTACAATTGCTTTACGTAGTTTGACTGTTAACTCTAATGGAACACAATAGATATTTTGTGTGATTTGTTGATATCGTTCTCTTGTCGATCAACAAGTGCTTACGGCTATGAAAGAAACTTAATCTTTCACTTGTACAATATATGGCTAAGTAGATCGTTATTATATATTCAAATTCCATGTATTAAATCTGTATACTTTAAAAATGACAATACTGGCCGCTTTTAGCATTAGCGTACCAGCGTTTGTCAAAATAAATTATAGCTGCTCAATTTAAAAGTGAAAATACTTTTAAAAAAACACTATTGGTTTTGAATTTCTAAAGAATATATTTTTACTAATGGCATTGCCTCTAACCTAAATATTTTCTAAAATGAGCTGCAGTAGTTTATTTTGACGTACCACTGCATTGTGCTTTCAAATTCTATTATATGTTATCAGAAGCGAATGGCTGAATCTTCCTTCTTTAATACATCAGAAGGTTGGAAATAGTGTTTTTAACTGTATGCAATCGATGTTGCTCTGCATATACCACCTTTTCTCTTGGGTGCTGACGAGAAGATATTTTGATTTTTCGCTGTCTATGCTACTAAAAAAGCTGCATGATAAAATTGTGTTTCAAAAAATTTTTTTGTCTATAGTTGAGAAAGAATCTAACCAAACCACGGAGAAAAATTATTTGAATGATTTTGACAAAGAAAAGAAAAACGAGGAGAACATCGCAGATAATATCATCAAAGAGGAAAACGTAAACACGTCAAATGATAGCATTGATCATGTAACGGGTACGTTTTCATTTGTTATGAACGAGAAACTATAGGATAGTTTATCGGGTTTAAAAACATACCAGATTGCTTTTTGTGTTGGATTGTATCGTACACCTGGCCCAAAGTCGTTTGAAGTTTGTGCAAAGAAGGTGTGAGTGTTGCATCTTTACATCCCAATAATTCACTTGTTCGGAAAAGTCAACAAATTTTGTTAAAAATAGCGACACAACAGTCAACTTTTATGTACCCCGAAATACGTACAAGAAAGATTATATTTCACAGATGCATCAAAGCAAGGCTGCATATGCATGGGTCTGTTCGATGCCAACAATAAACAAAATGAAAATATTGTAAAGAAACGTTTTCATATCGATTTTCTTGAACTGAAAGGGGCCTTGTTATCCTTCAAGGCACATCCCTACCTTTTGCCAAACGACGGGAAGAGGTCATTATGCCACAGTTCTTTTGCTTGGGACTCCACGGTCAAACGTCTCTGCATTTAGGCTAAGTTTATCCGAGAGCCGCAAGGACTTGTCGATTTCTAAATTAATCTCTGTAAATGGCGTTTCTTTTCAGTCGACAACCATTTTCAAGAGCTGATTCAGTAGTAAACTCTTCGAGGGAGACGCTTTTTATTCTAACATGCAGGATATTTTGAAGTTGGACTTAATGCGCGATCTACATTAGCTGTTTTTCTCTCAATTTTGTGCAAAAACACTACGTTCTGGAAGAATAATAGTTCTCATGACCTTTACTAAAATAAGGATTTTAGCTTTCTTCGTCATTCTCAACATTAGGTCGAAGCAGATATCCAAAATATCGTGGGAGAATTCTACTTCAAAAAAGCCATTCAAATAGTATTGCACAAACGTCTTAATATTTTAAAAAACTTCGTTAACGGTAAAATTTAGAAGACTTTTGATTTCCATGAAACCAAAAAAGATCGGAAATGGTTTTAATTTTTGCCGCATCCTTGGGAAATGCTAGTAACATAAAATCATGGCAGATGTCTTTTCTTGCAATGTTTCAAAGTTGGTATTTGATTTTATGCTATCTAAGATAACTTTTGTGAGCAATGCGATTTGTAACAATATTTCTGGTTGTTGTTTTTGCATTTTATACAATCGTCGCCTTAACACGATAAATAACTTCAGTGGTTCTAAGGGACAGCTTCAATCACTGCACGATTGTCATTGGCATGGGTATTCTTGAGCTTTTATAAAGCTAATTGTATTGTGACTTGTCTCATGTTCTCAACCGTTTAACCATCAGAAAACACAAGAATTACCTTTTGTTTTTCTTATATTCTTCTAAACAGACTAAGGCATTGTTTTTGTTATCGTCCAACTGATTACTTCTTTTTGCTTCAATTATGCACATTGAGTTAAGCTCATTAAAGCCAATCCCTTTCTTACCTAACCATTATAGCATCTGATATTTAGCTTGGGCTACATCTCTGTAGCTATTACATGCTTACCTGGATTTTCAAAGGTCTACTAATGTAGGCCGTATTCTACAACTATCTTCGTTAATCTTAGCAAGATCAAATTATATCAAATTTTATGATTTGGATCTTTTTGTAACACTATCATATTATCTTGGATGTCGATGTTTAGCTTAAATTACAGTTAGTATTAATCTTAGTAGTTTGTTGTAGGACGTGTAGTATACCCAAATTAAAATGCAATGGTTATTTGTTTGTAAATATTTTATATGTTTTTCCAATTAGGTGTAAAAAAAATTTGTCAGACTACCTTCAAATTAGGTGTAACTCCCAATAAAAGAAAAGAGACTTCTTATTAAACAAAATGAAAGGCATTATCTGCGAACGTTTAGGTCTTAAAACAATACTTACATTAAAACATGCGCGTACTTTTGGAACGTTTAATGACGATGAACTGACTTCTCATGACCAAATCCCAAATCCTATGCTAATGACTAAATAATGCTAATGATGGCCAACTATCAGGCACGTGAATGTAAATTGAAACCATTAAATTCAAAGAAAGTTGATAAAGTATGCAATAAATTAAATGGTTATGGTTCTAATGCAAGTGATAGTGACGACGAGAGCAAAGAAAATGACTTTGACTCAGATAAATTACTGAAATTCTTGAAGGTGAAAACCCTGTGGATGCTTTGTTAGCAATTTTTTGTTGCTCTAATAATTTCCTACGACGAGAAATAGTTGTTGAACTGAGTGCATGTCAACTTAACGTTCTGTTTATTTTGCCGGATCATTTTGATCCAATGGAAAGCCAACAGTCTTACTTTCAGCGTTGGAAAAAATAACAAAGTCTTCGAGAGATACTACGACAAGCGGCTCTGTTAAAGTGATCTTCGCGAAAGAACATCCATTTCCTGAAAATTGTCCTATGCAAATAGTTATATTCTAATAAAAAATTACTCGTGTAATGTTGTTTTACTAAGAATCAAAAAGTATTAATAAAGACCTTCAAGCCCAACTCTAAAATTTTGATTTTAAAAGTTCTATAAGCTTAACATCACCCGTTCATTGGGAACCTTTTAGTTCCGAGCTGCATGTTGCTTGTTTGCAGCTTGTTAACTCATGAAAGGAATGTCTATCATAAATATATGCATGACGTTATTTCTGAACATTAAAATTGCAGTGCATGTCAATGACGTAGGAATTGATCAGTGAAATTGTCGATCGCAATCATTTTGATATTCGAATTTTTATAAGAAAAATTAAAATTCAGTAAATTTTAAAATCAAAAATAACTTCATTCTTTAGATGCAGGAGTATCCGAACTAAACATGGACAATAAGACCTTGGATAATTTCCACAAAGAAAAGCAAAACGATGAAGTCGACCACGCAGAAAGCCTTTCTGATGTAAGAGCTAAGGACAAACAAACCTTGACGATTCGAAAACGAGGTATAAATAATCATAATAATTATTTGTTCTAAGATTCTTATTTAAATATAAAACTAAGTCTTTGACATTTTCTAAAGTGCCTTTAACTCTTTTCCGACATTTTATCTCACAAGACTTCTCATTTTAAATCTCAAAATGGCATAAATAACAATTGGAGTAGTATTTTTTGTGCACGAGTATGTGACGTATTTGACGTGCCTGTGTATAGGTTCCTGGTGAATGCAATCTGACATCTTCTTTTTTGTTTATATGAGTTTGTTACTCTCTCCTCGGCTTTAGTATTGCATTGATTCCAGAAATATTTGAATTGTTTACATATTTTTAAAGATTTTATATTGCTTGAAAATATCGTGGCACTTTAACATTAGAGAGCTTAATGTAGCGATGTTTTGAAATCTGTAATAACCACCCGAATTTTGTGTTCACTCCAGCTATTTTAACCAAAAATCAAGTATGTAAGAAATGCATGTATAAATACAACGCGTTTATTGGATAATTCTTGGTGTACACTTGACGTCATCAAGCATATTGTCGCTCAGTTCGATGACAAGCACTAATATTTTGGCTTTATTTGTTGACTTGGTAATGCACAATGGGATTTTTGGGGTGTTTACGGCTCCGAAAATGACATTACGCAGAATAGGTTCAAAAAATTTCTCTATTTTGAAAAATGATCTTAAATAATGACGTAAAAAAACGCAGTTTTTTTATTCAGTGTTAACCTTTTGTGTGGCGTATATTCATGTAGATTTTCAGTTGTTTATCAAATCGAAATGACATATGTTTACAATTGCTTTACGTAGTTTGACTGTTAACTCTAAGGGACACAATAGATATTTTGGGTGATTTGTTGATGTCGTTCTCTTGTCGATCAACAAGTGCTTACGGCTATGAAAGAAACTTAATCTTTCACTTGTACAATGTATGGCTAAGTAGATCGTTATTATATATTCAAATTCCATGTATTAAATCTGTATACTTTAAAAATGACAATACTGGCCGCTTTTAGCAGTAGCGTATCCAGCGTTTGTCTAAATAAATTATAGCTGCTCAATTTAAAAGTGAAAATACTTTTAAAAAAAACACTATTGGTTTTGAATTTCTAAAGAATATATTTTTACTAATGGCATTGCCTCTAACCTAAATATTTTCTAAAATGAGCTGCAGTAGTTTATTTTGACGTACCACTGTCTGTGCAGCCCCGTTTTAGCAAATGCATTTCTGCATTGTGCTTCAAATTGTATTATATGTTATCAGAAGCGAATGGCTGAATCTTCCTTCTTTAATACATCAGAAGGTTGGAAATAGTGTTTTTAACTGTATGCAATCGATGTTGCTCTGCATATACCACCTTTTCTCTTGGGTGCTGACGAGAAGATATTTTGATTTTTCGCTGTCTATGCTACTAAAAAAGCTGCATGATAAAATTGTGTTTCAAAAAATTTTTTTGTCTTTAGTTGAGAAAGAATCTAACCAAACCACGGAGAAAAATTATTTGAATGATTTTGACAAAGAAAAGAAAAACGAGGAGAACATCGCAGATAATATCATCAAAGAGGAAAACGTAAACACGTCAAATGATAGCATTGATCATGTAACGGGTACGTTTTCATTTGTTATGAACGAGAAACTATAGGATAGTTTATCGGGCTTAAAAACATACCAGATTGCTTTTTGTGTTGGATTGTATCGTACACCTGGCACAAAGTCGTTTGAAGTTTGTGCAAGGAAGGTGTGAGTGTTGCATCTTTGCATCCCAATAATTCACTTGTTCGGAAAAGTCAACAAATTTTGTTAAAAATAGCGACACAACAGTCAACTTTTATGTACTCCGAAATACGTACAAGAAAGATTATATTTCACAGATGCATCAAAGCAAGGCTGCATATGCATGGGTCTGTTCGATGCCAACAATAAACAAAATGAAAATATTGTAAAGAAACGTTTTCATATCAATTTTCTTGAACTGAAAGGGGCCTTGTTATCCTTCAAGGCACATCCCTACCTTTTGCCAAACGACGGGAAAAGGTCATTATGCCACAGTTCTTTTGCTCGGGACTCCACGGTCAAATGTCTCTGCATTTAGGCTAAGTTTTGGAAAAACTTCTACATTAGCTGTTTTTCTCTCATTTTGTGCAAAAACACTACGTTCTGGAAAAATAATAGTTCTCATGACCTTTACAAAAATAAGGGTTTTAGCTTTCTTCGTCATTCTCAAGAAAGATTATATTTCACGGATGCATCAAAGCAAGGCTGCATATGCATGGGTCTGTTCGATGCCAACAATAAACAAAATGAAAATACTATAAATTATACAAGCACTGTTTTGCCTGTCAGTATTATTGAGTAAACAAAGGGAGTAATATAAGTCGCATCCAGTCATTATTATCTTTCAAGGGATATACCCTACCAATTGCCAAACGACAGGAAGAGGTCATTATGCCACAGTTTTTTTGCTTGGGGCTACACGGTGAAGCGTCTCTGCATTTCGGCTAAGTTTATCCGAGAGCCGCAAGGACTTGTCGATTTCTAAATTAATCTCTGTAAATGGCGTTTCTTTTCACTAGACAACCATTTTCAAGAGCTGATTCAGTAGTAAACTCTTCGAGGGAGACGCTTTTTATTCTAACATGCAGGATATTTTGAAGTTGGACTTAATGCGCGATCTACATTAGCTGTTTTTCTCTCAATTTTGTGCAAAAACACTACGTTCTGGAAGAATAATAGTTCTCATAACCTTTATAAAAATAAGGATTTTAACTTTCTTCGTCATTCTCAACATTAGGTCGAAGCAGATGTCCAAAATATCGTAGGAGAATTCTACTTCAAAAAAGCCATTCAAATAGTATTGCACAAACGTCTTCATGTTTTAAAAAACTTTGTTAACGGTAAAATTTAGAAGACTTTTGATTTTCCTGAAACCAAAAAAGATCGGAAATGGTTTTAATTTTTGCCGCATCCTTGGGAAATGCTAGTAACATAAAATCATGGCAGATGTCTTTTCTTGCAATGTTTCAAAGTTGGTATTTGATTTTATGCTATCTAAGATAACTTTTGTGAGCAATGCGATTTGTAACAATATTTCTGGTTGTTGTTTTTGCATTTTATACAATCGTCGCCTTTTCACGATAAATAACTTCAGTGTTTCCAAGGGACTGCTTCAATCACTGCACGATTGTCATTGGCATGGATATGCTTGAGCTGTTGTAAAGCTAATTGCATTGTGACTTGTCTCATGTTCTCAACCGTTTAACCATCAGAAAACACAAGAATTACCTTCTGTTTTTCTTATATTCTTCTAAACAGACTAAGGCATTGTTTTTGTTGTCCTCCAACTGATTACTTCTTTTTGCTTCAATTTTGCACATTGAGTTAAGCTCATTAAAGCCAATCCCTTTCTTACCTAACCATTATAGCATCTGATATTTAGCTTGGGCTACATCTCTGTAGCTAATACATGCTTACTTCTGCTATACAGAGAGACGTACAGTAAAAAAAGATTAAGACTTTGGTCCAGATTTTTGACCAAACAGTGACCAAATAGAAAATTTTCTCACAAAAGAAAAGTACCAAATAATTATTTTTGAACTTAATTTACAGCTATACTATTCTTCCTAATCGTTTTTCTAGAGTAGGACCAACCATTTTTTGCTGGCTACGTTACTGGCGAAGCCGATAATATTATGTAACACAGTTTTGACAAAAAAAATAGGAATTAAGATAAAGCTTTTTTGTCTGTAGTTGAGAGAGACTCGAAGCAAACTACGGAGGAAAACAGTTTGGCTGATGTTGGCATAAAAGAGAAGAACGAGAAAAGAAAAAACGTTGAAAACGTCAAAGATAACATCATCCAGATTGAAAAAGAAAACGCCTCGAATAAGAGCGTCCATTGTGTGAAGGGTACGTATACATTTGTAATGAGCCATAAGATATAAGATGATTTATGCTGGTCTCACAACATAGCTACCGGATTGCATTTCGTGCCAGAGTGTTTTGTTTTATAACCGGCACGGAAACTGGCCTTTTTAAACTACGCCCAAAGCCAATGCAAGTGGATTGTGAAAGGGGGAGGTATGGGTACTTCATTAGCACTTCACAACAATTTACTTGGACAATTTTTGTTAATAGTAGCTACAATTCTCAAAAAAGACAAAAAAAAAACAAGGAAACGAATGAAAATGATAGTATAGTCTAGAACAATTGGATTAAGGCTTGAATATGGTCATAATAGTTTCATATTCGATTCACGCTAAATCGTCAGTGTTATAACGAAACCGTTAAAAACATGGAAAGATTCTCCGTAAATAGCATCTTGTAACCCTGGTGACAATTTCGTATTTTCGCTGAGTAAATTAAACGTGTTTGTAAAATTTGAAACCAATGACGATTCTTATCTATATGAACATAAGCAGCTTAAAGCTGAAATGAAAGAGAAACGTTTGCGCCTTGAATGGATTGTATTTTTGACGACGATTACCGCAAATGTACACTAGCTATTATTTGAGGGTATTATATCAAGGCGCACTAGATTTAGTTGTAGCTGCGGCTGAAAATATCTATCGCATCAAGCTGGATTGAAAAACTTTGGAAAAAAATTTGCGGGCCGAAAAGATTTGCACTTTGAAAAAAAGGTTGCGCACAAAATTGCCAAAGCTAGACAGCAATTGGAGAACATGCGGTTAAAATATGGACATGCAATGACGTAAACTTGTTGAAACCAAATTCCCTTTTTCACGACCAATAGCTTGCGATATTTAGTTTGGCCAATCTCTCTGTGAAATTATTTTCCCAACTGCCTGTGTTTATCTTAGATAGATCAAATTATTATTTTGATGGTTTGGGTTTCCTTGAAACAGTGTCAAACTGTGGCATAAAGTTTTGCTTTCTTTTCGCAATATACAGTATCGCCTTGCTTTGAGCTATTGTAAATTTTTGGTTGATTTTGAACACACAAAAGCACAGGTACACCTAAATTACGGGTAAAATTAATCATAGTCGTTATTTTTAAGGCGTGTGCTGTGTAGTACACAAATTTTAAATATAGCAGCTAAATTTTTGGAGGTCAGTCTATATGTTTTTTTTCAATTAGGCCCAAAAGAATTTCGTCAGGATTTCGAATTGGGTGTAACTCCCAATAAAAAAGAAAAGACTTCTCATAAAACAAAACAAAAGGCATTATCTGAACTATGCGAACGTTTAGGTCTTAAAACAAAACTTACATTGAAACATGCACGTACTGTTGCAACGTTTACTGACGACAAACTGACTTCTCATGACCAAATTCCCAGTTATATTCTTAAAATGTTAATGATGGCTAATCACCAAGCACGTGAATTTAAACTGGAACCATTAAAAAAAAGTAAAGTTATAAAATCAAGTAACGGTACTGATGTAAGTGATAGCGATGACAAGGATGAAAATGGAATTGAATCCAATGAAGTCGAAAATATAAGTTTGGAAGATGAAGATAAATCCGATGATGAAGATGAGTCCGATGATGAAGATGAGTCCGATGATAGTGATAATGAAAGTGAAGCTGTGGAAGGAATTAATCCTATGGATGCTTTGATGGGACTTTTCCATAGTTCAGACGATTTCTTGCGACGGGATCTGGCTGTAAAACTTAGTGTATGTCAGCTTAGCGTGCCTTTCATTTTACCTGATCCTGATGATCCAGCAAAAAACCCAACTGTCTTGCTTTCAGCGTTGGAAAAAATAACAAAATCTTGGAAAGATGCCACTTCCGAAGACTCTGCTAAAGTTGTCTACGCAACTGAACATCCGTTTCCCGTAGTGTCTTTTATCCGGCTGGGAAATGTGACCATGTCCAAATCGTCCCTAATGAACAAGATTATCAGTGATGGTAATGGTGATCATGATTTCTTTTTTCATAAAAACATCAAAGGTGGTGATGTGGAAAGGAAAGTCGTGGAAGGTTTAGTTGAACTTGTGTGGTATCTTCCTGGTGGAAACAAGGAGAACTCTTTGCAAAAGGAAATTTGTTTTACTAATTTACGCGGAGATGCTCAGAGTTTCAAGAAGCAAGTTAATGTACTTCGAGAGATATCAAACATTTTGTGTATTTTATTGCCTTCGAAAATGCCTGACGAACGCATGAGAAATTTTTTGGATAAAGCTATAATGTCTGAAGGTAAAACACTGCTGATTTTTAACGAAAAAAGGCAAAAAGAAGTGAAGAAGTACTACAAAGATTTAGAGAAGTGTCATCGAACAAAATTGTCTTCCTGTACAAAAGCATCTAAAGCAAATGAATATGAATTTTTCAATTATATTCGCAAGGTTATACAAAGCAATATAAAAGAGGCTGAGGACAGTAACAAGCAAGAAAGTAAACTGAAATCTTTAGCAAATCTCAAATGCCATTCAAAGGAAAGTGATGTTTACTTTGATGACGACCCAGCTTATGCCAAATTGGAAAAAACTGTGGAATCTTGGATTTCTGATGGGATTCAAAATTCAAAAAAACTGTTTAAGCTACAAGGTCATGTACCAAATTTAGCAGATTTAGAAAAAAAGATACATAATCCAACATTTCGTACCACTATTAAACGAAAAGACGTTGTCAATGAATTATGCAACGAACGGGAAAATGAAAAAATGGCTCAGATTGAATCTTTCAAAAGTATGAACAAAGGTGTTATTAAATTCCTTAATTCCATAGCTGTAATGAATGAACAGGAGCTGATTAGAAATTTGCATCATTTGAAGTATTTATTAGACAAAGCTTCTCTATCTGTGATGACAGATTTACATCAAAAATATCGTCGGGCATTACTTTCTGTTAAAGAACCTACCGAAAATATGCACAATGATAAGCCAGATTCACAAACCGAGGGAGAAAAGAATTTAAATGAACTGGAAAAATTGATATTAAAGTCTTCATTTGGTTTGGAGCATATCATTAGAGAGGTTGCTCAACTTTATCAGATTACTGATATTGCAGTGAATGATTATGTTGGTGCTGCAGCAAAAATTCTTCTTTCCGGAGAGCCTTTGGAATTGCTGGATGGTGATTCAGGTTACATACCAATGAAATGGTTTAATGCTGTTTATGAAGAATTAGAAATGCAAACAAATAACGCAAGCATTTACGTCATTTCTGTGTTAGGTATTCAAAGTTCCGGTAAATCGACAATGTTAAATACAATGTTTGGTTTAGAATTTCCTGTAAGTGCAGGAAGATGTACTCGTGGTGCTTTTGCTAGTCTTGTTCCACTTAGTGATCAACTTAAATGTGACTCAAATTTTGATTATGTTTTGATCATTGATACTGAAGGTCTGAAAGGAATGGCTGACCCAATAGTGAGAGAACACGATAATGAATTGGCAACTTTTGCTGTTGGTGTGGCTGATGTCACGATTGTCAATATCTTTGGTGAAAACTATAATGAAATTAAAGAGTTTTTGGCGATGGCTGTTCATGCTTTCTTAAAAATGAAACTTGTGAAAAGTAAGAAATCATGGAAGATCGTCCATCAAAATGTTGCTGCTAATGACGCTGCAGATAAGTTAATGATGGATAGGCGAAATCTGAAGCAAAATCTAGACCATATGGCAAGGCTTGCAGCAATACAAGAAAATTGTGATGATCAGTTTCAAAAGTTAGATGATATCATTGCATTTGACGAAAATAAAGACGTATTTTACATACCAAGTCTATTGAAAGGAAGTCCTCCCATGGCTCCGATAAACCCAAATTATGGTAGAGACTTGCAAAAGTAAAGGAGAATATTATTCAGCTAATGTGCTCAAAAGAAGTGGTCAAGCTAACTGTTTCTTCATTCCGTAAACGAGTTAAAGATCTATGGCAAGCCATGCTAAAGGAAAACTTCATTTTCAGTTTCCGAAATGTGATCGAAATCAGAGCTTATGCATCATTAGACAAAAACTTTTCAAAGAATCAGTAAAACTAATGGTAAATGGAATGGCTGAAATTGAAAGAAGTATTGAAAGAGACTTGAAAAGATGCACTACACGAAAGAACGAAAGAAATGTTGGATGAGCAGTAAAAACGTATATTTGCAGAGGCAGAAGAACTCAAGACGAAAATGGAGAAAGAAATGCAGATGTTTTTTGAAAGCAGTGAAGATAAATCTACCCTTGAACAATGGAAAGAAGACGTGATGGATAAAATTAGAAGGTTCAAACGAAATCAGGAAGCGTCTGTTATAGAAAATTGTGAGGCAACCTTCCACCATCTGCAGCAACAACAAGATATTGAAGAAAGGAAAAAAAATTATGAAAAACAACTTTTGGACAGAGCAAAAAATTTAGTATCATCTCAAAAAACAAATGACGAAGAAGAATGTAAAGCAGCATTTCAAAAAGGATGGAAAGAATGGATTGGCGAAGTTCCCCTTTGTGAGGAAGTAAAGCGTGATGTCAATGAATTTATGGTTTATGTTCTTCTACCAGAAAATTCTGATCTTAGTGCTGAGATGTCAACGAAACTAAAACCAAAAGAGTATAGAATTTCTGCTTTTTTTAATGCTGATCCTGTCATTGATAGAAATATGCTTGCATTTATTGGTGGGTGGGGTTCGAAAGTGGTCCAAAACATGTATCATTGGTTCATACACGATGCTGTGTCTAGGGCATATGTTATCAGAAATAAAGTTATCTCTGAGGGAGAGCAGTTTGCAGAGAGAGTTTCGAACATTGCTGTTAGATTTACCAATAATGATCTTATAACAATGTATGATGAAATCATTTCTACTATTGATAAAGAAACAGAGAAACAGAAAATGAAGTTTAAAAAACCATTAGTATGTGACATACTGTTATACACATTTGCCCGTGCCTTTCCTATTTTTGATAAAATGGAAGACCGTTATCTTGAAGAGCGTGATATTCAAAAGAATCTTGAAAAAACATTAAGACCAAGGCTGGAAAAGTATTTTATCAACCTTTGCAAAGAGATGGAGAAAGAAGTTTTGGCTGCGACGTCATTGGTTGATGTGCTTCGTGACCCAATAATGTCAGAACTTAACAAAGGCATTATAACAGCAGTTGATACTAAGCTTTCGACAAAGAACATGTTTAGTAGCAAGGCTCATTTTCATGCCAGTGTTTTGATACAACTTGGAGAAAACCCTAGTTTTGAATTGTTTGTTCCTTATTTGGAGAATCCTATTCAATTTTTGGAAAATAAATTAAAGGAATACGTGGAAGACTTTTGCTTGAACACAGGATCGAAACTGGTGCGATCTCTATTAAAAGATGAAGGAGAGAAGCTGAAGTCAAATATTTTTTCTGCCATTGAAGATGCAAATGAGCAAGCTAGAGATGAAATCGAACAAGGAAGCGAGAGTTGGAAAGTAACGAATTGGATTAAAAAGTTTGTGGAACAGTGTTCTTCTCTTGCCATCACGAAAGAAATGTTTGGTGTCGCTACAATGGATGAAGATTTAAAAGAAACTGATTTATTTGACAAAAAAGTTCGTGAGTTTGTCGAAAACTTTGTACAATCCCTAACTGATGCTGAACTGGATAGTGAAACTATTAGTAATTGGCAGCCAGCACCCCACGAAAGGCGTTCAAAGTTATTGTTTGGGTGTCGGGCTGTTTGTCCATTTTGTAAAGCTTTGTGTGATCAGACTATGGAGCAATCCAACCTTTTAGACGACGATGAAAATGAGACAGAAATGCACCAACAATACTCAACAGAAATACACCGTCCTTTGGCTTTGACAGGTTATCGCTATATCAACACTAAGATTTTGGTTTCCGATATTTGCACATTTAAAGTAGCTGGAAATGAAACATTTCAAAACGTTGACACAAATTGGGAACCACGTCCCTACAAAGATTATCAGTCAGTAAACGATTACTACAAATCGTGGAAAATTCCTCCAGATCCCACATTTGAAGCTTCTAAATATTGGCAATGGTTTATGGTAAAGTTCTCGAAACAGTTGGCGGAACATTATGAAGCAAAGGAAGCAAAAATACCTTCGAGTTGGAAAAATGTGACCTTCAGTGAGGCCGTAAAACAACTGAAGGAGAAATACAACTTATAAAAATCTTCATCAAAAACATCGCCTGAAGTCAATTTTTAAACAATTTTCTTTTTGTAACTCTGTTTTAGCTCGTTTTTGTTGAAAGATAATTTGATCAGTACCGGAATCATTTGATGTTTTTTTTGTTAAATAAATGTTTAAAGAAGTAGACTAAAAGTGTTGTGATTAAATTTTTGTATTGTTACCTACCAATGCGTTACTGAAATATGGCGATCAATTCGTTTAGAACTATACTTATAATTTAACAACCTTAACTATGTAATTTGTACTTATTAAAAGACATCCAGTTAAATATTCATTTCGTGACTATATAAACTACAAGTAATTTACCTTCCAAAACATCAAACAAATAATGTAACGATAATTAACAATTTTAAATACATTTTATTTTGCTGTGCTGGGTGTTAGCTATAATTGTTAGAAAGACGAACAAACTAACATATTCACTATGACGAAAACTAATCACATTGACAACATAAAAAAAAAACATCAAATGGCAATAGTGAGAGTCAAGATACACTTTACATCTTATTTGTGATAAATATCCAGTGGGCTTTCAACATTACGTGCAAAGATCTTTTTCCTTATGGGGATCGTGGTGGAAAAGCAATATGGCACTGACTTATTGGTGAAAAGAGAAGATTGTTATAATTGAAATCGATGAAATCTTTGTTGCTAAACGTTCATTTGGAATTTTGTCGTGATATATGTTTCTGTCACAAAAAGTGCTGTGGTTTGTTCAACAAATTCTTTTATCGCTAAAATATTCCTTTAATAACATGAGCCATAATTTAATCTTATAGACTTCAATTAATTGCTTCAATTTAATGAGACAAGCAACATAAGTAGTCATTCTTAACGTTATTTGTTGCACATAATTTTTATTTTAAAGTCTTGTAACTAAGCGTAATTCTCTAGATTGTAATTTCGTATCATGTATGTTGTGTACGAGTCTTAATAACGTATGAGACCGTCAATTATTAATTGTAACTATATTTAATTTTTCTGACTACTACTATATATCAATTATCGTTTACTTTTCTTAAACAAGTAAAAATTTATATAAAATGTAAACATGTTATTATCTACACCCAATGTACCCAGTATGTGAATTCTATAATTAGAGGCTGCAAGGCTTGCGGACATTAACGTTAAAAACTCCGTACATCCACTTCAAGTTGTAAACACATTTCGTTAAGGATCACAATTCATAAGCTATGGATAGATTATATAAGTAAAACCGGCTTCCATTTTTTCTTGCGCACGATTGATAAGTTTTTGTACTTAGCAATAACATGTTTTATATCCATTGCATGAGTTGCATCCAAATAAATCTTGAATTAATGGCTGATATTTGTTATGACTGTACTCTACACTTAGAGCCAATGTCTATAAGATACACGTTCTCTGTTGTCAATAGAAATACCTCATAAGCGTTGCGTAAAATCCTGATTCATAGGCAATGTGTCTTTGTTCTATGTATCCAAATATAATATTAATATACATACATTATATCCACTAATCACTATCGAAAACATAGTTAGCTTTTCATTCCAAGCATAACTAACCCTTCAAGATTTACTTGAATACAACTCTTTTAATGGTAATGAAGAACATAGCTGCTTGAGAAAAGCAAATTTATAGTCGTGTGAAAGTGCAAGTTATACATATAAATAAACTACATCTTATAATTTATGAACTGGGTTTTACAACTTCAATTGTAAGAGAATTTTAACGGTCCACAAAATTAAGAATAATTCGTCGTATTAACAACGCATCGTTTTGTATATTTGGATAGGTATGACAAACACAAATCTTAAATATCCAAAGCACCAGTGACGTATTTTAATGATACGGCAGATAGCTTTGATTCATAGAGCACATTCAAGTGGGCATACATAGAAGTACTTCTTTCAAACTTTTCCATGCAAAAAAAGTGTTTTTTAGACCCGCGACTCGCGACAGTTAGATACACTCTGGTAAATTTGTGCGTTTATAGGATTAAAATTATCATTAACTGTCTATCTGTTATCAAAGTAAGTTGATTTTAGTGTGTTTTAATTGTGCGTGACAATAATTACGACTTTAGCGAAGTAGCTGTTGTCTTAAATGGGCTTTTCTCTGGCGCAACAAACAATGAGGCTCGTTGCAGCTACAACGACCATTCAGCTTGGAAATTTATGGCCAAAAGGTTAAGAAATGTGAAAAGCGAAAGGATAGTTTTGTTCTATTGATTATGAAACTAACAAGAACGTCGTGCTATGAGGTATTTCAGCATGCGTAATTGTGGTGATCGTACGTTTTGCATTAAATAGATATGAACCATCAACCATCCTAAAGTTTACTATTTCTTTGATGTCAATAATCAATTACCTTGTTATAGATGTCAATTTTAATAAGAAAATCATTTCTGTATGAGGAACAGCTGTAATCATGTTGCGTGTTTGTTTTAGCTGTATTAGCTATGTTTCATAAATAGGATTCTTTTTCTAATTTTAGATATTGTTTTTGCAGACTAGAATAGTGTTATCCACTGGACAATAATTTTTCTAAGCTTATCAAAAAGATATTCCCAGATAGTTTTTTATTGTCAGTGAATTTCGAAACGCTCTCTGATTTTTTGTTAGCTAGTTCCAATTAAAAAAACATTTTCCAGTGGATAGCACTGCACAAGTGCATACTATTCTTTGGTCGTTGTCGTATTCCTTTAAATTGAAGAAAATATGCTTCATGTTATAACATTTGAGCTGTGTATCCATTTTAAGCAAAAAGGCTACTCAAAATTATTCTTTTCAATTGATTTTCTGCAACAACAAAAGCATCAATCCAAAAAAGTTGAAACGCTGCAAGTATCATTAATGAGAATAGATAGTTTATCAACAAAGCAAAATATATGTTACAAACTAACTTTTCGCGATGAAGGGAAGCAAGCATTGAATTGTACTTCGGTGAACTTTTTCTGCGTCAAACGTTAACAATTATGCAACAGCCATTTGAAGAATGATTGGATTCTCTTTCTAATTAATGAAATGCTATTACGGATGTTAGAGAAAAGGATGCTTACAAAGCTCTTTTGGTGCTAAAGTTTTTTATCGCCTCGAACGGATGTTGCTTACAAATGCGGTGTTGTGAAGCCTAGGAAATAACTTGGAACTGTTATAGAGAATCAAGAATTGTCTTTGGAAAGGTTTTAGACAATAGCAAGTTCATGCAGAGTCTTCAATCGGCTACTTAAACGTGCTTGTGTGGAATGAGTTAAATAACAGACTTACTGCAGTAATGTTATGACATCATGGCTCTAAATCAGAGAGAAACGTTACGTGAAAAGCAACGAAACATCGACACGCAAGCATTGAAATTCTTCGACGTGTCTTGTTTAGAGGATTTTTGAAAAGATTTTTTATAGTGGAAACATTTTGACAGATTCTGGGAGGAAAATGCAAACCTTTAAAATAGATGTCAAATCAAATATGACATAACAGTGTTCAGCTC
Organism: Xenia sp. Carnegie-2017; assembly: GCF_021976095.1. Lineage (NCBI taxonomy): Eukaryota > Metazoa > Cnidaria > Anthozoa > Malacalcyonacea > Xeniidae > Xenia > Xenia sp. Carnegie-2017. The sequence continues at coordinate 8,032,239 of NW_025813484.1, read as the reverse complement.
TGTGGATTGGTGTGATAAGGGTTGTTTGCTAGTTAAAGATGTATTTCAACTTTTACATTTTAAGGATGTAAAAATTATTTTTCATCTATTTAGCTTTTTCAAAACATCGCCTAGGAACTTAATGGCATAGTTCCGAGTATTTTCATCCTTTCGTCAACCGTGTAATGTAAAGAAATACGACAGCATATATTCAATGTTCGTTTATAAATATAAAATTTATTGGCTTCTTAGTGTAACGATATTTTTACGACCTACACACGTGCTAACACTTCGTTTTTTGTATTACTTAAAATTTTGATGTTAATGTAGACGTTGATTTTGATTTAAAGATTAAAATATTTTTTTTTGTTTTATAAAGATACATGACATACATATTACTTCCATACGTAGCAAACTTTATTTTATTTCGGTTTTCACCACTAACATGCACATATCCTGTCATTTGTCTTATCTGTACAATTATAAGTATTGTTGTCATATGCACGTGAGTTATTGCTTGAGTTGCAAATGCAACTCACCATTCCTTAAAGGGCGATGAAAGGAGAAAATTCTCCCACATCATGGTGAATTTTTTCTAATGCGTACGCACAACATTTATATGTAGCTATTGGTGTATTTAACTCAACCAATCTTTTATATAAAAAGCAAAAATTATCTTGTGAGAAATTTGATGTTCATTGAAATGAGCGGGTGAAGATTTTTCCAAAATTGAAATTGAAGAATAAATCTTCGAGTTTAGTTTAAATTTTTTCTTCAAGATCACACCAGTGACGAGAGTAATAGTTGGCTATGGTATGTATGCAAAGTTCTAAGTTTAAATGATTCAGTTCTTTATTTATGTCCGTGTATTTTTTATCCAATATTTTACCCCTGTATTTGGGAAAAATATTTGCTCAAATTGAAAGTAGGTTCGAATTCAAAGAATGTGAGTCACACAGAGGTTGAAGAAGTAGATTTTGATTCTATACAAATACTTGTTTTGTTGTTGCTCTCCGAGCAATCCTGGTAAGTTTTTTTAAGACAGTTTTTGACATTTTGATTTTTAAGTAGATTTGCATGTAACTAAGAGGACGTGAATAATATCTTTATTTGCGATCGGTATTTTGTGTTCCACTCATTAGGCGACAAGCCAGAAGTCTCTGACGTTGATAGAAAGTGTTTTTCAACGACGTATTGGGAGGATTTTTTCAAGGATATTGTATGTATATTTTGACATATTGAACTGTGGTATTCAGATATTTCTGTTTTGTCTACATCAGTTTCTGCCCTTAAGCAACCAAAATACATGCATCTATTCTATCTACCGCATCTTCTTGACCACATCTCACTGCATGACTTGATTCTACACCAAAATTCTTGTAGATCAAGCTTTTCTAACTCTATCATTTATCTTATGGATTATAACAGGCAAGCATAACCCCACTCCCTCTCAACCATAAAAGCGTACTACACTCAACGAATAAAGTCTCATTTTACGTACGTCCCTCTGACTGTAGCCTTCAGTTCTTTTTGAGATTTTAGTAAAATATTCTTCTACCCGGACTATCTTTGGTAAATTATATTTATATACATATATTCGATATAAATGAAGATCGGAATTTAGTATGATTGTAAAAATTATCGTGCGATCAAGTAAGAATGACTGGCATGAAAACATTCTTTGTTAACATAAACAGTAAAATCCAAAGCAAAATGCTGGAAAGTCTAATGATAAAGTATTTGAAAAGTTTTAATACATAAGAGATAAGATCGTGAAAAGAATTCAATGTAGGTATGTTAATTGGCGAAAAAGCCATGTATTTGTTAATGCTTCTTTTGTCAAATGATTATAGAACTCCGATTTTCAAATTTGCGCGTTTGTAGAATTTTAAGACATACGAAACAAGGCGTATCCCTTATTAATGGTTTAAGCAATATATAGTTGGTAATTTGAATTACATGGTCTTTCAGTTAAATTGATCTTGCTGCTATAAGCAAGAATTAATGTTTTCTTCTGGAGTACGTTCGTTAGAAAAACGTAAGAACTGCAAGTTTACGATTTTTAGTGTTGTAAGAATTTATTGAAAGGATAACTGATACGGATCTAACAACAAAGGTTAATCATAAAAAATAAAATTACATAGCAAAATGCTTGAAAGTCTGGGTGATACGATATTTGAATTGCATGGTACTTGAATTTACACTCATTAAAATGTAAAAAAAGATTGCACGTAGATCGTATGAAGACTTAGGAAAACAACATACCATGTTTAATCGAAACTTGCTCGAGAAATTAAAATCACAAATTTACATCAATTTTATGCCCTGTTAAATGTGAAGACTTTAAAGTAAACAATCGCGTGAGGACCGAGAAGAACAACGCAAATCACATAATGCTCCATTAAAATAGATTAAGATGTGTATAGAAACTTTCAGTTCTATACAACGAATATAGTCTGCTTACAGATATAAAATTCATTGCTTCAAAGTTCAAACTAAACATCCTTTTGACATGTCAAAACAGACCAGAGCATAATTGACTAATATTAATGTTATTAAGCACTCTGCATGAGGCTCTTCAAGATATATTACATATCAATTGGAGTTTTAATTCAGTGACGTGTACTTAGTTGTATGAGTGGGAGGTTCTTCCAAGAACTCATTAATGTTAATGTAAGGGTTGTTAAAGGAAGAACTTAAATGGATCTTTAGTATTTGCTTGTAGACCAAAATAAACTAATGCTATCATAAGGTATGAGTTACAGTCTTATAATTCTTTGTTTTTACATACATGACGTTAGGATAACTGTAAAAATTAAGAATGATGGTCGAGTTGCTTCACCGTTTTAATCACTTGTCTTCTTTTGACTGTATTAGGACTTGAAAGCTTTGGCAAAATCCTTTGTAAAACAAGATCATATGAGTAAAGTCCAATGACTGAATTCTAAAATTCCAAAACGAGGGCTCTTTTGTTGGCAAATTGGTTTCAACCAGCCTTAAAAACCGACATATTAAAGGTGAATTTCTATATAAGCATTACAAGTTTAGTAATGCGTTTCAAAGATCTAGGACTAAACTGAGTAAATCACAAGGTATTACAAAATTTTTCTTTCAAACGAAAGTTGTTTGATGGTTGCTACTGCATATGTAGCTAAGCTAGTTTGAAAAGTATAATTGTCGAGGGATAAGATCGCAGAGATAAGATCGCGAAAAGAATTCAATGTAGTAATGTTAATTAGTGAAGAACCTTTATATTTATCAAAGCTTGTTTTGTCAACTAATTAGAACACCGATTTTTGAATTTACTTGTTTGTAGAATTTTAAGGCATAGAAAGCAAGGCGTATCTCTTGTTAATAGAAGTAATATATAGTTGGAAATTAGAATTATATTATTGGGCGTATACTTGGAATTTGATCAACGTTTTTCACTTTCACTTTAAAATATTTAATTGTGCAAAAATACAAACTTGTCTATATTTGAATTACATGGTCTTTCAGTTAGGCTGATCTTGCTGCTATAAGCTGGTATTAATGTTTTCTTTTGATGTTCGTTCTTTGGAAAAAAGGAAGAAATGCAGATTTACGATTTTTTGTGTTGTTTCTGTAAGAATTTATTGAAAGGATAACTGATACGGATCTAACAACAAAGATTAATCATAAACTGTAAAATTACATAGCAAAATGGTGCAAAGTCTGGGTGATACGATATTTGAGTTGCATGGTACTTGAATTTACATTCATCAAAATGTAAAAAAAATGTTGCACATAGATCGTATAAAGATTAAGGAAAACAAAATATAATGTTTAATCGAAACTTGCTCGAGAAATTAAAATAACAAATTTACATAAATTTTATGCGCTGTTAAATGTGAAGACTTTAAAGTAAACCGCCAAAACAATCGGGTAAGGACTGAGAAGAACAACGCGAATCACATAAGGCTCCATTGAAATAGATAAAGACGTGTATAGAAACTTTCAGTTCTATACAACAAATATAGTCTGCTTACAGATAAAATTCATTGCTTCAAAGTTCAAACTAAACATCCTTTTGACATGTCAAAACATAACAGAGCATAATTGACTAATATTAATGTTATTAAGCACTCTGCATGAGGCTCTTCAAATATTATAATTCAGTGACGTGTACTGTTGTATGAGTGGGAGGTTCTTCCAAGAACTCATTAATGTTAATGTAAAGGTTGTTAAAGGAAGAACTTAAATGGATCTTTAGTATTTGCTTGTAGACCAAAATAAACTAATGCTATCATAAGGTATGAGTTACAGTCTTATAATTCTTTGTTTTTACATACATGACGTTAGGATAACTGTAAAAATTAAGAATGATGGTCGAGTTGCTTCACCGTTTTAATCACTTGTCTTCTTTTGACTGTATTAGGACTTGAAAGCTTTGGCAAAATCCTTTGTAAAACAAGATCATATGAGTAAAGTCCAATGACTGAATTCTAAAATTCCAAAACGAGGGCTCTTTTGTTGGCAAATTGGTTTCAACCAGCCTTAAAAACCGACGTATTAAAGGTGAATTTCTATATAAGCTTTACAAGTTTAGTAATGCGTTTCAAAGATCTAGGACTAAACTGAGTAAATCACAAGGTATTACAAAATTTTTCTTTCAAACGAAAGTTGTTTGATGGTTGCTACTGCATATGTAGCTAAGCTAGTTTGAAAAGTATAATTGTCGAGGGATAAGATCGCAGAGATAAGATCGCGAAAAGAATTCAATGTAGTAATGTTAATTGGGGAAGAACCTATATATTTATCAAAGCTTGTTTTGTCAACTAATTAGAACACCGATTTTTGAATTTACTTGTTTGTAGAATTTTAAGGCATAGAAAGCAAGGCGTATCTCTTGTTAATAGAAGTAATATATAGTTGGAAATTAGAATTATATTATTGGGCGTATACTTGGAATTTGATCAAAGTTTTTCACTTTCACTTTAAAATATTTAATTGTTTAAAAATACAAACTTGTCTACATTTGAATTACATGGTCTTTCAGTTAAATTGATCTTGCTGTTATAAGTAAGAATTAAAGTTTCATTACGGAGTACGATCATTAACTACAAGTAAGAACTGCAGATTTACGATTTTTAGTGTTGTTTCTATAAGAAATAATTGAAAGAATAACTGATACGGATCTAACAACAAGATTAAACATAAACAGTAAAATTACATGGCAAAATGGTGCAAAGTCGAAAGTCGAGCTTGAAAAATTAAAACAACAAATTTACGTCGATTTAATGCTCTGTTGATTGTCAAGACTTTAAAGTAAACCGCCAGATATAATACTTCTAGCAGAAATATTAAAGACGTTCACAGAAAGTTTCAATTCTATACAGCAAATATAGTCTGACTGCAGAAATAAAATTCATTACTTCAAATTTAGCCACCCACATAATCTTTTCGACATGTCGAACACACCGTGAGCATAATTGACAAATCTTAATGGTATCTTGTAAGCACTCTGCATGAGCAGAGTATTATCAATAGTTGTTGTAATTCGGTGACGTGTACTTGAAAGCTTAAGAAAGGATCCTTTGGTAAACAATGTCTTTAAGAGTAGAGACCAATGACTATATAGATTTTAAAGATAGGATGTTTTGCACTGACAAATTGATTTCAGCAGATCTTAAAAACCGAACTATGGAAAGAGTATTTCTGTTTTAGCATTGCAAATTTGTTTCATTTTGTTTTACTTAAAATTGTCTGCTTGTCCTGGTTATTAATATATTTGCGAAACAGGGCGCATCCCTAAATAATATAGTTGGTGAGTTGAATTGCATATTAATCGTAAAAGGGTGGCTTTCAACAATATATGAAATATAAATGAGGTGCTTTTCCAATGAGTCATTAATAAGGTCGTATCTCACTACTATACTATTGTTGCTATAATACATATTTTTTCAATATATATTTTGCTGTTTTCATATTTTGTACTTCGGTTGTTATTATTAAAACTTTTGAGTTAAATGCCTCTCTTTAAGAAATGCCTCACTTTAATAATCGCAATCGCGTCCCTTTCGAAGTATGTTTTTAAATAAATCCGGTATGTCGAATGCCTCATGAAATTTTCATATCACTTGAAATTTTGCAATCTGAGTTAGTTCCAATAGACTGTATAGGATTGAAACTCAGCAAAAAAATGCAACTGATAGTTTTATACGAGAACTTTAAAATGAATTATTGCATCAAAATTTTTTGTCTTTGTAGTTCATGTATATTCAAATGAACAATGGAAAAACAACATTATGATAAGTTCACAGATCATAGCGTGAAAGAAGATGATGCGTCTAGACGACAACACGGAGTTAATCAGGACGACGACACAGAGCTTAGAAAAAGTATGTAGTTGCGTGTAATATGCAGCAGTTGCTGTTTCTTTATGAATAATGTGGTCTAGTATTATTACAATACTTGTTAAATAATTGTTTTATATTATTCACGTATTACTGTTCTTTGCTTTGATTGAAGAAAATATTAATTGTTTATATGAGCAAGAGCACAGTAACCTTTATTGACTCCAGTCTTTTAGTTGTGACATGAAATTTTACATGTTTGTAATTTTAGATCGTCCGGTTTGTCCTTTTTTAACGTTCAAGTTTTCTGATTCAAATTTATTGGATATGCCGTAACTCAAACGTTAATTTAGAAAGGGGGGGAGCGGTATACTTGTAGCTATTTGTGCCGGACTGATTACTTTTATATTCAAATTTTCTCAAAGAAATTAATCTCATTGTAACAAATTTAAAGCTTATAACACATTATCATATATACTAAGGATGGCATCATAAGATGTTGAACATGTCTAAATATTTTATTAAAAATATGTAGTGTTCATGAAATATGCATTGACAATACTGCTTTACACTCATATGTAAGAGTATAAAGCAAAAAGAGGAAGATCGTTGCAACTTTGCGCATATGTAATTTTTGATTATTTGTACGGAGAGCCTGATTGCGTCAACATTTACGGAATAATTGATGAATGCTGGTTGATATTCAAAGTAAATGTCAATGGCGTAGATAGACTCGACAATTTGAGAAAGAGGCTTATATTCATTGATTTTATAGATATTTCATAAATCATATAACATTCATATATGAAAATTGCCCCCCCCCCTAATCTAACAGTAATGAAATTGGCTACACCATTTAAACTGTTGCAAGTTAAGTAAATCAGAGATATTGATCTTATTGGTTTGCCGTAAAACAAATTGCTTTGATGATATGAACCTAACATTGATGACGCCCTTCATTTTTGCAATGTTGTTTTATTTATTTTATTTCAATTTAGGTGTTAAAACACATCTTTCTTTTTTGGAAAGTGATGCACCAACCAATGAACCGGGCACACCTTCCCAAAGTTTCAAATACAAGGCAAAATTTACCGTAAAAAACGCACGCACTTTGGATATACAAACGTTTACTGAAGATAAACTGACCTCACATGACCAAATTCCAAACTATATTCTTCAAATGTTAATGATGGCCAACTACCACGTGCGTGAATTTACTTTGAAAGGAATCAACCCAATGGATGCTTTGTTAGGAATTTTCCATGGTTCAGACAATTTCTTACGACAATATATAGCTGTTAAACTTAGCGAATGTCAGCTTAGCGTTCCTTTTATTTTACCTGATCCTGGCGATCCAGGGGTGAAGCAAACTATCTTGCTTTCAGCGTTGGGAAAAATAACAAAGTCATGGAGAGGTGCTTCAATCAACGACTCGGCAAAAGAGGTGTACGCAACAGAACACCCCTTTCCCATAGTGTCATTTATCCGGCTGGGTAATGTGACCATGTCCAAATCGTCTCTGATGAATAAAATTATCAGTGATGGTAATGTAGATCATGAATTCTTTTTTCATAAAAACATGGAAGGGGGAGATTTTGTAAGAGGAGTCGTTGATGGTTTGGTTGAACTTGTATGGTATCTTCCGGGAGGATGTGGCAAGAACACGTTAAAAAATGAAATCTGTTTTGCCAATCTACGTGGAGATGCCCAAAATTTTAAGAAGCAAGTTAATATACTTTGTGAAATATCAAACATTTTGTGCATTTTGCTGCCCTCGGAAATGCCTGACAAACGTGTGGGAAATTTTTTGGAAAAGGCTATGTCGTCCAAAAGTAAAATTATCCTCATTTTTAATGAAAACACACGAGAAGAAGTAAAAAAATACTACGACAGCGTGATTGATCAACATTCAACAAAATTATATTCCATCACTAAATCATTAATGGCATCCGATTACAGATTTTTGAAATGTATTCGTCAGGCAATCCAGAGCAACATAAAAGAAACAGAAGTGAAATCTTTGGAAAAGGTGAGGTTACTATTACAGGAAAGTGGAGTTTATATTGATGATGACCAAGCCAACGTTGAGTGGGACAAAATTTTCAAAACTTGGCTTTCTTTTGGGATTGAAGAAACAAAAAAGTGGTTCAAGCTTCAACTTCATATACCTGTTCTGGCGGATTTGGAAAGAAAGAAACATAATCCAAAGTTTCGTCCCAACAATGAAAACACGAGAGGAGAAAACGATGTAAATGAACCATATGAAGATATAAGAAAAGAAAAGAAGGCTCAGATGGAATCGTTTCAGAAGATGGATACAGAAATTCGTCTACTCCTGAATTCGATTGCTGTGATGGATGAAGGAATGCTGAACAGAAATTTGCAACGATTGAAGTATTTATTTGATAGGGCTTCTCTATCTGCGATGGCAAAGTTGCATCAACAATATCGTTTAAAGCTACAAGAAACACAAAATGACATGCTTGATTCACAATCTCACGAAGAAAATCGTTTGAAAGATGTAGAAGCATTGATATCATACTCTATATTTAGTTTGGAGCATATCGTTAGAGAGCTTGCTCAACTTCATCAACTCTCCGATTTTGTAATGAATAATTATGCCAGTGTTGGTGCGAAGATTCTTCTTTCAGGTCATCCTTTGGAATTACTAGATGGTGATTCAGGTTATCTACCTTTAACATGGTTTGATGCTGTTTATAAGGAAGTGGAACGCGAAACAAATAACGCTAGAATCTGCGTGATTTCTGTGTTAGGTATTCAAAATTCTGGTAAGTCGGCAATGTTGAATGCAATGTTTGGCTTGGAATTTCCTTTAAGTGGGAGAAAGTGCACTCGTGGCGCTTTTGTTTGTCTAGTTCCACTTAGTGATCGACTTAAATCGGAATCAAACTTTGATTTCTTATTGATCATCGATACTGAAGGACTGAGAAGATGGGTTGAACCAACAGTGGGAGAACATTCCATTGAATTGGCAACTTTTGTTATTGGTGTGGCTGATGTCACGATCGTCAATATCTTTGGTGAAAAACATAATGAAATAATAGAATTTTTAAACATGGTTGTTCGCGCTTTTTTGAAAATGAAGCTGTTGAAAGAGAAAAAAAATTGCAAAATCCTTTATCATAATGTTTATGCTACCAATACCGATGAGAGTTTTACAGCGAATTGGCAAAATTTAAAGCATGATCTAGACAACATGGCAAAGCTTGTAGCTGTACAAGAAAACTGTGAAGATCAGTATCAAAAGTTGGACGACATCATTGCATTTGACGAAAACAAAGACATGTTTTACATACCAAATTTATTGAAAGGAAGTCCTCCTATGGCTCCAGTGAATCCAAATTATGGTATTGCTGTGCAGAAAGTAAAGGAGAGTATAATTGAGTTAATGTGCTCAGAAAAACTGATCAAACTTACTGTTTCTTCGTTTTGTTAACGAGTTAAAAGTTTTTGGAAAGCCATACTGAAGGGAAATTTTAGCTTTAGTGCTCGAAATATTTTCCAAGTGAAAGCCAATATATCAAGGGAGAAAAACTATTTTGAAAAATCAGTTAAACTAATCGTAAACGGAATGGCTGAAGTTGAACAAGAAATCCAAAGAGAATTACGAAGATGTACAACACGAGAGGAACGTGATACATGTTGGAAGAAAAGTAAAAAATATATTGTGGACACGGCTGAAGAACTCAAGACAAAAATGGAAGATGAAGTGCGAACAATTTCTTTTAATAATGAAGATGGATCAACAACTCTTGAACAATGGAAAAAAGACATGATTCATAAAATTTCTATGCAAAAACGAAGTCAAGAAATGTCTGTCATAGCATGTTGTGAGGCCACTTTTAACTATCTACAGCAGCGACAAGATGTTGAAGAGATGCAACAAAGTTATGAAAAGCAGCTTATGGAGAAAGCAGACTATTTAATGTCAGATCAAATTGCAAATGAGGAGGAAGAATCTAAAAAGATATTCGGTAAGTTCAAGCATTTGTCAGACATTTCACGAACATATTGCTATGTTCATAATAGCCGAAAATAAGACTTTTAAAAAAGCCATCATAATAATCAAATAAAGAAGGATAAAAGGTTTTTCATTAATAACGTTTCGTCTTTAACTTAAGTTATCTTCAGATAATTTGAGATAAATTATATACATCAGGTTTTATAAGTTTGAAAATTTGTAATCCAGGCATTGAATATATAAAAGATAAACGTTTCTCCGGATTTTTAAATGATTTTTATTGAGCTTTCGACTCGTTGCTTCGAGCCTTCATCAGAATGAGGATATATATTTACACGTGCTTTTAGCTTGGAGACGTTTAGAGCGTCTAATTCTCATTCTCATTCTCATTTAGAGCGTCTCATTCTGATGAAGACTCGAAGCAACGAGTCGAAAGCTCAATAAAAATCATTTAAAAATCCGGAGAAACGTTTATCTTTTATACATCAGGTTTTAAATACAAGCATATATTACAGGGTGTTAAATTACTTGTGAGGGGAGTAGGAAGTTTAGATGACGGAATTAAATGAGAAGGGCGGTATATTAAAGAAGGTGAAGGGGGATTGTGTTGCCTTGGGTGTTAAGAGAAGGTTTAAGTTTGGATATAAGAAGGCTTTCAAGAATCATAACGTCATAATTGTCGGAGGAGGAAGAGAGAATTGAGAAGTCATTAAAATCGGCATAGTGAAATTTATTTTTTACATGGGAAAGAATTGCAGATGGTGGTGAACATGAGGAAGGTTTTTCTGTTAAGGGAGAGACTCCCAAGTGTTCCGACACACCAGAATATTTCCTTTAACAGGGAAACCTTCCTTATGTCCAACACCATCTGCAACTCTTTCCCATACAAGAATTACATCCCACTCTGCCGATTTTAATGACTTCTCAATTCTCTCTTCCTCCTCCGACAATTATGACGTTATGATTCTTGAAAGCCTTCTTATATCCAAACTTAAACCCTCTCTTAACACCCAAGGCAACACAATCCCCCTTCACCTTTTTTAATATGCCGCCCTTCTCATTTCATTCCATCATCTAAATTTCCTACTCTCCTCACATGTAATTTAACACCCTGTAATTTATGCTTGTATTTAAAACCTCGTGTATATAATTTATCTCAAATTGTCTGAAGATGTCTTAAGTTAAAGACGAAACGTAATTATTAAAAACCTTTTATCCTTCTTTATTTTATTTTTGTGATGGCTTTTTTAAAAGTCTTATGTTGGGCTATTATGTTCATATTCAAAATTCGCTTTCCGCCTGGCAAATCTCTAGCCAACATATTGCTATGGTTTAAACAGCCAGTCTGTCCCACTTCAAAATGTTGTATTGCTAATGTAACAAGTATGAACGACTCTTGAACAAGTGTTAGATCTATTCATATTCGTACAATGTTTGATATTCATAAGAAATGTTCTTCACATGTGCCCATTGAAAAAACTAAATGTCATAAATACTTTGATAAAACCAAAGAAAAAGTAGTCGGGCTCAATATGAATAAAACTTAGCAAAATCTGACGAATTGACGTAACAGATTGTTTGAACAAAAACTTAAGACAGTTATGTTTTGTTTTTAGCTTGGAAATTATTTGAGGAAAGTGTAAATTTCACGAAAGATGAAGAACCTGCGAATGGTATGTAGATATATCTACGTATGAGAAATGACGTAAATATCAACGAGAAGGAAGACGATAAGGTGTTGAATTGACATGATAAAAAAAATTTCATAACTTTTAAGCAGAAGCTCAGCGCACCGATAAAGTTTGAAGATTGAAAAGTTGTTAAAATTTTTAACTTCAGTCTTGCAAAAACACGTCGGAAATTTCATTAGAGATGGGTAAAATATTTACTACGCCTGAGGCTATATACTTATAGCTCTCTTACGCCTATGACAAATAGAATTTCTATATGTCTGTAGTTAAAAGTCGCGTTATTCCATATCTGCAACACATATTCCCAATCATTCACTTTCAGAGACACTACCGGATGTAGTTTAAAATGGTTTAATTCAACTTTACTTCTTTTAACGCACTTTGAACAAATAGCCTCACGTATTTTAGCGATGAATCTCGTCCATTTTTGAGAAATTTCATTACAAAGCTGCGCAATTTTATCACTTATAGGTAGCATGTTTTATGGTTTATGCTAAAGTTTGTAAAAAACATTTCATTAAAACAACAATTTTTTAATAGCAAACATGTTTCGACATTAACATAATGCCATCTTTAGTACGAACGATAGTGTTACGAAATATGATACAGTATAGGAACATATGAATAAATTATTTACATTGAATGGGAGTGTGATCTATCTAAAGTAAGTACTTTGAATGACATGTTCCTATCCGTTGTACCATTTGAGATGGATTTCGCGTATAGTAAAAAAAGCAAAGTTATTTTAATTGATATTGTTGAAAAATTGTTGTTGAAATCGGCAAAAATATTGTTTTTCATGGAGAACATGATCAAAAAATTTGGATACCCTCAGTTTTCAAAAGCGTCCAGGGCCCCTGACTACAACGATTTAAAAACAACTCTCTACAAAAATAGATCTCGTTTTCAAAAACACTTATGTCATGAACGAATTAATTCAAAACCTTCAGTAAAGCTGATAGTATACGAGCAAGCTTCTGTTAGATTGGGAAAACTGTGAAATCTTGGCTTTCTGAGGGGATTTAAGAAGCAAAAAGGAGTTATTTGCATCAGCGAATAATAATTTTATTGCTTCCGCGCGTTATTTTGTAGTTTAAATTGTAGGAGATATGTTAATCAGGGAGAAACGAAGAGAGGGTAGGACACACTCTAAACATATACAAAAGTACTGGGGAAGTTTGTTACTATTTAGTTTATTTACTCAAAGCAGTCCGCGTGCTAAGGTCATGAAGTTCAAGGTTAATTGCAAACGCTGCAAGAGCAAACATGCTGTTTGCTACAGTTATTTGCATTTTGTTCAAATGCACATAGTGTGATTTACGTGCACAGGTGTTAGCCTCATTGGGTAATGCACAAAAAATCACTTGTCATTAAGCAAGTGGCTATCGTCAGGTGAAGTTTAACAAAAAATCCATTTGTTTATTTTTCGAGTTGGAAATATTTTATATCCCGAGACTCCACGGGAATATTTGTCTTTGGGCTGTACACACGGTTATGGCAAGCGTATACCCTGTTAAGAAATCAGAAATTCTCTTTCAATTCCAGGCGACCCTTCAAGACTTATAGCTTTTTGACTATTTTGTTTATGTTGTCTTTCATTTGTCTCTGTCCGGTTTTGTCAGTAACAGAGTATGGTTTTCATAGAATGTTTAAGATGCTTCGTCTGGTTTCAATAAACAGGGGGCTAGTCACCGTTTTTGTACGTTTGCCCATTTATATCGGCTCCCTTTTTTGTATGCCATTCATTAAAAACCGTGTTGTCCTAAATTGTGTAATTACTCCTTTCCTTTGTTTGCAATTGCATTTTATCGTTTCCTTGAAGCTTGTAGCTTCTCCTTTAGTTTCCATTTAGTATATCAGTGTAATGATGCTACTAGACCAAGCACCAGGATTCAACGCCGAGCACAGATATTGACACCATGGTCTCTGGGTCAACGAACCCGTACATGTTCTACACCTACGTCAGCAGAAAATGAGTTGTCAGCAATGCTCGAATCCTCAATTTCATCGTCAACTGCGACCAGTATGAACGATGCGACCATAGCGAAAATTGCCACAGCGTTGGCTCAAGCTGTGAAAGAAAGTTTGCAGACCTCTGCGACAGTAAACGACACAAGAAAAGTACCTATTAATAGTATGTAAAGATTTTGATTCAGTTTCGATTCTTATTGATGCTCAAGTAAGCTCAAAAATTAAAGCTAAGATCTGTGCAAACGAGTTTGTTGACTTCAGTTCTCTTCTTAGTTCAAGGGGCTCTGATAGTCGATGTCAACTCTCAGTAACTCAAAATGATGACTTCGTTCCCACTCTTTCTTTGGAACCTACTACAAAAGTTAAGCCCAACTAACATTGAAATGTGGACTTCTGCCTTTCAGATTTTTGTTGAGATATACACTAGTAAGTTTCCCCAGGATGCCTCCGCATTGATGAAGTATTTTGAGGTTGTTCGCGATTTAGCCGCGCGTGGTGCAAATTGGTAATTTCATGAACACAGTTTCGTTATATGCGCCAATCTTAGTTGCACGATATGCCTTGGAGGACAACTCATTTTGAGTTTTGGATCAGAGCGAAAAGTTTTAATTGTAATATCGTAAATCGGTCACGTCCAGGACAATCTCTGTCTTCTCCATCGGGCATCTTCGTTCAATTGGGTTTTTGTCAAGTCTTTCACAGAGGATTTAAATGTTCAGGTTGCTCTTACAAACATACTTGTTTTAAATATGGTTCGCAGCATCCAGCCAAAGGGTGTAAGTTTCGTCCCTCAGGCAAGTTTCACACGGCTGGAAAATCAGCAACAACTAAACAAGCTTCCAACCCCCGTAAGACTTAACTGTTTACTACCTTTGTTACAAGGATACAATGCTCAAAGCGTTTTAGAGTTATTTGAAGGCTTTACGCATGGTTTTCCTTTTCATTTTGAGGGTGTTTATAGCCCCTTTCGGGCGCACAATTTAGTTTTGGCGAATAAAAATCCGATTGTGTTCAGCGCTACGCTTGTAAAAGAAATTCCGGCAAGTGGAATTGGGGAGCCATTTCCAAACTTGCATGCATTACCTTTAGGTGTAGTGCCAAAAAAGGTTCAGGGCGAATTTCGGTTGATTCACCTTTCGGCATGGTGCGTCTATTAACGATGGTATTCCTTCTGCATATACAACAGTGTCTTATTCGCGAGTGGACAATGCCATTGCAATTATTAAACGCTCGGGGAAAGGCTGTTTTGGCCAAAGACTGATATGAAGAATGTATTTCGTATCATTCCCATACGTCCTCAGGATTGCCCTCTTTTGGGAATGTTTTGGCAAGGTAACTACTATTTTGATCGGGCAATGCCCATGGGCTGCGCATTGTCCTGCCGCAGTTTTGAAAAGCTTAGCACTGCACTAGAATGGATTGCTAAAACCCATTTGAGCATTGAACATATTATTCATATTCTTGATGATTATCTCATTGTCGCCCTTTCTTTCGACCAGTGTTGCGTTGCATTACAAGGGCTTCTATCCCTTTGTGATCATGTTGGTGTAATAATAGCTCAAGAAAAAACAGTGGTTACTGTAAATATCCCAAGTTTTGCTAGCATTGAGCTCGATACGCATGCTATGGAAGCCCGTCTACTATGTGCAGCCCCGTTTTAGCAAATACATTTCTGCATTGTGCTTCAAATTGTACTATATGTTATCAGAAGCGAATGGCTGAATCTTCCTTCTTTTATACATCAAAAGGTTGGAAATGGTGTTTTTTACTGTATGCAATCGTGGTTGCTCTGCATACACCATCCTTTCTCTTGGGTGTTGACGAGAAGAAAAGAAAAACGAGGAAAACATCGCAGATAATATCGTCAAAGAGGAAAACGTATACACCTCAAAAGATAGGATTGATCATGTAACGGGTACGTTTTCATTTGTTATGAACGAGAAAATATTGGATAGTTTATCGGGTTTAAAAACATGCTAGATTGCTTTTCGTGCTGGATTGTACCGCACACCTTGCCCAAAGTCGTTTGAAGTTTGTGCAAGGAAGGTGTGAGTGCTTGCATCTTCGCATCACAATAATTCACTTGTTCGGAAAAGTCAACAAATTTTGTTAAAAATAGCAACACAACAGTCAACTTTTTATGTACCCAAAAATACGTACAAGAAATATTATATTTCACGGATGCATCAAAGCAAGGCTGCATATGCATGGGTCTGTTCAATGCCAACAATAAACAAAATGAAAATACTATAAAGAAACGTTTTCAAATCGATTTTGTTGAACTGAAAGGGGCCTTTTTAGCAATTGAATCTCTTTTACACAAGTGGGCTCCTCATTAACTTTGTTCCTGAACGTGTGCAACACTACATTGGTTCATACATGAATCATATAAGAGGGACACATTCTGCTTAACTCATTCAACTTGTTCAGGATCGTTTAACTTGGTGCATCAAGTGAGACATATTCGTGATAGTGTTTCAGGCAAGTGAAACAGCCGCCCAGATTATGACTTCCTTGAGTACTTTCTGTTCGGGTAGCAACGATTGTATGCTAGATCAAACATCATTAATCCCTTGTTTGATCAATGTAAAACCGACTTCTTCATCTTGAGATCAACTCACTAACTCCCAACTTTTATAAGCTGGAGACCAGACCCGATTGCTTACCTGTCAGATGAATTCACCGTAAGATAAAAGTGCCTGCATGACACTAAGACCGATAATTATATATTTCGACCGGAGGTTATGAAATATATTATAGAAGCACTGTTTTGCCTGTCAGTATTATTGAGTAAACAAAGGAAGTAATATAAGTCGCATCCAGTCATTATCCTTTAAGAGATATACCCTAACAATTGCCAAACGACAGGAAGAGGTCATTATGCCACAGTTTTTTTGCTTGGGGCTACGCGGTGAAATGTCTCTGCATTTCGGCTAAGTTTATCCGAGAGTGGCAAGCACTTGTCGATTTTTAAATTAATCTCTGTAAATGGCGTTTCTTTTCAGTCGACAACCATTTTCAAGAGCTGATTCAGTAGTCAACCCTTTAGGGAGACGCTTTTAATTCTAACACGCAGGATATATTGAAGCTGGACTTAATGTGCGATCTATATTAGCTGTTTTTCTCTCAATTTTGTGCAGAAACACTACGTTCTGGAAGAATAATAGTTCTCATGACCTTTACTAAAATAAGGATTTTAGCTTTCTTTGTCATTCTCATCATTAGGTTGAAGCAGATATCCAAATTATCGTGGGAGAATTCTACTTCAAAAAAGCCATTCATATGGTATTGCACAAACGTCTTCATATTTTAAAAAACTTCGTTAACGGTAAAATTTAGAAGAATTTTGATTTCCTTGAAACCAAAAAAGATCGGAAATGGCTTTTATTTTTGCCGCATTCTTGGGAAATGCTAGTCATATAAATCATGGCAGAAGTCTTTTCTTGCAATCTTTCGAAGTTGGTATTCGATTTTATGCTATCCAAGACAACTTTTGTAAGCAATGCGATTTGTAACACTATTTCTGGTTGTTGTTCCTGCATTTTATACAATCGGCACCTTAACATGATAACAACTTCAGTGGTTCCAAGGGACTGCTTCAATCACTGCAAGATTGTCATTGGCATGGATATGCTCGAGCTGTTGTTCCTGAATTGTATACATTTGGCGCCTTAACACGATAAACAACTTCATGCTCGAGCTGTTGTAGAGCTAATTGCATTGTGACTAGTCTCATGTTCTCAACCGTTTAACCATCAGAAAATACAAAAATTACCTTCTGTTTTTCGTATATTCTTCTAAAGAGACTAAGACATTGTTTTTGTTATCGCCCAACTGATTACTCCTTTTGCTTCAATTTTGCACAACGAGTTAAGCTCATTTAAGCCAATCCCTTTCTTACCTAACCATTAGAGCATCTGATATTTAGCTTGGGGCTACATCTCTGTAGCTATTACATACTTACCTGGATTTTCAAAGGTCTAATAATGTAGGCCGTATTCCCCACTATCTGAGTTTATCTTAGCAAGATCAAGTTATATCAAATTTTATGATTTGGATCTTTTTGCAACACTATCATATTATCTTGGATGTCGATGTATAGCTTAAATTACAGGTAGTATTAATCTTAGTAGTTTGTTGTAGGACGTGTAGTATACCCAAAATAAAATGCAACGGTTATTTGTTTGTAAATAATTTTATATGATTTTTTAATTAGGTGTAAAAAAATTTTGTCAGACTACCTTCAAATTAGGTGTAACTCCCAATAAAAGAAAAGAGATTTCTCATCAAACAAAACGAAAGATACTATCGGAACTCTGCGAACGTTTAGGTCTTAAAACAACACTTTCATTAAAACATGCGCGTACTTTTGGAAAGTTTAATGACGATGAACTGACTTCTCATGACCAAATCTCAAATCCTATGCTAATGCCAAATAATGCTAATGATGTCCAACTATCAAGCACGTGAGTGTAAATTGAAACCATTCAAAGAATTCAAAGAAAGTTGATAAAGTATACAATAAATTAAATGGTTATGGTTCTGATGCAAGTAATAGCGAAGACGAAAGTAAAGAAAATGACTTTGACTCAGATAAATTAACAACTGAAATTCTTAAAGGTGAAAACCCTATGGATGCTTTGTTAGCAATTTTTTCTTGCTCTGATAATTTCCTACGACGAGAAATAGTTGTTAAACAGAGTGCATGTAAACTTACCGTTCCGTTTATTTTATCGGATCATTTTTATTCAATGGAAAGCACAATGGTTTTACTTTCAGCGTTTGAAAAAATAACAATGTCTTGGAGAGGTACTACGACAAACGGCTCTGCTAAAGTGGTCTACGCAACAGAACATCCATTTCCTGAAAATTGTCCTACGCAAATAGTTATATTCTAATAAAAAATTACTTGTGTAATGTACTTTTACTAAGAATCAAAAAGTATGAATAAGGAACTTCAAGCCCAACTCTAAATATTTGATTTCAAAAGTTCTATAAGCTTAACGTCACCCGTTTATTGGGAACCTGTTAGTTCCAAACTGCATTTTGTTAACTCGTGAAAGGAATGTCTAACATAAATATATACATGACGTAATTTCTGAAATTATGAAAATTGCAGTGCATGTCAATGACATAGGTATTGATCAGTGAAATTGTCGATCGCAAATATTTTGATGTTCGAATTTTTATAAAAAAATTAAATTTCAGTGAATTTTAAAAAACAAAAATAACTTTATTCTTTAGATGCAGGAAAATCCAAACTAACCATGGACAGTAAGAACTTGGATAACTTCCACAAAGAAAAGCAAAACGATGATGTCGACCTTGCAGAAAGCCTTCCTGATGTAAGAGCTAAGGACAAACAACCCTCGAAGATTCGAAAACGAGGTATAAATAATCATAATAATTATTTGTTCTAAGATTCTTATTTAAATATAAAATTAAATCTTTGACATTTTCTAAAGTGCCTTTAACTCTTTTCCGCCATTTTATCTCTCAAGATTTCTCATTTTATATCTCAAAATGGCATAAATAACAATTGGAGTGGTATTTTTTGCGCACGAGTATGTGAAGTATTTGACGTACCTGTGTATAGGTTCCTGGTGATTGCAATCTGACTTTTTTCGTTTTTGTTTATATGTGTTTGTTACTCTCTCCTCGGCTTTAGTATTCCATTGATTCCAAAAATATTTGAATTGTTTACTTATTTTTGAAGATTTTATATTGCTTGAAAATATCGAAGCACTTTAACATTAGAGAGCTTAATCTAGCGATGTTTTGAAATCTGTAATAACCACCCGAGTTTTGTGTTCACTCCAGCTATTTTAAACCAACAAATCAGGTATGTAAGAAATGCATGTATAAATTCAACGTGTTTATTGGATATTTCTTGGTGTGCACTTGACGTCATCAAGCATATTGTCGCTCAGCTCGATGACAAGCAATAATGTTTTGGCTTTATAATTTGACATGGTAATGCACAATGGGATTTTTGGGCTGTTTATGGCTCCTAAAATGACATTGCGCAGAATAGGTTAAAAAAATTACTAGATTTTGAAAAGTTATCTTAAATAATGACGAAAAAAAACGCAGTTTTCTTATTCAGTGTTAACCTTTTGTGTGGTGTATATTCATGTAGTTTTTCAGTTGTTTATCAAATCGAAATGACATATGTTTACAATTGCTTTACGTAGTTTGACTGTTAACTCCAAGGAACACAATAGATATTTCGAGTGATTTGTTGATATCGTTCTCTTGTCGATCAACAAGTGCTTACAGCTATGAAAGAAACTTAATCTTTCACTTGTACAATATATGGCTAAATAGATCGTTATTATATATTCAAATTATATGTATTGAATTTGTATACTTTGAAAATGACAATAATGGCCGCTTTTTGTTAGCACTAGCGTATCCAGTGTTTGTGAAAATAAATCATAGCTGCTCAATTTCAAATTCAAAATACTATAAAAAAAAGACTATTGGTTTTGAATTTCTAAAGAATATATTTTTACTAATGGCATTGCCTCTAACCTAAATATTTTCTAAAATGAGCTGCAGTAGTTTATTTTGACGTATCACTGTCTGTGCAGCCCCGTTTTAGCAAATACATTTCTGCATTGTGCTTCAAATTGTACTATATGTTATCAGAAGCGAATGGCTGAATCTTGGAAAGAAGGTTGGAAATGGTGTTTTTAATTGTATGCAATCGAGGTTGCTCTGCATACACCATCCTTTCTCTTGGGTGTTGACGAGAAGATATTTTGATTTTTTGCTGTCTATGCTACTGGAAAAGCTGCATGATAAAATTGTGTAACACAGTTTCAAAAAACTTTTTTGTCTTTAGTTGAGAAAGAATCTAAACAAACCACGGAAAAAAATTATTTGAATGATTTTGACAAAGAAAAGAAAAACGAGGAAAACATCACAGATAATATCGTCAAAGAGGAAAACGTATACACCTCAAAAGATAGGATTGATCATGTAACGGGTACGTTTTCATTTGTTATGAACGAGAAACTATAGGATAGTTTATCGGGTTTAAAAACATACTAGATTGCTTTTCGTGCTGGATTGTACCGCACACCTTGCCCAAAGTCGTTTGAAGTTTGTGCAACGAAGGTGTGAGTGTTTGCATCTTTACATCCCAATAATTCACTTGCTCTGAAAAGTCAACAAATTTTGTTAAAAATAGCAACACAACAGTCAACTTTTTATGTACCCAGAAATACGTACAAGAAATATTATATTTCACGGATGCATCAAAGCAAGGCTGCATATGCATGGGTCTGTTCGATGTCTACAATAAATCAAATGAAAATGTTACAAAGAAACGTTTTCATATCGATTTTCTTGAACTGAAAGGGACCTTGTTAGCAATTGAATCTCTTTTGACAAAGAAGCTCCTCATTAACTTTGTTCCTGAACGTGTGCAACACTACATCGGTTCATACATGAATCCTATAAGAGGGACACATTCTCCTTAACTCACTGAACTTGCTCAGGATCGTTTAACTTGGTGCATCAAGTAAGACATATTCGTGATAGTGTTTCAGGCAAGTGAAACAGCCGCCCAGATTATGACTTCCTTGAGTACTTTCTGTTCGGGTAGCAACGACTGGATGCTAGATCAAACATCATCAATCCCTTGTTTGATCAATGTAAAACCGGTTTCTTCATCTTGAGATCAACTTACTAACTCCTAACTTTCATAAGCTGGAGACTAGACCCGATTGCTTACCTCTCAGATGAATTCACGGTGAGATGAAAGGGTCTGCATGACACTAAGACTGATATATATTTCGACCGGAGGTTATGAAATATATTATACAAGCGCTGTTTTTCCTGTCAGTATTATTGAGTAAACAAAGGGAGTAATGTAAGTCGTATCCAGTCATTATCATTCAAGGGACATACCCCTACCAATTGCCAAACGACAGGAAGAGGTCATTATGCCACAGTTTTTATTCTAACATGCAGGATATTTTGAAGTTGCACTTAATGCGCGATGTACACTTGCTGTTTTTCTCTCAATTTTGTGGAAAAACACTACGTTCTGGAAGAATAAGAGTTCTCATGATCTAAAAAAATGATTTTAACTTTCTTCGTCATTCTCAGCATTAGGTCGAAGCAGATATCAAAAATATCTTGGGAGAATTTGACTGCAAATAAAGCCATTTAAATGGCATTGCATAAACGTCTTCATATTTTAAAAAACTTAGTTAACGGTAAAATTTAGAAGACTTTTGATTTCCCTGAAAATTGCTTTTATCGGAAATGGCTTTAATTTTTGCCGCATCCTTGAGAAATGCTAGTCACTGAAAATTATGGCAGATGTCTTTTCTTGCAATCTTTTGAAGTTGGTATTCGATTTTGAGCTATCCAAGACAATTTCTGTGAGTAATGCGATTTGTAACACTACTTCTAGTTGTTGTTCCTGCATTTTATACAATCGTCGCCTTAACACGATAAACAACTTCAGTGGTTCTAAGGGACTGCTTCAATCACTGCAAGATTGTCATTGGCATGGATATTCTCCAGCTGTTGTTCCTGCATTATATACAATCGACGCCTTAACACGATAAACAACTTCAGTGGTTCCAAGGGACTGCTTCAACCACTGCAAGATTGTCATTGGCATGGATATGCTCGAGCTGTTGTTCCTGCATTTTATACTATCGGCGCCTTAACATGATAAACTACTTCAGTGGTTCCAAAGGACTGCTTCAATCACTGCAAGATAGTCATTGGCATGGATATGCTCAAGCTGTTGTTCCTGCATTATATACAATCGTCGCCTTAACACGATAAACAACTTCAGTGAATCTAAGGGATTGCTTCAATCACTGCAAGATTGTCATTGGCATGGATATTCTCCAGCTGTTGTTCCTGCATTATATACAATCGTCGCATTAACACGATAAACAACTTCAGTGAATCTAAGGGACTGCTTCAATCACTGCAAGATTGTCATTGGCATGGATATTCTCCAGCTGTTGTTCCTGCAGTATATACAATCGGCGCCTTAACACGATAAGCAACTTCAGTGGTTCCAAAGGACTGCTTCAATCACTGCAAGATAGTCATTGGCATGGATATTCTCCAGCTGTTGTTCCTGCATTTTATACAATCGGCGCCTTAACACGATAAGCAACTTCAGTGGTTCCAAAGGACTGCTTCAATCACTGCAAGATAGTCATTGGCATAGATATGCTCAAGCTGTTGTTCCTGAATTTTATACAATCGGCGCCTTAACACGTTAAACAACTTCAGTGGTTCCAAGGGACTGCTTCAATCACTGCAAGATTATCATTGGCATGGATATGCTCGAGCTGTTGTAGAGCTAATTGCATTGTGACTAGTCTCATGTTCTTAAACGTGTAACTATCAGAAAATACGAGAATTACCTTCTGTTTAATTTATGAACTTGATTTACAGCTATACCATTCTTACTAATCGTTTTTCTAGAGTAGGACCAACCATTTTTTTCTAGCTACGTTACTGGCAAAGCTAATAATATTATGTAACACAGTTTTGTAAAAAAAAAATAAAGCTAATTAAGATAAATCTTTTTTGTCTGTAGTTGAGAGGGACTCGAAGCAAACTACGGAGGAAAACAGTTTGGCTGATATTTGCATAAAAGAGAAAAAGGAGAAAAGCGAGAACGTTGAAAACGTCAAAGATAACATCATCCAGAAGGAGAAGGAAAACGCCTCAAATATTAGCGTCCATTGTGTGAAAGGTACGTATACATTTGTAATAAGCCATAAGATATAAGATGATTTATGCTGGTCTCACAACATAGCTACCGGATTGCATTTCGTGCCAGAGTGTCTTGTTTTATAACCGGCACGAAAACTGGCCTTTTAAATTACGCGCAAAGCTAATGCAAGTGGATTGTGAAAGGGAAGTATGAATACTTCATTAGCACTTCACATCAATTTACTAGAACAATTTTTGTTAGTAGTAGTAACAATTCTCAAATAAGACAGAAAAAAACACAAGGAAAGAAATAAGAATGATAGTATAGTCTAGAACAATTAGTGATTAAAGCTTGATGATAGCCATAATAGTTTCATATTCGATTCACGCTAAATCATCAGTGTTATAACGAAACCGGTAAAAACATGGAAAGATTCCCCCTAAATAGCATCTTGTAACCCTGGTGACAATTTCGTACTTTCGCTGAATAAACTAGCCTTTGTGCCTTGAATGGATTGTATTTTTGACGACGATTACCGCAAATGTACACTAGCTATTAATTGAGGGTATTATATCAAGGCGCACTAGATTTAGTTGTAGCTGCGGCTGTAAATATCTGTCGGATTAAGCTGGATTAAAAAACTTTGCAAAAAAAATTTGTGGGCCGAAGAGATTTCTACCTTGGAGAAAGGTTGCGCACAAAAATGACAAAGCTAAACAGCAATTGGAGCACATGGGGTTAAAATATGGACATGCAATGATGTAAACTTGTTGAAGCCAAATTCTCTTTTTTCACGATCAATAGCTTGCGATATTTAGTTTGGCCTATCCCTCCGTTAAATTGTTTTCCCAACTGCCTGTGTTTATCTTAGATAGATAAAATTATTATTTTGATGGTTTGGGTTTCCTTGAAACAGTGTCAAACTGTGGCATAAAGTTTTGCTTTCTTTTCGCAATATATAGTATCGCCGTGCTTTGAGCTATTGTAAATTTTTGGTTGATTTTGAACACACAAAAGCACAGGCATACCAATATTACGGGTAAAATTAATCCAAGTTGTTATTTGTAAGGCGTGTGCTGTGTAGTACACAAACTATAAATATAACAGCTAAATTCTTGGAGATCATTCTATAAATGTTTTTTTTTTCAATTAGGCCGAAAAGAATTTCGTCAGGATTTCGAATTGGGTGTAACTCCCAATAAAACAGAAAAGATTTCTCATAAGATAAAACAAGATGCATTATCTGAACTCTGCGAACGTTTAGGTCTTAAAACAAAACTTACATTGAAACATGCACGTACTTTTGCAACGTTTACTGACGACGAACTGACTTCTCATGACCAAATTCCCAGTTATATTCTTAAAATGTTAATGATGGCTAATCACCAAGCACGTGAATTTAAACTGGAACCATTAAAAAAATATAAAGTTATTATAAAATCAAATGATGATGGTACTGGTGTAAGTGATAGCGATGACACGGATGAAGATGATTCCGATGATAGTGATAGTGATGACGAAAGTGAAGCTGTGGAAGGAATTAACCCTATGGATGCTTTATTAGGGATTTTCTATTGTTCTGACGATTTCTTGCGACGGGATCTAGCTGTAAAACTTAGTGAATGTCAGCTTAGCGTTCCTTTTATTTTACCTGTTCCTGATGATCCAGCAAAAAACCCAACTGTCTTGCTTTCGGCGTTGGAAAAAATAACAAAATCTTGGAAAGATGCCACTTCCGAAGATTCTTCTAAAGTTGTCTACGCAACGGAACATCCGTTTCCCGTAGTGTCTTTTATTCGGCTGGGTATTGTGACCATGTCCAAATCGTCCCTGATGAATAAGATTATCAGTGATGGTAATGGTGATCATGATTTCTTTTTTCATAAAAATATCAAAGGCGGTGATGTGGAAAGGAAAGTCGTTGATGGATTAGTAGAGCTTGTGTGGTATCTTCCTGGTGGAAACAAGAAGAACTCTTTGCAAAATGAAATCTGTTTTACCAATTTACGTGGAAATGCTCAGAGTTTCAAAAAGCAAGTTAATGTACTTCGAGAGATATCAAACATTTTGTGTATTTTATTGCCTTCGAAAATGCCTGACAAACGCATGAAAAATTTTTTGGATGAAGCTATAATGTCCAAAGGTAAAACACTTTTGATTTTTAACGAAAAAAGGCAAAAAGAAGTGAAGAAGTACTACAAAGATTTAGAGAGGTATCATCGTACAAAATTGTCTTCCTGTACAAAAGCATCTAAATCAAATGTATATGAGTTTTTCAATTATGTTCGCAAGGTTATACAAAGCAATATAAAAGAGGCTGAAGACAGTAACAAGCAAGAAAGTAAACTGAAATCTTTAGCAAATCTCAAATGCCAATCAAAGGAATGTGGTGTTTACTTTGATGACGACCCAGCTTATGCCAAATTGGAAAAAACTGTGGAAATTTGGATTTCTGATGGGATTCAAAATGCAAAAAACCTGTTTAAGCTACAAGGTCATGTACCAATTTTAGCAGATTTAGAAAAAAAGATACAGAATCCAAAATTTCGTCCCACTATAAAACAAGAAGACGTTGTCAATGAATTATACCAAGAACGGGAAAATGAAGAAAAGGCTCAGATTGAATCGTTCAATAGTATGAACAAAGATGTTACTAAATTCCTTTATTCCCTAACTGTAATGAATGAATGGGAACTGAATAGAAATTTGCATCATTTGAAATATTTGTTAGACAAAGTTTCTCTATCTGTGATGACTGATTTACATAAAGAATATCGTCGGGCATTACTTTCTGTTAAAGAACCTACCAAAAACACGCAAAGTGATAGGCCAGATTCACAAACCAAGGAAGAAAAGAATTTAAATAAACTGGAAGAATTGATATTAAAGTCTTCATTTGGTTTGGAGCATATCATTAGAGAGATTGCCCAACTTTATCAGCTTACTGATGTTGTAGTGAATGATTATGCTGGTGTTGCAGCGAAAATTCTTCTTTCCGGAGAGCCTTTGGAATTGCTGGATGGTGATTCAGGTTACATACCAATGAAATGGTTTAATGCTGTTTATGAAGAATTAGAAATGCAAACAAATAACGCTAGCATTTACGTCATTTCTGTGTTAGGTATTAAAAGTTCCGGTAAATCGACAATGTTAAATACAATGTTTTGCTTAGAATTCCCTGTAAGTGCAGGAAGATTTACTCGTGGTACTTTTGTTAGTCTTGTTCCAGTTAGTGAGCATGTTAAATGTGACTCAAATTTTGATTATGTGCTGATCATCGATACTGAAGGTCTAAAAGGAATGGCTGACCCAATAGTGAGAGAACACGATAATGAATTGGCAACTTTTGCTGTTGGTGTGGCTGATGTCACGATTGTCAATATCTTTGGTGAAAACTATAATGAAATGAAAGAGTTTTTGGCGATGTCTGTTCATGCTTTCTTGAAAATGAAACTTGTTAAAGACAAGAAATCATGCAAGATCGTCCATCAAAATGTTGCTGCTAATGACGCTGCAGATAAGTTAATGATGGATAGGCGAAATCTAAAACAAAATCTAGACCATATGGCAAGGCTTGCAGCAATACAAGAAAATTGTGATGATCAGTTTCAAAAGTTAGATGATATCATTGCATTTGACGAAAATAAAGACGTATTTTACATACCAAGTCTATTGAAAGGAAGTCCTCCCATGGCTCCGATAAACCCAAATTATGGTAGAGACTTGCAAAAAGTAAAAGAGAATGTTATTCAGCAAATGTGCTCAAAAGAAGTGGTCAAGCTAACTGTTTCTTCATTCCGTAAACGAGTTAAAGATCTATGGCAAGCCATGCTAAAGGAAAACTTCATTTTCAGTTTCCGAAATGTGATTGAAATCAGAGCTTATGCATCATTAGATAAAAAACTTTTCAAAGAATCAGTAAAACTAATGGTAAATGGAATGGCTGAAATTGAAAGAAGTATTGAAAGAGACTTAAAAAGATGCACAACACGACAAGAACGAAATAAATGTTGGATGAGCAATAAAAGACGTATATTTGCAGAGGCAGAAGAACTCAAGATGAAAATGGAGAAAGAAATGCAGACTTTTTTTGAAAGCAGTGAAGATAAATCTACACTCGAGCAATGGAAAGAAGACGTGATGGAGAAAATTAAAAGATACAAACGAAATCAGGTAGCGTCTGTTATAGAAAATTGTGAGGCAACCTTCCACCATCTGCAACAACAACAAGATGTTGAAGAAATGAAAAAAATTTTTGAAATGCAACTTCTGTGTAGAGCAAAAAAATTAATGTCATCTCAAAAAACAAATGACGAAGAAGAATGTAAAGCAACATTTCAAAAAGAATGGAAACAATGGATTGGCGAAGTTCCTCCTTGTGAGGAAGTAAGGCGTGATGTCAACCAATATATGGTTCATGTTCTTCTACCAGAAAATTCTGATCTCAGAGCTGACATGTTAATGAAACTAGAACCAAAAAAGTATAGAATTTCTCCTTTTTTTTATGCTGATCCTGTCATTGATAACAGTATGCTTTCATTTAAGGGAGGGTATTTTTCGAAAGTGGTCCAAAACGTGTATAAGTGGTTCATACACGATGCTATTTCAAGGGCAAATTTTGTCAAAAATAAAGTTATCTCTCAAGGAAAGATGTTTGTAGAGAGAGTTTCCAACATTGCTGTTAGATTTACTACTAATGATCTTATAACAATGTATGATGAAATCATTTCTACTATTGATAAAGAAACAGAGAAACAAAACATGAAGTTTAAAAAACCATTAGTATGTGACATACTTTTATACACATTTGCCCGTGCCTTTCCTATTTTTGATAAAATGGAAGACCGTTATGTTGAAGAGCGTGATATTCTACGGAATCTTGAAAAAACATTAAGACCAAGGCTGGAAAAGTATTTTATCAACCTTTGCAAAGAGATGGAGAAAGAAGTTTTGGCTGCTACATCATTGGTTGACGTGCTTCGCGAGCCTATAAAATCAAAACTTAACAAAGGCATTGTAACAGCAGTTGATACTAAGCTTTTGACAAAAAGCATGTTTCTTAGCAAGGCTCACTTTCATGCCACTGTTTTGATTCAACTTGGAGAAAACCCTAGTTTTGAATTGTTTGTTCCTTATTTAAAGAATCCTATTCAATTTTTGGAAAATAAATTAAAGGAATACGTGGAAGACTTTTGCTTGAACACAGAATCGAAACTGGTGCGATCTCTGTTAAAAGATGAGGGAGAGAGGCTGAAGTCAAATATTTTTTCTGCCATTGAAGACGCAAATAAGAAAGCTAGAAATGAAATCGAACGAGGAAGCGAGAGTTGGAAAGTAATGAATTGGATTGAAAAGTTTGTGGAACAGTGTCCTTCTCTTGCCATCACGAAAGAAATGTTTGGTTTTGCTACATTGGATGAAGATTTAAAAGAAACGGATTTATTTGACAAAAAAGTTCGTGAGTTTGTCGAAGACTTTGTACAAATCCTTACTGATGCTGAACTGGATAGTGAAACTATTAGTAATTGGCAGCCAGCACCCCACAAAAGGCTTTCAAAGTTACTGCTTGAGTGTCAGGCTGTTTGTCCTTTTTGTAAAGCTTTGTGTGATCAGACTATGGATTACCAACAATACTCGACAAATTTACACCGTCCTCTGGGTTTGGCAGGTCATTACAATTCCAAAACTAAGATTTTGATTTCCGATATTTGTACATTTCTTGTAGCCGGAAATGACACATTTAAAAACATTGACACAAATTGGCAACCCCATCCATACAAAGATTATCAGTCAGTAAACGATTACTACAAATCGTGGAAAATTCCTCCAGATCGCTCATATGAAAATTCTAAATATTGGCAGTGGTTCATGGTAAAGTTCTCGAAACAACTGGCGAAACATTATGAAGCAAAGGAAGCCAAAATACCTTCGAGTTGGAAAAGTGTGACCTTCAGTGAGGCCG
The DNA here is from genome assembly GCF_021976095.1 of Xenia sp. Carnegie-2017. Taxonomy (NCBI): domain Eukaryota; kingdom Metazoa; phylum Cnidaria; class Anthozoa; order Malacalcyonacea; family Xeniidae; genus Xenia; species Xenia sp. Carnegie-2017. The sequence continues at coordinate 8,002,637 of NW_025813484.1, read as the reverse complement.
TAAAACAACTGAAGGAGCAATACAACTTATAAAAATCTTCATCAAAAACGTCGCCTGAAGTCGATTTTTAATCAATGTTCTTATTGTACCTCGTTTTTGTTGAAATATAATTTGATCAGTACCGGAATCATTTGATGTTTTTTTTTGTTGAATAAATGTTTAAAGAAGTAGACTAAAAGTGTTGTGATTAAATTTTTGTATTGTTACCTACCAATGCGTTAGTGAAATATGGCGATCAATTTGTTTAGAACTCTACTTATAATTTAACAGCTTTAACTATGTAATCTGTATTTATTAAAAGACATCGAGGAAATATTCATTTCTTGACTATATAAACTGCAAGTAATTTACCTTCCAAAACATTAAATAAATAATATAACGATAATCAACAATTTCAAATACAATTTATTTTGCTGTGCTGGATCTTAGCTATAATTGTTAGAAAGACAAACAAAATAACATATTCACTACGACGAAAACTAATCACATTGACAACATAAAAAACCATCAAATGGCAATGGTGAGAGTAAAAATGGCCTTTACATCTTATTTATGATAAATATCGAGTGGGCTTGTAACATTACGTGCAAATATCTTTTTACTTATGGAGGTCGTGGTGGAAAAGCTATATGATACTGACTTATTGGTGAAAGGAGAACATTGTTATGATTGAAATCGATAAAATCTTTTGCTGCTAAACGTTCATTTGGAATTTTGTCGTGATATATGTTTCTGTCACAAAAAGTGCTGTGGCTTGTTCAACAAATTATTTTGTCGCTAAAATATTCCTTTAATAACATGAGCCATAATTTAATCTTATAGACTTCAATGAATTGCTTCAATTTAATTAGAAAAACGGTATAAGTAATGATTCTTAACTTTATTTGTTGCACATAATTTTTATTTTAAAGTCTTGTAACTAAGCATAATTCTCTAGATTGTAATTTCGTATCATGTATGTTGTGTACGAGCCTTAATAACGTATGAGACCGTCAATTATTTATTGTAACTATATTTAATTTTTCTGACGATACTTCTATATATCAATTATCGTTTACTTTTCTTAAACATGTAAAAATTTATATAAAATGTAAACATGTTATTATCTACACAGATATGTGCTATTGCATAACCTGTATTTTTGTTGCAAAATGTCGTAATATGAAACAATACAACCACTCACCTGTACAACATTCGAGTCATATTCATGCTTTGCATGTATAACTCATGGGAAAATGATCCACCATGTCGGTTGATAACTATAAATTATTATGATATTTTTTGTTAAGACACCTGCATGGTTGATATGAAAACCATAAAAAGATAATATCACTTATTTACTGATTAAGGGCCCATTCACACTTAATTCGTTTGCTAAGCAGTTAGTTGATTCGAATATGATTCGTTTTAAAATGAAAAAGAAGGAGTGTTTACAGTTAAAGTTTTATCAGCATTATTTTTCGCTTGATAACATAGTATCAAAAGAAACTCAAAAGGATAGATATGGCTTTGCAGGTATTTTAGTCTAATTATAGGATATTGTGGGTAAATACTTTATAATCTATAGTTTAAGTAAAAGTAATGTTTACATTTGCTTCACATTATTGACATTAAATTTTGGCGCCTTTCTTTAACTATCTTTGAACCTTTGATAATAACAACATTTAACGAATAGAAATGGCGGAGATTACTGCAATGGGCATACTTTTACGACAATACCAAAAGAACGCAAAAAAAAACAGCCAAAAGATCGAGGGTGATACAAAAAAAATGCAGCAACACTTTCAAAAGAGTGCAAGGCGTCACGTCGCGTTACTTTTTGCTTATAAGTAAAATTGTAAAATATTGCTGCAAGCAGACGCAGCAAAACGAACACGTGACATGTGTGACCGCATGAAAAGTCTACTTACTAAACTAAAAACATGTGATTGATCAAGATTGACCTGATTCTATTCGTGTTGCATGTTCACATTATCATGCAGACTAAACTAACCCGATTCGAGACCACCTTCTCAAGTGGCCCAAGTTAGTTCGGAGCGAATTCGTTTTTGCATCACTTGCAAGTGTTCACATTAGTGCCCTAATACGGACTCAAATCGATTTCGAATAGATTTAAAGTGTTAGTGTGAATGGACCCTAAATCAAAGGAAAAAACGTGTTTTCATTGGATATTTCTTAGTCAAAGCAAACACTGCATGAGAGGGTCGTACTGAGCCCTTTCTTGAAACATCTTATATTTTTGGTGTTTTAGCGTTGTGAAAGAGAAAAAATAGCTCTATTTTTCATCTTTGCAGAAGCTTGCAAATCTGTAAAATGTTTTTATGTAAATGTTACCAAATGATTTCCTAAATTAATGTTCTTTTTTTTAATGTTCCATAGCGTCACATAAGCTAAATTAAAAATAGGAAATCTTAGATAATATAAAATCATCTTTCGTGTTTGTTGCACGCATGCCGTGTTTAAGTAATACAAAAAGGACTTTTGATTGCCTGGGGTTTAGTAACTTTTTCAACTAGATAGCTCACTAAATTTGCAATTTCAAGAGTTGCTTTGACTATAAGGATTCCACCGAAGAAGTTTTAGCTGAAAAACTTCCGTTTGCCGAAGTGCGCTTCGTCGAGGTTGGTAATATGACCATTTCCAACTCTTTTCTGATGAATAATGTTATCAGTGATAGCAATAGTGAAGAAATATGAAAAATGGTGAATTTAGAGGCAAAATCATGAATGCATTGCTTTGTGGAGCTTGTATGTGGTATCTTGCCTGTGGTCTGACAGGATTATTTTGAAAAGCAAAATTTGTTTTCCCAATGTCTGTGTAGAATTTTGTTATTCCATTTTTTTTTACTGAACATATGGAAATACTCTGCTGGATCATAGACATTGCTTTCATAAATTCCAGACAAAAAGATAATAAAGTTTTTCAATTAATCAAAAGTATCCAGATTAAGGTAAAACATTGATTTTTGGTGAGAAAAAAGAATAATAAGCGATGAAATACTTTAAAGATAAGGAGGATGAAGATCCATCGAAATTTCCTTTTACCACAAGGTGTGACAAACCCAACCAATACATTTTTTTTATATGTAATAGCTCCATTATCCAACAAGAGTCACAAGGAGCTGAACCAAAAGCTTTAATGAAATATCGAACGTTAAAAAAGCATTTAATTTTCATGATGATAAGTCTGGCAATTTTTGCGTGGAGGACTAGTTTGAAAATTCGTTTAATAAAGAGTGAAAGAAGTTAAAAATCTTCTAAGGTTACAACAACATGGCCCAGTTTTGGCTGATTTGGGATGATAAAATATCATGCTGAATTGTGGGGCAGTGATGAAAGGCCAACACGTAGCATCAGAAAAGTTAATGATGTCAGTAGGGATATTGAAAAAAACGCTGTACATAAAATTTCTTTCATGATGACATCATGTATTGAACACCAGCAACCATTTTGTAATTGTTTTTAAATTTAGCTTCAAGCATCGATTGTGCAATAAAGATTAAATTTTCCATTGTTCTGAAAATTTCTTACGACAATATATAGCTGTTAAACTTAGCGAATGTCAGCTTAGCGTTCCTTTTATTTTACCTGATCCTGGCGATCCAGTGGAGAAGCAAACTATCTTGCTTTCAGCGTTGGGAAAAATAACAAAGTCTTGGAGAGGTGCCTCAATCAACGACTCAGCAAAAGAGGTGTACGCAACTGAACATCCCTTTCCCATAGTGTCATTTATCCGGGTGGGTAATGTGACCATGTCTAAATCTTCTCCGATAAATAAGATTATCAGCGATGGTAATGGAGATGATGAATTCTTCTTTAATAAAAACATTAAAGATGGTGATGTTAAAAGGAAAGTCGTTGATGGTTTGGTTGAACTTGTGTGGTATCTTCTATGTAGGTGTGAGAAGAATACCTTAAAAACTGCAATATGTTTTGCTAATCTACGCGGGGAAGCTCAAAATTTCAAGAAACAAGTTAATATAATTCGAGAAATATCAATTATTTTGTGTGCTTTATTGCCCTCGGAAATACCTGACAAATGCACGATAAATTTTTTGAATGATGCTCTGCTGTTCGATGGCAAAAACATGCTCATTTTTAATGAAAACATGCGAAAAGAAGTAAAAAATTTCTACGACGGCGTGGTCGATCAGCATTCGACAAAATTATATTCCTTCACTAAATCATTAACGACATCCTATTACAGATTTTTGAAAAGTATTCGCCAAGCAATCCAGAGAAGCATAAAAGAAACAGAAGTGAAATCTCTAGAAAAGGTGAGGTTACTATCTAAAAAAAGGGGAGTTTATGTTAATGATGACCAAGGTAATGTTGAGTGGGACAAAAATTTCAAAACTTGGCTTTCTTTTGGGATTGAAGAAACAAAAAAGTGGTTAAAGCTTCAACTTTATATACCTGTTCTGGCGGATTTAGAAAGAAAGAAACATAGTCCAAAGTTTCGTTCCAACAATGAAAACACGGGCTGAGAAAACAATGTAAATGAACCGGATGAAAATATAAGAAAAGAAAAGTAGGCTCATATGGAATCATTCCATAAGATGGATACAGAAATTCTTCATTTCCTGAATTCCACTGCTGTGATGGATGAACGAATGCTGAACAGAAATTTGCAATGATTGAAGTATTATTTAATATGGCTTCTCTATCTGCGATGGCAAAGTTGCATCAACAATATCGTTTAAAGCTACAAGAAACACACAATGAAATGCTTGATTCACAATCTCAGGAAGAAAATCATTTGAAAGATTTAGAAGCATTGATATCATACTCTTTATTTAGTTTGGAGCTTGCTCAACTTCATCAACTCTCCGGTTTTGTAATAAATAATTATGTCAGTGCTGGTGCGAAGATTCTTATTTGAGGTCAAATTTTGGAATTACTAAATGGTGATTCAGGTTACCTACCCTTAAAATGGTTTGATGCTGTTTATAAGGAAGTGGAACGCGAAACAAATAACGCTAGAATATGCGTGATTTCTGTGTTAGGTTTTCAAAATTCTGGTAAGTCGGTAATGTTGAATGCAATGTTTGGCTTGGAATTTCCTGTAAGTGGGAGAAAGTGCACTCGTGGCGCTTTTGTTTGTCTTGTTCCACTTAGTGATCGACTTAAATTGGACTCAAACTTGGACTTCTTATTGATCATCGATACTGAAGGACTGAGAAGTCTGGTTGATCCAACAGTTAGAGAACATTCTATTGAATTGGCAACTTTTGTTATTGGTGTTGCTGATGTTACGATTGTCAGTATCTTTGGTGAAAACTACAATGAAATGAAAGAGTTTTTGGCGATGGCTGTTCATGCTTTCTTGAAAATGAAACTTGTGAAAGACACAAAATCTTACAAGATCGTCCATCAAAATGTTGCTGCTAATGACGCTGCAGATAAGTTAATGATGGATCGGCGAAATCTAAAACAAATTCTAGACCATATGGCAAGGCTTGCAGCAATACAAGAAAATTGTGAAGATCAGTTTCAAAAGTTAGATTACATCATTGCATTTGATGCATTTGACGTATTTTACATACCAAGTTTATTGAAAGGAAGTCCTCCCATGGTTCCGATAAACCCAAATTATGGTAGAGACTTGCAAAAAGTAAAGGAGAATATTATTCAGCTAATGTGCTCAAAAGAAGTGATCAAGCTAACTGTTTTTTCATTTCGTAAACGAGTTCTATGGTCTATGGCAAGCCATGCTAAAGGAAAATTTCATTTTCAGTTTCCGAAATGTGATCGAAAGCAGAGCTTATGCATCGTTAGGCAAAAAACTTTTCAAAGAATCACTAAAAGTAATGGTAAATGGAATGGCTAAACTTGAAGGAGGTGTTGAAAGAGACTTGAAAAGATGCACTAAACGAGAAGAACGAAAGAGATGTTGGATGAGCAGTAAAAAACGTATACTTACAAAGGCAGAAGAACTCAAGACGAAAATGGAGAAAGAAATGCAGATGTTTTTTGAAAGCAGTGAAGATAAATCTACCCTTGAACAATGGAAAGAAGGCGTGATGGATAAAATTAAAAGGTTTAAACGAAATCAGGAAGCGTCTGTTATATATCATCTTAACTTCTGTGAACATGATATTTTGGATTTTTTTAAAAACGATAATAGCAAAAACGAATTGTGTCATGAAGACTAGTACATCGATTCTTTGTAATATTCAGCCCACTTTTAGACACTGTTGACACAGTAGAAACTAATAAAGTAAATGGTTTGAGCCCGGGAGTCAAAAGACTCTGAAGATGAATACCGCTAAGGTTGTCGAAACGTTAGTCAACAACAACAACATATTGATTTTTAAAAGTAGCGCAAGGGAATACGACAGCTTAAGGCAGAACAGGCAAGTATCAATATGTGCATTCCAATTATCGAGTTTGCTTTGCCATACAAAAAACATTTTGCATACATACAAAAGGCTTTTTTTGATTTCAACAACTTGTGGCCTATGTTAACAATGAATGCCACGCGCTCTTTTGTATGTTTTTTGTATTTCTTAAGAAATGAAAATTTCAAATAAAAAAGCCACCAGCAACATGATTTATTTATTTATTCAACGCAAAACCTTTGTTTTGGTTGACTTCAACAGATTTCCTTTTATTATGAAAAGTATAAATATTTCTCTGTAGCAAATTGGATGTGCGTTGTCTTCTGCGTCTAAAATTATTTTAAAATGACATTTAACAATACTCAGGTTTTTCTAGTGTTTATTAACATTTTTCTTACGATCACACAAGTGACTGGAGAAATTCTTAGCAAAGGTATGTGTGTAAAGTTTGAATATTGGAGAATATTTGTTTGAAGCATCATCTATATGACCGTGTTTATATATTTTATAATTATTCTCTTCAGGATTTGGAAGCAATATCGACTGGAAGTCACTTGATGAAACTGTGATGCATATAAGGTACATTATCAAATTAACAATTTTTACACTCAAAGTTTGAATGCTGCAAGGCCGGCAAAGGAAGAAAATCCAGTTTGCTATCTTTAAACAAAATTTTCAATTACTTAAGTCGTCATGCAGTGTAATTACTAAGCAACCCACTTAAGTTTTTCCGAGGTTTTTCTGCTTAATGGTAAATTTGAAAGAGCTTTTAAATTTGCATGGAGCTCTTATTTAATTAAAATAGAACGTTAATATATTTTAAAAAATTTCATGGTTCTTCACATCTAGTAAAAAACCCAAAATGTTGATCATACATAAAAGTTGGTGTAAAGCTTGCGTAGGTACGTTGTTTACATATAAATTCAAAATTCAACTTCTGCTGAATTCCAAATGTTTGTTCAAACTATTTATTGCATATACCATCAATGTTACCAAATAAGGCGTAGCTATAGTCGGCAATTTTGGCTGTTCTTACATGTCAGATTATTGGCATCAATTTTTTCTTTGGCAAGTCTAGAGTTTTAAAGACAGTAACACAGAAGTATTTACAAAGCACAACCAAACTTGCAAGCTTGCTACGTCTTTGGTTATCGTAGGCTGTTTTACAGAGGTCTTTACTGATGAATTTTGTAGGTTTAAAAGAGCAGTTTTTGTCATCAGACGAAATTGAAGAGCTCAGTCGTGAGTTTGTGATGATCAACACCAATGTATGTATTATCTTATTTTATCGTCTTGTATATAAGTTTGTAAAGTATTGTATCTCTTGAAAAATATGAGTTGACTAAAAATCATGTGAAATGATATTAAAGAAATGTCATCAGAGTGATGTTTCAGGGGGTCCTTAATACAATAATACAATAACTTCATTGTATTTTATTCTTCAAGAAGTTTTTGTTTGAATACAACGTTGAAAGTTGTATGAAAGAATGTTTTATTGCTTAAATTGTCCAGCAAAGTGCGAAGATCATATTTTTATTTAAGTTGAAAGTTGTGTTAAAGATATCTACTTATATCGCAAAGATTTGCATATATACATGTAATATTATTTAATTAGGATGAAATAGCAAGCCAAAAAGAAGAGTACGATATTGATGGAAAATATGTACCGAGAATTTTCTTTTATGGTATTAACTATGCATATTTCTTTCGTAAATATGGGAAAATCTTACCAGAAGGAAATGTAATTTTCAGAAAGGTAGCTTGTATGGTCATTGTAAATCTTCGTCTTTTATAGGTAAAAATGGAAAAATTCTTAAAAACATAATGAATGAAAAGCGAGAAAAATACCAGTATTTTTACAGCAAAGCTGAAGATGGTGAGAATATTACAACTAATATTTCAGTTTAAACATAGTTTGTCGCTTGCACTGTTTTGCAATTCATCTAACAAGACCAATGTGTATCTACGATGCAAATAGTTTTCTTTACTTTTAGTTATTAAAAGTATGAAGACTGTTATTGAACAAGAAAAAAACATTTCCCTTGACCGAGGTTATAATAAAAACATAAATTGGACGACAATGGCTAACGCCGAAGTTGAATCTAGAAAAAGGTATTTTAAATTTGTAGGATTGATAATCTCGAAAAACTATAAAAACCTCGACAAATTGTCAAATTTATAAACAAAAGTAACATATTTGACAAACTTGATATGTTCATAATTTTGCAGTGGAAAGCCAATTATGGTTTTAATTCACAAATCCTGGTGCAGTTCGTGCAAAAGTAAGTATTATTATATTTAAACACAACTGAAGAAGTTATAAATAGGAAGGCAACAATAAGGAGTGTAAATTTTTCCATTTTTACAGTTTTAAAACCACAGTTTGCTGCATCAAAAGAAATCGAAGAACTGAGTAAAAACTTTGTTATGGTCAACACAGAGGTATATCAATGGTTATGAGAGAGAATTCTTTGTTTTGCATGCAGTGATTTGGTGTTTTGGTTCTTTCTTTCATTAAGGATGACGAAGAACCAAAAGATAAAGCATATGCTGTTGATGGTGCATATATTCCTAGAATTTATTTCGTTGGTATGTTGAACACTTGTGATGAATAAAATCATGACAACAACAATTAGATGGAATATACTTTAGACAAAGGATGATAAATTTTCTCTTATCTTGTTCCTGTAAGTTCACGCTTACTGTGTTTCAGAACCTAGTGGTAAAGTGATGGATCATATATGGAACAAAGGAACATCCTTCCCGACACCAAATACTATTATGGAGAACCAAAAAACAGTATGAAGTTCTTTTAGAAAATATTGCTTGACCAAGATGTTTGGTTACATCAATTTATTTTACATATTTGAATGTTATGAATTTTATTAGTTGTACGCAGTATGAAGGAAGTCATGAAAATGGAATTTAGTTCCAACAATCTTCACAGAGGTAAGTGTATCTTGTTCTTTATTATAATTTAGGATGAGGTATTAGGTGCCACAAATTGTCTCTTCTTTTTACCCAAGATTGATCAGTGTCTCATAATTTTATAAAACATCGTAAACACCTCTATTCAACAAGTTGACTATCTTTGCTAAGTTTTAGGAATTTATTTAAGAACACATTTTTGGTAAAAATAAATCTTATCAATCATCAAGATCTTAAGTAACTTTTCTTATCAATTTAACTTTGGCAGTCTTTACTGACTTTTTCGACATATAATCGCAGGACTTGGTGAAAAATTTAACTGGTTCACATTTAAAGACGGCGTAGAGGAATCTAGAAAAAGGTGCGATTAAAAACGTAGTTGAATAATTTATCTTGAAGACTGAAGTAGCACAATGGTATTTCTTTATATGTTTACAAATAGTGGCAAACCAATGATGCTTATCATTCATAAAACTTGGTGTGGTTCTTGTAAACGTAAGTTAACGTAACATCACCTTGAACAAGAAGACTAACAAAATATAAAAAATTAATACTTGTTGTTATACTTGTGTTGTTTTTCTTCATAGAGTTAAAACCAAAATTTGCTGCATCTGATGAAATACTGAATCTAAGCAAACATTTTGTCATGGTCAACACTGAGGTATTGTCATAATATTTTTTCTAGTATTGTATCGTAAAAATCGACAGACATTGCTACTCTACTTTGTAAAAGTATTGCAACTCTCACTCTTTAAAACTCCAAATTCATTGTTTAGTGCACTTAATTCAATTTATAGGATGATGAAGAACCGAAAGATAATAAATTTATAATCGACGGTGCTTACATTCCAAGAATATTGTTTGTCGGTAAGTTTTGTGAGCCTTTCTTTTTATTTTTTAAATCAAAATTGATTTTTTGTTCTCAGAACCAAGTGGTCGTGTCATGGACGAATTATGGAATGAAGGAACAGCTTATCCTCACGTGAAATATTATTATGGAGAAGCTGATGAGAGTTAGTGTTATACTTATCTAACAATCTTTCTTCATGTTTATGGTTGGAAAACATGGTTTGACTTTTATCTCTTGTTTTAGTTGCTCGAAGTATGAAAATTGTTATCAAAAAAGAGGAAAAATCCACCAAATTGCACAATGGTGTGAATAATTAGATTTTTTGCATTAAATTATCCTATGAAATGATATATGGGTATATTTTTTGAAATATTCATTTTCTGGTAGGATGGGGAGAGAAAATAAAGTGGGAAAATTTGGAAAGTGGATTGATTTTGTCTAAAGAAAGGTTAACGAAGACAAAAGATGGTTTTTATATAGAACACAAAATTGCTGAGTCAAACTTCAATATTTTCAACTGAAGATATTTTCTTCTTTAAGAAATATTCCGATGCTATTGATCATTCACAAGTCTTGGTGTAAAGCTTGCAAAAGTGAGTGAATTCAATTAATGATTTGAGTTATGTTGACGTTGGATTGCTTTCATGAAGCTATTTCTGTTGTTTTAGTCCTAAAGTCCTATTTTTCCAAGTCGAAGAAAATTCTTGAACTTAGTTCCAAATTTGTTATGGTGAATGTCGAGGTATGTTATAATTACATTCACACGGACATGAACAGGATATTTTTTAGTTGTGGATGTTAGGTTATTGCAATTTCTTAAATAAAGGATGATGAAGAAAAGTTGGGAGATGATTTTGATGTTGATGGTGCTTATGTTCCACGCCTATACTTCTTTGGTAGGTTCAATTTTCTACTCATTGAAATTATCTTCATAGATACTATAATGTCAGTGAGTCCATTACTGTATTGCCAATTTTTGAATTAGAACCTAGTCTTCAAACGTACTTTGTGAGCACACAAACCTTTGGTTTCTTTCTATTAATGCAAACGACTCAATTTTTTTTCTTTTTACAACAGATCCTCGAAATGGAAAAATAATGGAAGAGTTTTACAACGAAAGCCCTGAATATAAGGATGACTTCGTTTATTCATATGGAAATGCTGAGCAAGGTACACATGTATAATAAGTTTCCATCTCCTCATTCTTTTGTCTGTTAACATGAGCAATACATATGGCTTGTGTTATGACTTGATATTCAAGCATGTAAACTGTTTTAGTTGTTACATCTATGAAAAAAGTTTTGAAAAGAGAAGAAACCGTTGAAAATGATAGAACAAAAGGTGAAAGATCCTGTTTTTGTCTTCATTAATCAGTTCGATGGTATTTGTTAGTTCATTCATATCGTTCTAAAAAATACACAGGTTTTGGAGGAAAGATTGAATGGACATCGTTGAATGACAGCTATGGCATTGCTGAGGAATTGTAGGTTCTTAAACTATGTATGTTTTCAGAACTTAGTTTTCTTTTAATGAAACATATCTCTGTGTTATCAATGGAAAAAACCTTTCACCCAAATTTGTAATACATGTGGACACATATCTTATTAGCAACAAGCCAATCATGATGATTTTCCATCGAAGTTGGTGTCAGTTCAGCAGAGGTACGTAAGTAATCTTAAAGATGAAAAATTGATTTCAGTTTTTTCATTAAAAAACAACAAAATGTCACAGGGAAATGTCACAAAAGCAAATGCTATAGTCTTACTTCAATGGTGACAAGGTGTAAAATATATTTCTAGATTTAAAGGAAGAATTTGCCATGTCTTTGAACATTGCAGAAATCAGCAAATATTTTGTCATGGTCAATCTTGAGGTATTTTAAATGTTTATTATTTTAATTGTTTATTACTAAGTAGCATCTCTGCCTTTCTTTATTTTTTACTTTCTTTCTTAAAGGACGATGAAATTCCAAATGATGAGAAGTACAACATAGATGGAACGTACGTGCCAAGAATTTTCTTCATAGGTAAGCATTTTGATGGGAAGGTTTTTTTATAATACACACATATTATAATTTTTTGTTGAGTACCTGAAATGTATCACACTTTGTCCCAATGTTTCCCCACTATGCAATCTTTTGCATATGAGAAGTTTTTATGATTTCCTTTGTATCATGCAAAACTGTTTTCTTATCTTTTCATTTTTATAACTAAAAGAAAATCGAACAACTCGGCGACATTAATGATCTCCCTGCCTTTTGTTATTGTTTTATAGATTCTCGAGGCAATGTAGATATAGAGGTGATCAATGAGAACAGACGTGATAAGAAAGCGAAATATTTTTATCAACATGGAATAGACGGTAAAATAAGAGTTCGCAAAAGTAGTTCTTTCTATGTGGTACCTCGCTCAATATGCAAAAGTTAAAAACCTTTTTCGTAAAAATGAAGTCAGTTGTTTGAGCCCGAAAGCATCGTTACATGTTTGTACATATAGATTATCTAGATAAGTACATTTTATAAATAGTTATAATTCATCATACTAACGCTATGTTAAATTCCAGTTGTTGCTTCTATGAAAAAGGTCGTTATTAAATTGCCCGCACCTTCATTGGAAAGAGGTACAGTGACATCATGACTGTATCACTATGATGAGTGGTATAACTATGACGAATGTGTCACTATCATGACTGTACTACGATGTACACTAGGGAGTTTTAGCAAGAGTACGACTACGACTACGAGTACGAAATTTGACCGTGTAAGAGAATGGCATGAGGAAGTTTGTTGTCGTTGTCGCTTGGTCAAAATTTTGCTTTAGTTGTAAACAATAGAACGAGCCTTTTTATTGTGTAAAACACCGACGTTTGCGAAGCAGCTACGGCTCTATTTTTCAATAATGATATCAAAGAATCGATAATACTGGTTTTGCGAGAATATAGGACTCTTTAGACTGAAAAATCTTCACTATTTTAAGTTTTATGTACGATGTATTTGTACAATTTCATTATTTGTTTACCTTTCACTTTGCGTACGAAATACATGAAAGTTTTGCAGGTCATATTTTCCTTTTTAATGTACATCTGCGCTCAAAAAGGGTTCTATATTAAAGCCTGGATGCTCGAAAATAGTACTGTAAACTAATTTCTTACAGAATGAAGAAATATACCTACTTTCTTTACTTAAAAAGACATCGTAGTCGCGACTACGAATTTTTTACAAAACATCGTACTCAGATTGATGACGGCTACGTGTTTTTGTTGTCGCAACAATGTTTTCGCGCCAAAATGACGTAAATCGTACTCGTAGTCGTACTCGTAGGCTCTGCTAAAACTCCCTACTATCATGACTGTACTACGATGTACATTATAATAATGTACTACGATGTATATTTTCATGACTGTACTACGATATGCACTATCATGACTGTATCACTATTATGACTGTACTAAGATGTACACTATTATTACTGTACTACGATGTGCACTGTCATGACTGTACTATGATGTATACTATCATGACTGTACTATGATATACACTATCATAACTGTACTATGATGTACACTATAATAACTGCACTACGATGTACACTTTCATGACTGTACTACGATGTACACTATCATTATTGTATTGAGATGTACACTGTCATGACTTTACTATGATGTACACTATCATTACTGTACTACGATGTACACTGTCATGACTGTACTATGATGTATACTATCATGACTGTACTATGATGTACACTATCATAACTGTACTTTGATGTACACTATCATGACTGTACTGATGTACACTATCATTGCTGTACTACGATGTACACTATCATTACAGTATTGAGATGTACACTGTCATGACTTTACTATGATGTACACTATCATTACTGTACTACGATGTACACTGTCATGACTGTACTATGATGTATACTATCATGACTGTACTATGATGTACACTATCATAACTGTACTTTGATGTACACTATCATGACTGTACTGATGTACACTATCATTACTGTACTACGATGTACACTCTCATGACTGTACTATGACGTATACTATCATGACTGTATTATTTATGTTGTGAAAAATCGTAGAAAGTTTGTCATCTAAGATAGTACTTTGTAAATGGAACAATCAGAACATAAAAATCTAAATTTTTCTTATTAGGTTTTGGAACGGATTATGAATGGCTTAACATGGAAAATGCTCTTAGTGAAGCTTCAACTTCGTATGTCTTTCTTTCACGACTCTCAAAACTGTCAAAACTTTATCTTATCTTTTATTACAATGCAGCATTATTTTTACTTAGGCAAAAGCCAATATTTCTTATAATTCACCAATCGTCTTGTCCTGCGTGTGAATACTTAAAAAATGTCTTCAATCAATCAAAAGAGCTTCCCATATATGCCCAGGATTTTGTTATGGTGAACCTACAGGTAAAGAAAAAAGGCCATTTTTCTATCCTTTATTTTCTCGTATACAAAAGCAGTCAACATGATTGTTTTTATTCCAAAAAGGATGAAGAAGATCCAGAAGACGATCAGTTTGATGTCGATGGAAGATATTTTCCAAGATTATTTATTTTAGGTATGTGGTTGCACAATATTAGTAGTGACAAAGTCCGTAGTCATTTGTTATAAGTAGTTTCTGACTAGAAAATAGAAATTTAAACACACACAAACTATTATTTTATATATTTCTATAATGCATAAAATCAATTCAATAGTTTACAGTTGGAATATGTTGTATTTTGTACAAATCATGTATTCTCAGATCCCACTGGAAAAGTTCAACAAGATCTTCATAATATGGAACCAGATTATGTTGAGTATAAATTTTCTTATGGCAACGAGCTTTCAAGTGAGTAGATCTTATATCACATAATTTATCGTGATTGAGAAATCAACATGATCAGTGATCTCTTAGATCCTACAATTGTCCTACTCTATCCTTTAGAGAATGTGTGTGTTTACAAATTAAATTTTCGTTCTGTTAGTCATACGTCTTATGAACGATGCACTGCTGCGATTTGGTAATGAAAAATCGATTGACAATGGTAGGTGGATATTTGTTATAAATAAGCGTTGAGATAAATTCCCGATCACTTCCTCTCGATTTAGACATAAGTATATTTAGGTTTGTCAAATTTAATATAGTTTTCGTATGGAAGTGTAAAGATTTCAATATCTTTTGTTTAAACTAAAATCAAATATTGCTTTTACCAATAAATCAGGTTTTGGCAAAAACGTGAACTGGGTGAGCTATAAAGATGGGGTTGATCTCTCAAAGAAAAGGTAAATAAATCTTTTAAATGTTAATTTGTATTCACTTTGAAATATTTCATGTAAAATACAATGAAAAATTACTTCATGTTTTCTATGTTTGTATCACTCATGCAACCAACACACGATATTTAACAGAGATGTTTCTGTGTACTCTAGGGATATGCTAATGTTGCTGATCATTCACAAGCCGTGGTGTAAAGCTTGCAAAGGTAGCTAAGATTCTGTTATTTATTGTTTTTGCGTTGTGAAGTTGCTTTAAAAGTTGGTTTCTTATATTGGCAAATGATATCATTGTTATTCATCTTTAAAGTTTAGTATTCCCCCATAAATGAATACCTTACGGATCACAGGATTGTGTGAATACGTTTGTGATGATAACATGGACCAACTGAATTATGTTTTTTATGTCACTACAGCAATTCGTAAATCTTTGACATCGATCAGTAGCGAAGCGAGCCCGCAAATTTAGGTCGGACTGTACAAATTTTAAAGTATCGTCATTGTTTATTTATTTAGAAATTTATTGTATTTTACTCACGAAGTAAGGAAACACAAAAATTTTCATGCAGATTTAAATTTGCAGCAAGCTACTTCACTGATATGGATGCTTAGAAATTGTCAGACCACTCTAAAAATGATATATTCACCTACATTCAACTTTCTTAGATTTTTAACTCTTGGTTTTTGTAAACAATATGTTTTATCTTCTTTTGCAAAGCATTGAAAAAGAAATTGTCCTCATCAGAAAAGTTTGCAGAATTGAGTGAAAAATTCTTCATGGTCAATGTAGAGGTAATTTTATCCTTCAAGAGTGATTCAGTTCCTTTTTTTTTCAGTTAAATATTTTCTGTCATGATTCCATTGAAGATGGTAGATGTAAGTTGTGGCATGAATTTTATTTATTTTATTGAAAAGGGCGAAGAAGAATACATCGACGAGAAGTTTGATATCGATGGATCATACATACCACGGATATTTTTCATCGGTAGGTTATCTCAAATCCTCTCGATTTTGACACTTCAATTAAGAAAAGATGAAAAGATGTTTGGTAAAGACCTTTGGGAGAACTTGACAGCTGATCAGTGCAAACCAAATATCTAAGGTCGGCGTTACACGTGCTGAAGAGTTCTCACAAACGTTTCCTAGGTTTTCATAAGTCTGCGCAAACAAGAAAAACATTTTTTATTTCTTTAATAAAGTAATAAATTTGAAACAAATATTTAAATTTTGCCTTTAACATGAATTCATGATTGTTTTGAAAATTTTCATTGGTTTATGTAATAATCTGATTTTGGATTCCTTTGCAAAAGCCAATGAAAACACAACAATAAACCAATCAGCGCACGCCAATCAATTTTGTTGTCTTTATTTCCTATAAAAAATATCACTGCAAAATTCTAAAAGTTTATTTTCTCTGTGACTATATATACATTACAAAATTGACACTTTGGTAAGGATTTGTGCGTACTTTAACAAAATTTTCGAAATTTTCAACAAATAGATCCATCTGGTGAAATCAGAACAGACATTTACAACACGGAAAGCATGTATAAGGAAAATAAATATTACTATTGGGATGCCGTAACACGTGAGTTCTTTTATTGATTTTACATCTTTTAAATTCCATCCTTAGTAAAATTCTTGGTGTGGAAGTTACGTCACGGCCGCCATGTTGAACGATTTAACAAAGCATTTTTCTTATTTAAAACGAAAATGTCATTTTAATTTTTTCCCACAAATTTCAAGAAAGTATGATTTCAAAATAATTCAGCTCTTGCGCCTTCTCAGTGTTGTTTTGCAAAAAAATTCGCTTCACTTTTTTTGAGTGCTGATTTTTTTGTTGCGAATTCTAGTTATTCAGTCGATGGAAAAAGCACTGGACAAATTCAAGATGAAATTGCAACGAGACGAACTTTAATGAACAAGCCGTACAGTTCTTTACGGTTGCTTTTTCAGACGGACCGATAATTGTATTGACATTTATATTCGTTTAGATATTTATAGTCGTGTGAACAGCCATTTGTGTTATCAAGTACAATTATCCATATATTTTCGTATTTTTATTCTTGTTTCCAACTCTTTTTCAAATCTATGTAATTTGACTAGGCGGCTTTCTTTGATCTTGTCGGATGACCTAAAGGTAAACATAAAGGTAGACATAAAGGTAGACATAAAGATAGACATAAAGGTAAACATAAAGGTAGACTTAAAGGTAGACATAAAGATAGACATAAAGGTGGACATAAAGGTGTACATAAAGCTAGACATAAAGCTAGACATAAAGCTAGACATAAAGGTAGACATAAAGCTAGACATAAAGGTAGACATAAAGATAGACATAAAGGTAAACATAACGGTAGATATAAAGGTGGACATAGAGGTAGACATATAAAGGTAGACATAAATGGAGACAGAAAAAAAACAAAAAGTTAAACATTAGCAATACTACGCACGATTTTAAAATCATTATGTTTATTTAAAAATTGCTTGACACAAGTGGAGTTGGAATGGCACAGTTGTTGACCATTGTCTTTGATCAGGCAATCTTATGTTCGAATCCCAGTCTAGACTTAACAACAGAACTTCATCTTGCTAAAGGACAGGAGAAAAATCGTAGAGAAACTTGCTTAACATTGTTATTTTTACAAACGACGATCAAAATATAATAGGATGAGTATTGATACGTCAAAAGATGAAGTGACATCGCTGCAGCATTAACAAAAGATGCTTTAAGAGACACTTCAAGCAAAAACCATAGAGTTATTTCGTTACGACATCCAATGCGTCGTATAATAATTGCTACAAAAAAGCTGGAATAAATTCTGAGTCGCTTCTTTTATTTTTTCATGTGAGTAACTCTTTACCATGAAGGCCATTAACGGGTACGGAGGATCGTTTTCTTTGGGTACAAGATCCATTAGATGTTTTTGCGTAAAACGTTTGTTTTTTCTAATATTTATGAAGAAAAAGGTTTAATAGTAGTTCCTGAGCCGGTTGCCGTCATGTAGCCTTGGCTCAAGTGGTATTCTCTCGACCTTAAGTGAGCTACTGTTCCAGATCAAATCTCACCTGCAGACTATGGCACGTCATGCAGCCAAAATTTTTGATGCAGTTGTATTTCTTGTACATAAGACTTTCAATGTAAAGAGGTACCTTAACTCTACTATACATTTTACAAACAAAACAGCGAGCAAATTCGATCACCATTATTTTACTTTCTTACACCATAAACTTCGCCAAACACAAATTAATGTGTATTTTAAATCCATGGTAAGGTACGTCTTATTTGACCTTCTTATCTGTTGGTCTGATTACATCAGAAACATGATGCAAAAATTGATAGATGACTTTATGTTGCTCGTTGTTCACCAAACGTACAGCAACAATTTGTAGCTACATTAACTCAGCCGCAAATGTTCGGTCCTTCAAGTATTCATGATAAACATTCGCTAAACACATAAGGTTACAATATTTTAATGCTTTGAACCCATAACACGCATAACTAATGCCTGGCTCAAACGAGCAAATTAAGCATGAACGAGAAAAGTTTTGTTTCTTTCCCTCTTTTTTTTACTCAAGATTTAATTTAAAAATTCTATTGCTCTTCTCTTATCATCATATTATTATTTTCATCATCATACACGGCGCCAACCACTTATTATGAAAGCACAAGGTTTTCTCAAACTGAGATTTTCTCAAATCGGATTTTCACTTATTTACCCAGTAATTTACTCTAGTTTCTCTGAAGAAAAAGACTCCGCATTTCAGAAAGTTCTCATTCCATTGGAGATGACATTTAATAAAGTTATCATTTCACAGGATATGACATATTTAAAAGTTGTAGTTCCATTGTCGAACGTAATCAATGAAGTCAATGTAATCGAATGTAGCAATCGAATGTAAACATCTGTATTCAAAAAGTCGTCATTTCTATTAGAAAAGCCCCTTATCATTGGAGACGACTTTTTGAAAAGTCGTCATTCGATAGAAGTAGACATTTTCAACGACCCCATTTCATAGCAGTCGTTATTTAAAAAGGTCGCCACTGAAACTGTGTAAGACGACAAAGTTCAAAATATGAATTATTTTCAGATGTTAAATGCTTTCATTCAGCGAATGTATAATGTCCACTTATAACTGGAGTAATAGCTTCGTGATTTAGCACATAAAAATGAAATATATCTCATTGTAAATTAAATGATAACAATGTTAATCAACGGTCTAAATTTCTGTGTACTCTCCAGAAGTAATGTAATGGAAAGAGTACAGTATATTTGCTATAGTCCAAGCGTGAGTTAATTTATGTTGTAACTGACAATAACGTCTTTAAACATAAGTAGTATATGGAATATAAAATACACATTCATGATTTTACAATTGTTCTGTCATACGGTTTCAGAACGTTGCAAATGTCAATACTAAAATATTAGTTTTTACAGAGTAAAAAAATAAGAATGTGCAAAGAAAAAGTCAGCAAAAACAGCGTACTCTAATGGAAGTTATGGTAAAAGAGCGAGGTTCTTACAAATTTATAGAAACCAGAGTAAAAACGTAAGCAAGGGCAAGGCAAAAGTTAGCAAAAACAATTTGGTTTGATAGAAGGCATTGCAGTAAGCGGTTGGAGAAAAAATTTCAATTAGTTCAATTGTTTAATCAAATAATCAGGACGCCATTAAAACGAAAAATTAACTAAGGACATGCGCATCGTCGCCATGGTTCACCACAAGGCAATGAATGACATTGTTCCTACTTTATTCATCTTCTTTCATCTACTTGAAAGTATCATAGGCATGTAATGCGATTGCGAAGTTTCGACATGAAATCTTCGAAAAAATAAACCTTTGCCTTATATATTCCTCTCATCGCAATGTTTTGGTGGAAAACATTTGTTGCAAACATGTGTATATAAGCATTCGTGGATTTTTCTTAAAAGGAACGGAAGAAAATGTTTTAATACAATTTTTAAAGACGCTCTAGTATCTGAAAGGTGTAGTGCTCGCTGAACACACTCGATGACAGCGTACATGTAAACGGGTTCAAGACCTGATGAAAGACCACACGTAGAAGGATATTGTAAAAACACTCTATACATAAAATCATAAAATCGCGGCTTTTATAAAGACATCATACATTGAAGACCAGCGAAAATTTTGTAACTGTTTTTAAATTTAGCTTCAGGCATCGATTGTGCAATAAAGGTTATGGAATATTTTGTTTCTACAATTGGTGCAACTATTAAAGTGAATGATGACAATTTCTTCGTCGACAATTTCCTTGACAAAGACTTTGGTATTTGAGACGAGGATTATGATATATTAAAGTTTGACTCACCGCCATTCTCTTGAGACTCATAAACAATGTCGCCCGCTCATGTTGTTTGGCGCTCACAATAGCACTCATAAAATATTCTTTTGTATCATACAACGAACATCGCTCGATTGTCTATGAGAGAATATGTTGCTGATATCTATGAGCATTAAAAAGATAGGCTTTATGCAAAAACCATGTAAAAGATAAAAACGTCTCGATTTTTTGTATCAATGCACTCGTTTTTCAACATTTGGCTAGCCCCAATGTTATCATGCACTCTGCATGAGATTCTTAGTTATGTATTTTTATTTAAATGTTAATTGTTGTTAGTCAGTGATGTATACTTAGTTATATAACTGAGATGCTCTACGTGGATGTCATTAATGTTCATGAAACAGTTTTTTGAAGGAAAGTCTTACTTTGCTTTATTTTTGTTTGTTATCCGAATGCGCTTATGCAACGAAACTCACATGGATCAAAAGAAATTGATACTGAATTAAGGTATGAAATTTAATCGCAATTTTTCACCTGCTATTCATGTAGTTGTGTTGCATCTATTTTATCTTTCACTTTTTATCGGGTATGTGTCAGTGATAAATGAAAAGATGAAGTATGCAGTCACTTTGACTGAAGTTTTAAAGTCCAAATTCTAAAACAAGTGTAATTTAAAAAATGCAAACGAGATTTCGAAACTGCATTTCTGACATTACAAGTTTACTGAAGCATCGCTATGAACATAAACTAAACATGCATGACAAATCGATATTCAATGTTTTTATCTCAAATTAAACTCATATTCCTAATGCTATAAGCGACTTTTGAATTATAGTCAATTTTGTTAATACGATTAAAGTTTGTGTTTCATTTTACATTTCTTAACATTGTCTTCAATGAAAATCTGCATGTGCTTTCTATTATCAAAAATTCATCTGAATGCATTAAAAAGAGTAGGAGGAAAGCTGCTATGATTTCAAAATAAGCTTAAATCTAAGTTCTGAAAGAAAAGTAATTTACAAAAAAAGTGAATAAACATGATGTCATAGAACAATTTATAATTAGGCTTGGCTGTATGTTTCACATTCTAATGACGTAAAATCGCCAACGTCTCTCGTCAAACCGGTAAAAACGGTTCATACATGAATCATATAAGAGGGGCACATTCTCCTTAACTTATTCAACGTGCTCAGGATCGTTTAACTTGGTGTATCAACTGAGACATGTTTGTGATAGTGTTTCAGGCAAGTGAAACAGTCGCCCAGATTATGACTTCCTTGAGTTCTTTCTGTTCGGGTAGCAGAGACTGGATGCTTGATCAAACATCATTAATCCCTTGTTTGATCAATGTAAAACCGATTACTTCACCTTGAGATCAACTTACTAATTCCCAACTTTCATAAGCTGAAGACCAGACACGGTCTGAGTAGCTCAGCTTTTGAGTATCTTCGTACATAAATCCCCATGGCTTTGCACCTCCCCGACCAATATGGCTGCCATGTTTTTGTTATCTCCACACAACGTTCACAAATGATTTCCCACTAAATTTTTCGAAAACAAACTCAAATTTTAATACTTTAAAACTTCCAAGCGCAAACAATAGAACACACTGGGTTTACCAATGTGAACAAAATCATTTTAGTTGACAGATTTTCCACACACATTTAATTAATGGGAGGTTGTTTGAAGTCGACCAGTGAAGTTGAATATACATTTCAAAGTTTTGTTCTAGTGGAGTGTGGTTTTGATCAGCATTAACGTATTCACAGTTTTGATCGCTCAGGAAAACTTGAAACAATGGCTAATCATTTGAATTTTACTTACATTCTATGCCTTTATTTTACCTTTTGTTCTGTTAAAACAGCTTGGAAATACTAGAAAATTTCATATTTATAATCAGTTGTCTTTTAATAGAATATTCTTTTGTGTGAAGCGATATCTGCAAAGACACCGTAGTTAAATCGATTTTATATTTTAGAGCAAGGGATACATTTTATGTAAGATTATTCGTTTCAATATTGATTTCTTACAATATTTGCTAATAAATCTAGAAAAAATGATAATAATAGACAAGAGATTATGTACTCTATCGTACAAAATGCAGCCAACGATAAGTTTTTGAAAAAGTTGGTAACAAAGGCAGACTAATACTAATTACTTTAGAGACTTAGACTAGAGCCAACGAGCATCTTGACCTAAGATGACTGACAACAAGAACAGTTAAAGAAAAAATAATTTAACACTATTCTTTTGCAATTTTCACAGTAGTTATAAAATTTAAACGAAATTTAAACCTTTATATGAAATAAATGAAGTTTAAACCCTTTAAAATACTTTAGGGGCTTCCATATCCCCGGCCAATATGGCTGCCTTGCTTAAAACATCCGTACTGGCCATCCAACGTTCATAAAGACTCGTGATATAAGTTTCTCTATCTATTTTTCCATTCTTACGCCGGTTTGGGGGGTTTCCCCATTGTGGATTTTCCTTGACTTGGCAGAAACGATAACAATTTGGGGGAAGCAAACACAAATTTTAGTATTTCAAAAATTCCTAACAGATCAAACAAGTTATTCTGAGTGTATAAATCTGGTCATCTTTGATATCAGTCAACATTCAGAAGTAGCATGATCCAACAGCAATTTATCACGATGGAGACGTAAATGCAATGGTATACAATAAAATTCACATATTGCAGCTACAACAATCTCAGGCAAGAAACTCAGTTGAATTGCGTTTACGCTTTGGGAATCAATTACTGCTGAACCAGGCAAATTCTTACTGTCAGCAGATTTCAAAGGTGACCATTTTTATGTGCATCCTTTATAATCATTGTGCACAGGATAATGCACCAATTTTAAGAGTTACTGAAAATAATAGCCGTGCCACAATATAGAAACAAACAGTAGTCCCATTCTGTAGAAATTTTTTGTGTAGCACATGTCTTATTACGCATGTGATTAATATAGTGGTAGCCTGTAAATTACTTTTTCTGACCAACAGGAGCCGTGAGCTAGGTGGCTAGCTGCAGCCAGTAATCTAATTAATTATACGGCAGGTTACACAGTAAAATGAACCTACTGTCTGTTTCAATACTGTGGCCGAGTGGTGCAAAGTCATCAACTGATCTAATTAAAATTTCACAAAATCTTATTGTTTTCCGTTCTTTCATATGAATATTTTAAAGTATTTTGTTGTTTTGAAGATGTTTTTGAATGTTTATTTTTGTTTTATGCAAGACAAAATGTGAACATTTGATTAGTTTTGAGTAAATTAGCAGCCAAATTGGTTAATGTTTACATCAGTGGTGGGGTAAAGTGATGAAAAATGCTGTACGAACTTACTTAAACATGTCAAAAGAATTTTGTTGTGTTTTTATTTTATTCTAACAATGAATACTTAAACACATTATAGACTGGCTTGCTATCTACTAATGATTGCAATGAAGACTGTCTAGAATATGCTGTAGAAGAAAAAACATTGGTACATTATTATCCTTTGTAAAGGATACATTATTTTCTTTGAGCACAACTTTCAGTCTCTAATGGTGATGGAAGCAAGAATAAAATCCGCTTTGAGCATAGTTCTGGATGTTTGGGAAGGCAAAAATGGAACATATTTTTATGATGCATTCAAGGACAAATTGAAAACACTACGCGAAAATTCGTCAGAAAATCTTCGCCACAGTTTTTTTTTCTTTCATGACGGAGTTGTAAAGCTAAAAGATTTGGAAGGGTGTGCTACAAAGCAACCATCGTCGTCAACACCGCAAACAACAACATCGTTATCTCAATCTAAACCGTTGTTTGAGCTAGCTGGAGAGAAGGCGAAAAAAGCATTTGAGGATGCGTCTTTAAGCATCGAAGATAAAATAACAGCAAGCAAGATTCACATAGCAAGCACTATTCTTCAACACTTGGATAACTGTGCGTCAGCGACAAGAGATTTGTTGCCATTCCTGAAAGAATTAAACTCATCGGTTGTCGCGAAAGTAATGGCCGAATCTCAAAATAACTTAGGAGACGAAATCCTTGACAGTGTAATACGTATTAACGTCAATTTGGCCGATTTCATATTTAAGCACACTAACAAGAGAATGTATGTTATGGAATGGCCCTTGATTCAATATGGCAAGCAGTTGATTCATCCTTTCTATTTCAAAAACATCAAGGAAATTACTGTCACGTCACTACCTTGGTACACAACTGACCTTCGTAAGAATATTGATTTCTTTAACAAGAAAATGATTGTAAACAGAGAAGGGAAATTACTTGTTTTCGATGGAAATGAATTGCAAAAGCTTGACAGCAAGAGTGAAAAGTTTGAAACATGGTGTAAAGAACGTCTTAATGTTGAAAATAGACAAGTAAAATGCATGAACGTTGATAAAAATGGCATGGTATATCTACTTTTGTATCGTAAAGACCATCCAAATGGCAATTATGTGTTGAAACTTTGTTTGGAAGACAGAATTGTTCAAAATTGTTCTTTGCATTTTCTTAAGGATAAAAAATTTAGTAAGATTTTTCTAGCTGCCACGCCCAATGACCAAGTGATCCTTGCTACAGTTAAAAGCTCAAAACGCAAACGCAATGAAATCAATATATATGTGTGTGACAGTAAAGGTGAACTTATCAAGTCTTTTGTACCAAAAGTTAAAGATAAACCGGTTGTTGATGAAGTGAAAAGTTTGTCCATTTCATCCTTTGAAAATATAGCAATTTTGACAAATGCATATGGCCGAAAATATCAACTCGCCATTTTTAAGTTGGATAAAACTCTGATTAAAAAAATGAAATTTCATCCACAGGTTAAAGGAATCAATGCATACACTCGAGTCATTTACACTCCCTTTGACAACACTATCAAAGGTTTTTATTTTAAAGAGGACAAATCACAGCTTGTTATTGAAACTTTTTCCATTGAAACCAAACAAATTAAAACAAAATGGTCTGTAATGCTGATGAATACAGGATATTGTACAGAATTATTTGATGGTTTGTTTCGTCTTGTTCATCATGCAAATGGAAAGGTGGCTTTGCTTTCAAGTGAAAGGATAATTTACATAATCAAAGAGAGCAGTGAGCGTGATCCCATGGAAGTGAACTTGGAATGGAAAGGTATTTCTAAACTGAAGACAGATTTAGTCTCGAGTGTGAAGAAAGGTTTGAGTTATAGATATTTAAGGGGAGAAACCAAAACCTTTTTTGTTATCTCTAAAAGATCGCTCATTTAAAATAACTGACTGCTATGCAACTGCCTAGGACTCATGAATTTTGAACAGATATTCACCTTTAGCAAATCTAACTTTCAGCTCAAACCAGGGCGGATTCAGCTATAGGCAAAATAAATTACTTCAACTTATTTATTCGGTAATATTTATTCTTTAGAAATTCATAACCAATATGAATTTTATATAAAGGTATTTTAAATTTAATATTAGTGGATACAATTTTTTTTGCCTAACCCTGCATCCGCTACTAGCTTAAATATTATTTTATTTGTCTACATGACATTTTTATATCATTTCTTTTTGGGATTATGTCCCCCTAGTTTATAGACATGAAGTAAAACTGATGGTACTGGATGGTTATGCTTTACTTAAATGAATTTGTTTCCACTCTATTTCTTTGTGTTTGATTGTTAACATATTTTAATATTTCTTTAGAAACCAATTATTCGCATACAGACACTTCAATCACAGCAGTTATGAAATCAGAGCCATCTGGTAAGTCATCACAATACATTGCAAAAATCAAGCAATTCAGAATATACTCTTAATCTTTGTTTATAGTACTAGCCTAGAACTGACCTATGAATTAGAGCAGTTTACAAGGCAACCAGCCTAGGCCAAAATGCTCCTAAATGTCTGGCCTAAATATTCTCATGCAAAGCTATTTAGTTGCTTGTAACTATGTCCATTGAAGTTTTAAAAAAGTTATTTCATCAACGTAGCCAGTTTGGCATAAATAACATTATTTTTGAATGTTGAAAAATTAAAGTCGTCAAGTTCAGCTTCAATCCTTTTTTCATTCCACAGAGAACTCAAGAACCAAATTTTAACATCTGCCAAAATTTCAAAATGCTTTTAAGTACTTTAAATTTTTAACAATTCTTGATTGTATGACTGTCACTATTTAGCAATATCAAGTCAACTGTTTACATTTATATTAAAAAGAACTAATATTTGCTAGCTGCCAAAGTCGGCTCTATTATAAGCAGCTGTCATGGAAACTAGTAAATGCATTTACACTAATGCAGTAACGTACCCTACCCTTACTAATTAGGGCAATGTTCCTAAAACTGTGTGCAATACTGGGCTTGAAAAGTCAGTCCCAGGTCAGGGCCACATTGAGGTATTTTGGGCTCCTGGGCACAAATCGTATCGTCCATATCCTTGAAAGTTTTGGGAAGAATAGCGACCTCATTGTTTCTATTAACAACATAGATTGCTATAGATTTGGACATAGATTTCTATAGATTTGGACATAGATTGCTATAGATTTGGACATAGATTGCTATAGATTTGGACATAGATTGCTATAGATAATAACTTGAACATTTTTTTGTCTTTTAAATTATGTATAATAAAGAGGTAACAGAGATAAGACAAGAAGAACCTCGAAATAATGAACAGGAAAACGTACAGGAAGAACGACGCGAAGACCGACAGCAAGAGCTCTTAGAGGAGCAACAAGAAGATGAACCACCTGAATATACTTTATCCGGTAAGTGTATTGATTTGGCTTTATTTATTAAATCATCGAAGGTTTTTTATAATCGATCATGAAAACAGCAGTTATTCTTGTTTTTTTCTTGTTTTGTTGTTTTGGTCTATGCCCCCAATTTACTAACATGGTTTTTCAAGCCCGTTTGCCTTTATTTTGTCTATCTCAAGTCTTTAGAACTCTCCTTGTCTGTCATTTATTACATACTCGCGCGCGTGCGGGCGGTCATTTTGAAGAGATTATTGAAACGTATTAATTAAGACCCCAAATACATTAAATAAACACGTAATTACATGAGAGCAGGGATAGCTCGTTTAACGCGCTGGGCCAGTCCATGTATAAAAGGTGAACTTTGTAAATGAGGTAACTCGCTTCAAAGAATTGAATTTTAACTTAACTCTCTTGATCCCTCTCCACCACTGAGCTGAATGTTTCCAAATTATTTGTGCACACACTACGCGTTTTATTGAAGAAATGTAGCAAAGACGACGAATCAGAATGTCTGTATAAGCCGAATGAACCTTCCCAGAATCCTCTGGAACCTTGGTACGTAGAAATCCCCAGAAACCATTCAAACGTTATCCTGCAAATAGGCTCTGCTATTTAGGGAATGATGTCCGTCAATTAATTAGAGTTTTGTAGATATATCAACAGAATTGATGTTCGTTGGCATATCACAGCGACATTGCCACCTGGAAGCTAGTTTGCCTCATGTAATCAGGTTAATTTTAAGATAGTCAACAAAACTTTCTGCGCAAGGTGTAGTAAGGGTCACCAGTATGTTTAGTAAATTTTGAAATCGTGAGGCATGTCGAAATGTTATATTTACAATTAAAGGGATATCAGCGACATTGAAAGTAATCACATATATTAGTAGCATTATGAATGGTTAACTATTAACATTACTACCTTGTTGTACATTTAGGAAGTCACGATGCTACAGTAGTGATTAATGTTCCCGAAGATAGTGATCTCTGGGAAATTGCTGAAATGATATATCCTCAATGGCTGGAGCTTGCTAAAATGCTGGGCATACCTGAAAAAAATTTGCACAAGATATGCTCTGTAAATAATAAATTGCCATTGGAAATGCTTTTGAAGTGCAAAAAAACAAAAGGAAAAAATGCCACCGCGAATATGTTAGTTGAAAATTTAAATGCCTTTGGCCGTCGACAAGGTAGCATTGCTTTTGTTGTCTAATTGTATAGAAATTGTAAAGAAATGTGGAGAATGTTTTAATGGCTTTTTTCCTTCGCTCAAAGAAACTTTTAGTGCCAAATTTTCAGAAAAAATAATTTATCTATTTATAAAGTGTGAAGCACTTATTTTCAATTTGTGAAGAGTAAATTAATAAACATAGCAAATATTTATCTTATATATCGGTTTCGCATCCTCGTTTATTTAACTGTGATAGTTTCTATTTTAAAGTATACTTTAGAATATGTGTCACTTCGCTTAAGGATTCTGCTTAACACCAACATTAGCATTTTGATGTAGGTATAATGAATTTTTGAACAATGAGCTAGGAAAAGCTGTCAAATTTTTTCGCTTGCAGTGAGTTTCACCAATAATGAAACAAAGATCGTTCCGAAAATAAACAAATATATATCGCCACTACACAGAACTGTTTGGATTCGCTTTCTAATACAGTCATCACATTGATAAATTATATAGCTAAACAGTTTGCCATCTAAAATTAACTGCGAATAGAAATACGTCAAGGATACTTGCCTCTTGAAATATGTTTCTCAAATCATTATAACTCACTTGGTTTATTATAAATATACATTGGTTTATCAAAAACGCGCAAGCATGAATACAAATGTAAAACAGAATCATTCTGTATAATACCACAATACCAATATTTTTGATTATTAATGGCTAATATCGTTGATCAATTCTTTGTACAGCTTTTACGCTCACTTAAAATGTATAAAAAACATATTCTATAAGTCGTACAACTAGGAAACGCATACATTGACAGTCCTGTGTACAAAACTATTTCCATTATTTATAAGGCCTAATTACACTTTCAGCGAGTTTTCTTTTTTGGACCGAGAAAAGTTATTTACTGGATGTTGTTGATATTACAAAAAGCTGGCACGATACTCAGATTGTAACAGTAATTGTTCAATAAATTCAAAGAAGTCGTCATAAATTAAAGGAATCTTAAAACTTTAACATTTGTATCCGTTTATTTTATTGTTAAATATTAAACATTGTGATTTGAACTTTAAACTAAGCATTAATGACATGATGTCAGATAAATGATTGATAAATGATTGCTAATTTTAATTAACGTTGTTCATTGTAGAAGTGTTTTTTTTACTATGAATTTAATCTTTCCCTTCTTATTTTAGACAAATGCGAAAAAACTGATCAGGGATGCTCACGCCAGCTGGA
The DNA here is from genome assembly GCF_021976095.1 of Xenia sp. Carnegie-2017. Classification (NCBI taxonomy): domain Eukaryota; kingdom Metazoa; phylum Cnidaria; class Anthozoa; order Malacalcyonacea; family Xeniidae; genus Xenia; species Xenia sp. Carnegie-2017. The sequence continues at coordinate 7,972,802 of NW_025813484.1, read as the reverse complement.
AGGTAATATGTAGGGATATTTATTATCAAAGTTTTTTTGTTTAGTTTTAATATGAAACAAAATAATTTACTTTGTATAATAATTTATAACTAATTTCTAATTTGCGATAATATATGGTTTGATCAATGTATTATAAATTAATTGTGGGCCACCTCTTTCCTTGTCAAAGTTAATATATACTGAGTCTTCTTTTTTGAGAACCCCCTGCTATGTCAGTGGATTGATTAGGTGAATTGTGAGATCCACGTAAATTGAAAGCTCATGTAGACAGTTTTAAGAAGCAATAAAAGTTACAGGATTCATTGGGAAATTCATCTATTATAGACAAAGATAAGATCACTATAGTGTGAACATTTCATATTTTTGTCTATGTGCATGTTGTGCCGGGCTTATCATTCTCGATTTCATTACTGAGAAATGACATCATGTCACTTAAATGGTTAAAAAAATCTTTTATCAGATGGAATAATATGGCGCACGTGAGAACTCGTTGCACACCTCAGTGATCCTTCTGTATAATTATCATTTTGTGCCATTATAAGGACTCGGAAAAATGTCTTGAAATTTTTCTGAAAATAAGAAATAATATCAAAAACATTATTTCAGTAATATTTTTTTCTCCCTCAATCAAGGTGTATACATGATAAACATTGTAATTGTTAGGTTTCATGATCAATTATTCGGTTGAATCATGGACATTAAGTTTAGAATTTATGATTTATGTTGCAATAGTAAAAAGCATGTAATTTTATCTATTTTATAGATGAAAATAAAAACACAAATATGGACAGCCAAACACATACAACAGGTATAGTCTTTTCTGAACTTGTCAAAACTAGCTGTGCCGAACGGAAATTTTTTTCTATTCACCTGGGGCTAAGCAAATTTTGACAATGGTTGTCTGAAATCATTCCAACTTAATTTTTCATCATAAAGTGCTTTTCAACCCAACATTCAGATAACAGCTTGTGTGAAAAAGCCAGTTAGTTTATTTTCTTCTTCATAAAATAATGAATGGCGATTAATTTGATTGAGTTACAAAAACACAGAAGAGTATTTTTGATCTAATCTTATTGAAAATATGTTGCTTTCACTGTTGCAAACATGCAAAAATTTTGGCACACTCCTGCAAAAAAAAAGGTCGGCAATTTACGACGCTTTGCTCCTTCGTCTCTTGAAGTGAATTTCTGCCCCTGCAATACTGTTATTCATACTGAAATTTACGTAATTACAATTTTCAATGACATCTTTACGTTCATTAATATAATGATTTATGAAATTCTATTATTGCTATGGAGAACGCATTGTGGGTTTTGTGTGACATAAAAATGAATTTTGGAAAAATCATTAGCCATTGGTAAAGTCAAGAAATAACTCAGATAACACAAGATTATATGCATTCCATGCTTAAAGCCCTCAGCCGTCAAATTTGGTCATGCTATGCGTATGTGTTCACTCACGGCAAGAACAAAAATTTCTAAAGAAACAAATAAAACAAATGATGTACAATTTACTTACGTATAGCAGGATAAAAAATATGGGGTTTCCTATGCCATTGATTCAAAGGCAAACGATGAAAGTAGAACTCGTGCGAAAGAAAAAGTCACGAACATATTCTTTCAGTTAAAGTTACTGTGTCTTTTAGTTTGCAACTTTCTCAACATTTTGCTTCCGAAACAATTTCTACCTTAAGATCGTTTTAGACAACATTCCATATTCTTCTAGAACCTGAAAATGTGACGACTAATAATGAAGTTTTTAAAGAAAAGTTCCTTAACGACGATTACAACATTCGAGATGAAATTGTCAATACCCTCCAACGGTAAAATTTTTATATTTTGTTATCTTCCATAACTAAGGAAAAATGATGCAGTTTCATTCATAGCAACTTTTGCGAGGTGGAGATTTAGTTCCTCATATTGTTTAGGCATTTGATCTTAACAAACAATTAGCTCACAATTATTGGATGAGGTTGAGCATGATATCAAGAATTATTCAAACAGAGGTCAATATTACCTACGGAAGCAAAGCTCGGGCGGATAGCATTGACCAAGGTCAGAATATTTCTTGATATCATGCAAAAATCGAATTCAATAGTTGTTTTATTATACATTAATGAATATAGAAGCTTTCATAAAGTTTTCTGTGCTTTGACAATAATTTTTTCTGTTCCATTTCGTCTTTTCCCGTTAGCACTCGATGACAACTTTCCTGACTGACAGTGTAACACACCCCGTGTATTTTTACGAATTTATTTTCAATAGTTCAAGCGAAAACAGTTCTAAAAATCTTAAGCGAGATTCTGCCACTTTTGTTTACAATTTTCTCATGAACCTAAATGAAGATATGATCTTCGCACTTTGCTGGACAATTTAAGCAATTGTCCCAAGAACCTGAAAAATTCAGGTGACTCAACGGGATTCGAACCCATGAACCATTCATGAACATCTCATGAACCATTACGTTATCTACAGATAGTATTCAATATTTTTCACGTGGCAAAACATCAAGAATTTTCTATTGCCTTTTAAGGCAACAGAAATTAAGCCAGTATTCACAATTAAGACAGCATTCACTTGATATGTAAATACTGACAGTGCAATCTTGATTGTGATTGGACAAAAGGGAATTTTGTTTTCCAAGGGTGTCAATATTTCCTTAGATGAAGTCGAAGAAAACATTGTTTAAGACTCGATTAAAAAAAAAACTCATTAAATCTAGAGGGCTCTCGCATTAAATTTTTTGTTATATAGGAACAAAGATACTAAATTTCAAATTTTCGACAGCTTTTCAATTTAATCAACGTCTTTAGGGGGAGATCAAAATGAGCTGGCAACAATAGTAAAATGCTGTAAAGGTGACCACAGCATTTTTCTTCGAATGTTTTCTAAATGCTTTCTTTCTATTAATAGTTGAGTTTTGTTGTTTAATAGCTCAAGAATGTTTTTTAGTTTTTAGCTCCATAGCTGTTTTATTTGTTATGATAATAAATTGAGCGGAAAAACATTTTTCATATGTCTCCGTGTGTGTGGGGGGAGGGGACATTGCATTTGTTGTAAGTCACGAGACAAAAAATTATTCAATCACATTTAACATACACAGCACCAACACAACCGTGTTTAAGAATTATTTTTGAAAGATGAAGAATTATTAGGCTAGTTAATGTTTATCGTTGGTATCTATAAAAAGTTTTTTCCCTTTTGAAAGGTCTATGTTAAATTTAGATTTATCAATAAAGAATACAGATCCCACTCTTCATTACAAGTCATGTGTGGTTTTTAAGTATATCCTCTCCTTGCTGGAGTGCTCCAAAACTTTTCTTTCTCTTCAAAATTTTAAGGAAGAGTGACAACATGTTATGTAACACGGACAAATAATCAGTTTCTCTTTCTTATATTTATTTATTTTGCCCTATTTAGTCTCGTGCGGATTAACGGACCTGCTGGAATAGCTGTTCCAAACCAAGAGATACCTTATGAACATTTATTTATTACAGTTGATAAAAAGGAAAAAAAGTTGGAAGACAATATAAAAAAAAAGATCGATTCTAAATTTGGATGGGAAGCTTCAAGATTCATCGAATTACGAAGTTCAGCATCGAAACCATTAAAGTTAACATATTATGGTCATCTTCGTTTATTAAATACGTTTCGAGTTATTAGCTGTGAGTTGACAATGTTCTGTCGTAAAAATGAAAACTATTTCGCTTTGACCTGTACACATATTGGTTGTGTCGGTCACCAAGTGGAAGATGTGGAAAGGGATGTTTCGACAATAATTAATACTGTTGATGCCAGAAATAACAATGATAGTAGCAAATATTTCTACCAATCGCCCAACTGTGAAGAGGAGAAACAACTGGGTACCTTTCCCTGCAATACGGTTAGTGTGTTTAATGATGAGACCGATTCCACGTTTATTCAAGTTGGAAAGAAAGAAGATTTTGAGCGTCTCGGTGGAGATGATATGGAGAATCTTGCGTTAAGATTAAAAGAAATGAACAAAGAGCTTTATGAAAGATTACGAAATGGCCAGGGTTTTGTCGAAGTTCGTACAAGTAATCACACCAAGGGCTTCATAAGTGAACGGAGTTATTTATATTTTGGTAAAACTTCTAAGGAACCGATTTTCAAAAATGCTGTTAAAGTGAAAAGTGATGGCTCTTTTCTCAAGGATGGTGACTCGGGAAGTCTTGTTTATTTAAAAGATCGAGAAAATGTTTGGCAGCCATTTGCTTATGCCGTGGGCGAAATAAATGATGACGAAGACGATTACGATAATGATGACGATGAAAGTGATGATTATGATTATGATGATGATGATGATATCATAGGCTGCAAGAGAACCTATATATGCTTAAAATTGGATAAAGCATTGGAGATATTAGATCTAAGAGATGGGAAGTTCTTTATACAACCCAAAAATAGCAACTGTGGCTTTCCATCTGACAAAAGTAATTTACAATATGCAAAGATATATAACTATTCATGCTTCAATAAACCATAATATCGAACGTCATAAGGCAAAAAGATGTTTGAATTCTTTATAACTTAATAGATATAATCGGTGGCAGGTGCGCGACTGAGGGAGGGTAATCACTTGAGATCCATTGAAAGCAAACAATTTCCACGAAAATATGTTTTAGGTGTATGCTGAAATTTTAATGGCAATCACTTATATCAGTATTTTGCAAAAGCCATAATTCCTTAAGGTGGCTCACAATAAGTAAATTTACTTATTTGACAAAGTATGCAAGAAATGAGAACTAGATTCAAGAACACTTATACACTTTGACTAAATGTGAAAGAAAAAATTTTCATAAATGCTTTGTAGAGCGAAACTGTTGCAGCTTTCTTAGCCAAGACCCAATATGCAAGACTTGTTTCTTTTTGGTAGATAAATCGTCCGCACTAATCTATTTTTATCACTTTTTAGATAGTTTACCTGGTGAATTAACAGATGAAGAAAATTGTTATGAACATCATGCCACTCGACAATTACCAACTGAGTCTGAACTGAAATCATTTCGTTCAAATGTTCAGGCATTTCAAATGCTGTTGCATTGGAAAAAGGAAAAAGGAAAAGATGCTACTATAAAAAAATTGGCAGGCGCCTTAATCAGTATAGGTCGTTTGGATCTTTTAGAGAAAGTTTTACAAGGTATTGCTTGTTTGATGAAATACTCAAGCGTTATAAATGAATACTATCGTCATTGACATAAATATGAGTACACAGCAATATTTTCTCTTGAATCCTTATTCGACTGTAATTTGTATAATTTGTATTATTATCTGCAGAGAAAAAGTGCTTAATACCAAAGCGAAAGCCGTTATTAGCACTTTTTTAAAAAATTATCATGTCCTAAAATGGAATTTTCACTACATTATCACAGAATAATAACTATACAGAAGTCTCACTCAAGTGTGCTCTGCGTCCTTACATCCGCCATCATTCGAGCAAAATACTGAAGATTTTTCATTTGTTTCTAACGACTCCAATTACATGACGTCGATATGTGACGTTCTTCACAATGAAATCGAAAATATTTCAATATAAGAAATGACGTCGTGTCATTTTAGTGGTTGTAAACAAGTGAAAAGCTCTAAATATCTTGCTGGAATAATGGCTGCCGATATGCACGGCACAACATAAGCGAGGACAAAACATCAAAGACTCCGACACGAGTGACCCTTCTGTATAATCCATATTCTTGGACACTATGTTTATGATCGTTTGCATCGATCATCAGGTGATACAAAATAAAGGTAATTGTAAGTTAACGTGCGATTGGTCGTTTTTTAGATACTTACTAAGCGGATATTAAAGCAATGAAGGCATCTTAAAAAACAGCTCAGATCGTTTATTTACGTTCTTTTTTTCGGTCAGCATTTTTCATTGATGACAAAATATAACAACTGTGTGAAATCGGTAAACAACATTCGGAATGAAAACGAGACGGAGTCGTTTGAATTCTTTGTATAGGGTCGTCAAGGAGGGGAGTGTTGGGAGTCATCCTTTTTACTAACATGCGTCGTCAAATGAATGCCTTTTACGTTGTTATACATTAATGATAATGACTACAAATATCAGGACACAAACTTTCTTAACTCTTTGGCCTGCTTAAATATAGTAATAACGTAGAGATTTTCCTTTTTAGATTGAGCACTCTTAATATCCATCCACAATGCTCACGTTCCTCTAGTGCAACTTTCTCTGCGGCTTAAATTTCAAATGCTGTAAATCAAATCATATAGTTCAGTTTCTATACACATTGCTCGCTTCATTTAGACCGACAATCCAAAGTCTGCGTTGTAGTTTTTTTCTACATTTAAATATTTTTCCATTTCACAGGCTCAAATCCAACACGGATATTTAAAGGGTCGGAATATTTAAGCAAAATACGTTCGAACGTAAGTATTTTCAATTCGTACTCATTAGTTATAGTATATTCCAAGTTTCCAACTTGTGTTAAATTTTACTTGATCCAATTATTACGCATTTCACTTGCGTTTTCTATACCTCTATAATGCCTCGCGAGTTTTGTTTATAAAAAGTTTAAAAACAGTCATGAGAAAATGGTTCTTCAGGATTATAACCACCCGCCACTGCTTCCCCTTCCACACACACAAACAGTGACATTTTTTAAATCAAAAGGTGACATTTAAATGATACAAAGGTGTCATCACCGGCCTTTTAAGACCGTGCACAACATTCGAGCTTTTAGCAAACGCGTCTTTTTTTGTATTTTCTCTTTCGCTATTATAGTATACGTTGTTGTGATGAAATTTCGTAGTAGTCCAGGTCAATATCTTAGAAAGGCGTGCTTGGACTTAGAACAGGGAACATACATCGCATGCTGCTCATACTGGCTTATCACTAAGCTTTTTTGTCTACAAGTTGTATTGGAGAGCAGAGAGTTTGTTTACACATCCACTGAACTAAACTCAGTTTGATATATTGCGGACACTTGGGGTTAGACTTTTGCACTTAATTAAATTCAGTGTGATATGCTTCAGACACTTGGGTTTAGACTTTTGATAATCTGTGTCACTTTACAAATCTTAGCTCGTAGTTAAATTTATACTAGTTTGCACCTCGCCCCCACAGGGCAGGTGGAGGGTAGGTATTGAAAGTGAAAGTTGATATTAATTACCTTTTTTAATAATGCATGTGAGATTGCACTTTTAGATTTCCTTGCAGTCTGGTTTGCTGAAGCAGCGAGCAACTTTTTACGACATCTCGACTGTGGTCCAAAAGTGATATTTTTTTTCAATGTATATTAGTTTACAAAGTGAATTTTACATTTTTAAAATTATATTAAAAGCAATGTAAATTGCCCAAGAGAATACGAAGTGTATTCAGATGGTAGCTATCACAGCGAGAGTGAATTTTACTATCCAGAGGAGGTGAAATAGGTGGAAAACAATGCAATTTTGGTCTCAACATCAAGCTATATCGGTCATTTTACAACGCGAATTTCTTTATTATAAAAATAAAAAAAATGAATAGGGTTTAAGACGTTTTGAAACTATTTTTCCGTACTGGCTCTCATCTGGTAAATAGCTTAATATTTCATTTCGTTTGTTTGCTTTTTCTATGAAATTCATTAACTGTATAAGGGTTTTGCTTTTTTTGTCGTCTACATGGCAGACAGAGCCCGCAGTATCATTTTTATTTGAGTTTAGTGTTTTTTCCCATGCATATTTTAGGAAGATGATCACGTTAGATGTCCAAAATATCGTACGGTTGACTCTGGTGGATACGAAATACCGAAGGAACAAAGGAGATTACAATGTACAGAAGATTCATACTCCTTACAAGATTTTGTTAAAGTTTTTTCACTTCCACAAGTCGTGAAAGTTATCCGTGGTTATGATGGTGGTGAACACAGCGCTAGCATCCGTTATGGAGATGTTCTTACGCTCCACGCTATCAGAGAGTCAAGGATACTCCAAGATGAAGATAACGAAATAGAAAGGTTTGTTTTTAATGAATTAGAAACTAAAGCATGGCGCTACTTTCCTAAGATTAGTTTTTGATTCCACCCTTTGTACTTCAGCGTAGCTTGGAGCAAAAGAGCTCAGTAAATTCTATAAATTCTAGTCTTCCTCCTCCAGGTTTGATTTTATGGCGGCCGTGTTTGAAAAGATAATCATACTGTGTTAAGCGTTTTATCAATGTGTCTGACTGCATCGTCACACTCAAAAATCTTTCACTATGTTCCCTTATTAAATTAGAGTTTAAAAGCTTGAACTCTTTTCTATTATTGATAAGGTCTAGTTGCTATTGTTGTGATGGCAAAATATAATCATAAATAAACATATATTAAGAAATAATTGACAAAAATAAAATGCGCGGACGCTAAACAGTCAATGTATCACAAAGATAAATTTGCATTCATTGTGACTAATTAAATTATATCTGTCGTTCACTGTAGTATAATAACTCTTTACGTACTATTTTCTGTTTTGAATTTGAAACTTTAAACATGTTATTTATGTTGCTTTGAATGACGGTGCTTTGAATGACGTACAAGGTGCGTGTCCCCCCCCAAAGAAAACGAAACCCACATAAAATAATTTTGTATTCGCTGAAATTATTATGCACAATGATGTAATTAGCATTCACAAGCAGTTTATTGAGCTTGACAGTTCTGCACCTCGGGGATTTCATGATTTGTTTGTTATTCCTTAAAGCGAAACATGTTAAAAGTACTTTCAATCCGTCACACACTGACTAAGTAAAAAATTTTTGAAATTAAAGCGACGTTAATTGAGTTTTAACAGCCACCAAAACATTATACTCTTTTCTACAACGAACATGGACAAACTAGCGTGTTGCTAAATTAACCTGGAGGAACAAATATAGCTATTTTTTATGAAGATTTCATTTTAATGCATAAATAATTATTTATGCAGGTCCTATTTTCTTCAGGACCACCATGAATAACTTTGTTGATCTGTCTCATGCCCGGATTTATTTGTCTTTTTTTACATATAGCTCAATGAAACCAAGTCCTTATCTCACCGTTATTGCCACTACAGTAAACAGTGACGTGCTGTTAAAATTTTGTCTTGCAATACCAAAGGACATAGACATCGAGATTGTTGTTGCTGATGGCTTTGATAATGGTGCAAAGCATTACAAAAACATTGTAAATAAACTAAATGATCGTTTTGATGTTGTGAAATTTATGAACACCTACGAACCATTGCTTATCAGACACCAGGATCGCATTCAGAAATTCGATTACGATGCAATCAAGGAATGCATCATGGATAAATCGATATTATTAGCAGAACGTGACGATGAAGAGGAGGAGCTAGATGTGGTTGATGTGCCTACTTTACCTCCACAACGAATGGGAAATCCGCTTGAAACGAGAAAAGTTAATCATACACAAAATGAAATTTTCAAGAAACACCCTGGCTCACTTTTAAGTAGTGGAGAATCTCTGATTAATCGTGGATCAACGAGCCGAGGGAACTTAAAAAGTAACAAATTTTTCTACATCCCATAAGATCCGTCTGTGCTCACCGTTATTGCCCTTGCGAATATTTTACGAAATTTGAATTACAAAATTTCTTTACCGCAGATTATCTTTGTATAAATGAGTGCATTACTTATAACGCTAGAGCATATCTTCATGATTTAGTTTTCGGAGGTTGTTTTTCCTGGTTATATTTTGTATTGAAACGACATTCAAAAATCAGGAGGGAGCGAGTAATAAATATAATTTTTCAAGTGGAAATTTTCATGCCAATTTTTTTTTGGCATCCATGTTTTGACAACAGTTCCCAGGCCCTGTTGTACATCCATTAGTTTGTAACAGTTTCACGAAAGGCTTATAAAGTGAGAAAAAATTTTTTGTTTCTAGTTCAGAAAGAATCTAACCAAACCACGGAGAAAAATGATTTGAATGAATTTGACAAAGAAAAGAAAAACGAGGAAAACGTCGCAGATAATATCGTCAAAGTGGGAAACGTAAACACCTCAAAAGATAGCATTGATCATGTAACGGGTACGCTTTCATTTTTTATGAACGAGAAAATATAGGATATTTTATCGTGAGACTCAAATTTCCAAAAATTGTTTATAGGTCACGAAAATCTGAAGAACGTTCTTTTGGAAAAAGAAAAGGACATTGATGGTGAGTCTAATTACTGCTTTAGCAACTTTTTACGATTAAATAAGTTGAAAGAACTGCAACTTTTATGTACCCCGAAATACGTACAAGAAAGATTATACTTCACGGATGTATCAACGCAAGGCTGCATATGCATGGGTCTTTTCGATGCCAACAAACCAAATGAAAATACTATAAAGAAACGTTTTCGTATCAATTTTCTTGAACTGAAAGGGGCTTTTTTAGCAATTCAATCTCTTTTGACAACAAGCTCCTCATTAACTGTGTTCCTGAACGTGTGCAACACTACATCGGTTCATACATGAATCATATAAGAGGGGCACATTCTCCTTAACTCATTCAACTTGCTCAGGGTCGTTTAACTTGTTGCATAAAGTGAGACATATTCGTGATAGTGTTTCAGGCAAGTGAAATAGCCACCCAGATTATGACTTCCTTGAGTTTTTTCTGTTCGGGTAGCAACGACTGGATGCTAGATCAAACATCATTAATCCCTTGTTTGATCAATGTAAAACCGGTTTCTTCACCTTGAGATCAACTTACTAACTCCTAACTTTCATAAGCTGGAGACTAGACCCGATAGCTTACCTCTCAGATGAATTCACGGTGAGATGAAAGGGTCTGCATGACACTAAGACTGATATATATTTCGACCGGAGGTTATGAAATATATTATACAAGCGCTGTTTTTCCTGTCAGTATTATTGAGTAAACAAAGGGAGTAATGTAAGTCGTATCCAGTCATTATCACTCAAGGGACATACCCTACCAATTGCTAAACGACACGAAGAGGTCATTATGCCACAGTTTTTTCTTGGGACTCCACGGTCAAACGTCTCTGCATTTCGGCTAAATTTTTCGAGAACAGCAAGGACTTGTTGATTTCTAAATTTATTCCTGTAAATGCTGTTTCTCTTCAGTCGACAACCATTTTCAAGAGCTGATTCAGTAGTAAACTCTTCGAAGGAGTCGTTTTTATTCTAACATGCAGGATATTTTAAAGTTGGACTCGTTGGCGATGTACACTAGCTGTTTTTCTCTCAATTTTCTGGAAAAACACTACGTTCTGGAAGAATAATAGTTCTCATGATCTAAAGAAATGATTTTAACTTTTTTCGTCATTCTCAGCATTAGGTCGAAGCAGATATCAAAAATATCTTGGGAGAATTTGACTGCAAATAAAGCCATTTAAATGGTATTGCATAAACGTCTTCATATTTTAAAAAACTTAGTTAACGGTAAAATTTAGAAGACTTTTGATTTCCCTGAAAATGGCTTTTATCGGAAATGGCTTTAATTTTTGCCGCATCCTTGAGAAATGCTAGTCACTAAAAATTATGGCAGATGTCTTTTCTTGCAATCTTTTGAAGTTGGTATTCGATTTTGTGCTATCCAAGACAATTTCTGTGAGTAATGCGATTTGTAACACTACATCTGGTTGTTGTTCCTGCATTTTATACAATCGTCGCCTTAACACGATAAACAACTTCAGTGGTTCTAAGGGACTGCTTCAATCACTGCAAGATTGTCATTGGCATGGATATGCTCGAGCTGTTGTTCCTGCATTATATACAATCGACGCCTTAACACGATAAACAACTTCAGTGGTTCGTAGGGACTGCTTCAATCACTGCAAGATTGTCATTGGCATGGATATTCTCCAGCTGTTGTTCCTGCATTATATACAATCGACGCCTTAACACGATAAACAACTTCAGTGGTTCCAAGGGACTGCTTCAACCACTACAAGATTGTCATTGGCATGGATATGCTCGAGCTGTTGTTCCTGCATTATATACAATCGGCGCCTTAGCACGATAAACAACTTCAGTGGTTCCAAGGAACTGCTTCAATCACTGCAAGATTGTCATTGGCATGGATATTCTCCAGCTGTTGTTCCTGCTTATATACAATCGATGCCTTAACACGATAAACAACATCAGTGGTTCGTAGGGACTGCTTCAATCACTGCAAGATTGTCATTGGCATGGATATTCTCCAGCTGTTGTTCCTGCATTATATACAATCGACGCCTTAGCACGATAAACAACTTCAGTGGTTCCAAGGAACTGCTTCAATCACTGCAAGATTGTCATTGGCATGGATATTCTCCAGCTGTTGTTCCTGCATTATATACAATCGACGCCTTAGCACAATAAACAACTTCAGTGGTTCCAAGGAACTGCTTCAATCACTGCAAGATTGTCATTGGCATGGATATTCTCCAGCTGTTGTTCCTGCTTATATACAATCGATGCCTTAACACGATAAACAACATCAGTGGTTCGTAGGGACTGCTTCAATCACTGCAAGATTGTCATTGGCATGGATATTCTCCAGCTGTTGTTCCTGCATTATATACAATCGACGCCTTAACACGATAAACAACTTCAGTGGTTCCAAGGGACTGCTTCAACCACTGCAAGATTGTCATTGGCATGGATATGCTCGAGCTGTTGTTCCTGCATTATATACAATCGTCGCCTTAACACGATAAACAACTTCAGTGGTTCTAAGGACTGCTTCAATCACTGCAAGATTGTCATTGGCATGGATATGCTCGAGCTGTTGTTCCTGCATTATACACAATTGACGCCTTAACACGATAAACAACTTCAGTGGTTCGTAGGGACTGCTTCAATCACTGCAAGATTGTCATTGGCATGGATATTCTCCAGCTGTTGTTCCTGCATTATATACAATCGACGCCTTAACACGATAAACAACTTCAGTGGTTCGTAGGGACTGCTTCAATTACTGCAAGATTGTCAGTGGCATGGATATTCTCCAGCTGTTGTTCCTGCATTATATACAATCGTCGCGTTAACACGATAAACAACTTCAGTGGTTCCAAGGGACTGCTTCGATCACTGCAAGATTGTCATTGGCATGGATATGCTTGAGCTGTTGTAGAGCTAATTGCGTTATGACTAGTCTCATGTTCTCAATCGAGAATTACCTTCTGTTTTTCGTTTATTCTTCTAAACAGACTAAGACATTGTTTTTGTTATCGTCGTACTGATTATATTCGCATTAAGAAAAGTACCAAATTATTAATTTTTGAACTTAATTTACAGCTATACTATTCTTACTAATCGTTTTTTCTAGAGTAGGACGAACCATTTTTTTCTAGCTACGTTACTGACAAAGCTGATAATATTATGTAACAGATAAATCTTTTTCGTCTGTAGTTGAGAGAGACTCGAAGCAAACTACGGAGGAAAACAGTTTGGCTGATATTGGCATAAAAGAGAAAAAGGAGAAAAACAAGAACGTTGAAGACGTCAAAGATAACATCGTCCAGAAGGAAAAGGAAAACACCTCAAATAATAGCGTCCATTGTGTGAAAGGTATGTATACATTTGTAATAAGGCATAAGATATAAGATGATTTATGCTGGTCTCACAACATAGCTATCGGATTGCATTTGAGATCATTTGAGGGTAGCATATCAAGGCGCACTATATTTAGTTGTAGCTGCGGCTGCAAATATCCATCGCATTAAGCTGGATTGAAAATTTTTGCAAAAAAAATTTGTGGGCCGAAAAGATTTGAACCTTGGAGAAAGGTTGCGCGCAAAAATGACAAAGCTAAACAGCAATTGGAGCACATGGGGTTAAAATATGGACATACAATGATGTAAACTTGTTGAAGCCAAATTCCTTTTTTCACGATCAGTAGCTTGCGATATTTAGTTTGGCCTATCTCTCCGTGAAATTGTTTTCCCAAATGCCTTTGTTTGTCTTAGATAGATCATATTTATATTTTGATGGTTTGGGTTCTTTGATACAGTGTTAAACTGTAGCATAAAGTTTTGCTTTCCTGTCGCAATATGGAGTATCGCCTTGCTTTGAGCTATTTAAAATTTTTGGTTGATTTTGAACACACAAAAGCACAGGTATACCTAAACTATGGGTAAAATTAATCCAAGTCTTTATTTGTAAGGCGTGTGCTGTGTAGTACAAAAATTATAAATATAACAAATAAATTTTTGGAGGTCATTCTATGTGTTTTTTTTCAATTAGGCCCAAAAGAATTTCGTCAGGATTTCGAATTTGGTGTAACTCCCAATAAAACTGAAAAGACCTCTCATAAAGCAAAACAAAAGACATTATCTCAACTATGCGAACGTTTAGGTCTTAAAACAAAACTTACATTAAAACATGCACGTACTGTTGCAACGTTTACTGACGACGAACTGACTTCTCATGACCAAATTCCCAGTTATATTCTTAAAATGTTAATGATGGCTAATCACCAAGCACGTGAATTTAAACTGGAATCATTAAAAAAAAGTAAAGTTATTACAAAATCAAATAATGGTACTGATGTAAGTGATAGCGATGACACGGATGAAGATGAGATTGAATCAGATAAAGTCAAAAGTAAGAGTTCGGAAGATGATGATGATTCCGATGATAGTTATAGTGATAACGAAAGTGAAGCTGTAGAAGCAATTAACCCTATGGATGCTTTGATAGGACTTTTCCATAGTTCAGACGATTTCTTGCGACAATATATTGCTGTTAAACTTAGCGAATGTCAGCTTAGCGTGCCTTTCATTTTACCTGATCCTGATAATGCAGCAAAAAACCCAACTGTCTTGCTTTCGGCGTTGGAAAAAATAACAAAATCTTGGAAAGATGCCACTTCCGAAGATTCTGCTAAAGTTGTTTACGCAACTGAACATCCGTTTCCGGTAGTGTCTTTTATCCGGCTGGGTAATGTGACCATGTCCAAATCGTCCCTAATGAACAAGATTATTAGTGATGGTAATGGTGATCATGATTTCTTTTTTCATAAAAACATGAAAGGTGGTGATGTGGAAAGGAAAGTCGTGGAAGGCTTAGTTGAACTTGTGTGGTATCTTCCTGGTGGAAACAAGAAGAACTCTTTGCAAAATGAAATTTGTTTTACCAATTTACGCGGTGATGCTCCGAGTTTCAAGAAGCAAGTTAATGTACTTCGAGAGATATCAAACATTTTGTGTATTTTATTGCCTTCAAAAATGCCTGACGAACAAATGAAAAATTTTTTGGATGAAGCTATAATGTCTGAAGGTAAAACACTGCTGATTTTTAACGAAAAAAGGGAAAAAGAAGTAAAAACGTACTACAAAGATTTAGAGAAGGATCATCGTACAAAATTGTCTTCATGTACAAAAGCATCTAAATCAAATGAATATGAATTTTTCAATTATATTCGCCAGGTCATACAAAGCAATATAAAAGAGGCCAAAAAAAGTAAGCTGAAATCTTTAGCAAATCTCAAATGCCACTCAAAGGAAAATGGTGTTTACTTTGATGACGACCCAGCTTATGCCAAATTGGAAAAAACTGTGGAAACTTGGATTTCTGATGGGATTCAAAATGCAAAAAATCTGTTTAAGCTACAAGGTCATGTACCAATTTTAGCAGATTTAGAAAAACAGATACATAGTCCAAAATTTCGTCCCACTATTAAACAAGACGACGTTGTCAATGAATTACACAAAGAACTGGAAAATGAAAAAAAGGCTCAGACTGAATCTTTCAATAATATGAACAAAGATGTTATTAACTTTCTTAATTCCATAACTATAATGAATGAACGGGAACTGAATAGAAATTTGCATCATTTGAAGTATTTATTAGACAAAGCTTCTCTATCTGTGATGACATATTTACATCAAAAATATCGTCGGGCATTACTTTCTGTAAAAGAACCTACCAAAAATACGCACAATGATAAGCCAGATTCACAAACCGAGGAAGAAAAGTATTTAAATGAACTGGAAGAATTGATATTAAAGTCTTCATTTGGTTTGGAGCATATCATTAGAGAGGTTGCCCAACTTTATCAGCTTGCTGATATTGTAGTGAATGATTATGTTGGTGCTGCAACAAAAATTCTTCTTTCCGGAGAGCCTTTAGAATTGCTGGATGGTGATTCAGTTTACATACCAATGAAATGGTTTGATGCTGTTTATGAAGAATTAGAAATGCAAACAAATAACGCTAGCATTTTCGTCATTTCTGTGTTAGGTATTCAAAGTTCCGGTAAATCAACAATGTTAAATACAATGTTTGGTTTAGAATTTCCTGTAAGTGCAGGAAGATGTACTCGTGGTGCTTTTGTTAGTCTTGTTCCACTTAGTGATCAACTTAAACATGATTCAAATTTTGATTATTTGTTGATCATTGATACTGAAGGTCTAAAAGGAATGGCTGACCCAAAAGTGAGAGAACACGATAATAAATTGGCAGCTTTTGCTGTTGGTGTGGCTGATGTCACGATTGTCAATATCTTTGGTGAAAACTATAATGAAATGAAAGAGTTTTTTGGGATGGCTGCTCATGCTTTCTTAAAAATGAAACTTGTGAAAGACAAGAAATCATGCAAGATCGTCCATCAAAATGTTGCTGCTAATGACGCTGCAGATAAGTTAATGATGGATCGGCAAAATCTAAAACAAAATCTAGACCATATGGCAAGGCTTGCAGCAATACAAGAAAATTGTGAAGATCAGTTTCAAAAGTTAGATGACATCATTGCATTTGATGAAAATAAAGACGTATTTTACATACCAAGTCTATTGAAAGGAAGTCCTCCCATGGCTCCGATAAACCCAAATTATGGTAGAAACTTGCAAAAAGTAAAGGAAAATATAATTCAGCTAATGTCCTCAAAAGAAGTGGTCAAGCTAACTGTTTCTTCATTCCGTAAACGAGTTAAAGATCTATGGCAAGCAATGCTAAAGGAAAACTTCATTTTCAGTTTTCGAAATGTGATTGAAATCAGAGTTTACGCATCGTTAGGCAAAAAACTTTTTAAAGAATTAGTAAAACTTATGGTCAATGGAATGGCTGAACTTGAAAGAAGTATTGAAAAAGATTTGAAAAGATGCACTACACGAGAAGAGCGAAAGAGATGTTGGATGAAAAGTAAAAAACGTATATTTACAGAGGCAGAAGAACTCAAGACGAAAATGGAGAAAGAAATGCAGACGTTGTTTGAAAGCAAAGGTAAATCTACCCTTGAACGATGGAAAAAAGACGTGATGGATAAAATTAAAAGATACAAAGGAAATCAGGAAGCGTCTGTTATAGAAAATTGTGAGGCAACCTTCCACCATCTGCAGCAACAACAAGATGTTGAAGAAATGAAAAAATATTATGAAAAACAACTTCTGGACAGAGCAAAAAACTTGGTGTCAACTCAAAAAACAAATGACGAAGAAGAATGTAAAGCAACATTTCAAAAAGAATGGAAACAATGGATTGCCGAAGTTCCCCGTTGTGAGGAAGTAAAGCGTGATGTCAATGAATATATGGTTTATGTTCTTCTAACAAAAAATTCTGATCGTAATGCTGACATGTCAACGAAACTAAAACCAAAAAGATATAGAATTTCTGCTTTTTCTAATGCTGATCCTGTAATTGATAGAAATATGCTTGCATTTATTGGAGGGTGGGGTTCGAAAGTGGTCCAAAACATGTATCATTGGTTCATACACGATGCTGTGTCAAGGGCATATGATATCAAAAATAAAGTTATCTCTAAAGGAAAGCAGTTTGCAGAGAGAGTTTCCAACATTGCTGTTAGATTTACTAATAATGATCTTATAACAATGTATGATGAAATCATTTCTACTATTGATAAAGAAACAGAGAAACAAATCATGAAGTTTAAAAAACCATTAGTATGTGACATACTGTTATACACATTTGCCTGTGCCTTTCCTATTTTTGATAAAATGGAAAAGCGTTATGTTGAGATTTGTGTTGAAGAGCGACGGAATCTTGAAAAAACATTAAGACCAAGGCTGGAAAAGTATTTTATCAACCTTTGCAAAGAGATGGAAAAAGAAGTTTTGGCTGCCACGTCATTGGTTGATGTGCTTCGTGACCCTATAACGTCAGAACTTAACAAGGGTATTGTAGCAGCAGTTTATACTAAGCTTTCGACAAAGAGCATGTTTCTAAGCAAGGGTCACGTTCATGCCAGTGTTTTGATTCAACTTGGAGAAAACCCTAGTTTTGAATTGTTTGTTCCTTATTTGAAGAATCCTATTCAATTTTTGGAAAATAAATTAAAGGAATACGTGGAAGACTTTTGCTTGCACAAAGAATCGAAACTGGTGCGATCTCTGTTAAAATATGAAGGAGAGATGCTGAAGTCGGATATTTTTTCTGCCATTGAAGACGCAAATAAGCAAGCTAGAGATGAAATGGAACAAGGAAGCAAGACTTGGAAAGTAACGAATTGGATTAAAAAGTTTGTGAAACAGTGTTCTTCTCTTGCCATCACGAATGAAATGTTTGGTGTCGCTACAATGGATGAAGATTTAAAAGAAACTGATTTATTTGACAAAAAAGTTCGCGAGTTGGTCGAAAACTTTGTACAAGAACTTACTGATGCTGAACTAGATAGTGAAAGTATTAGTAATTGGCAGTCAGCACCCTACAAAAGACTTTTTATGTCACTGTTTGGGGATCAGGCAGTTTGTCCCTTTTGTAAAGCTTTGTGTGATAAGACTATGGAGCATTCACAACATTCAGACGATGATTAAAACACGCGACAAAAATGCACCGTCCTTTGTGTTTGGCTGGTTATCGCAGTATCGACAATGTGATTTTGGTTTACGATATTTATACATTTCTTGTAGCTGGAAATGAAACATTTCAAAACATGGACACAAATTGGAAACCCCAACCCTATAAAGATTATCAGTTAGTAAACGAAACTTACGCGTCCTGGAAAATTCCTCCAGATCCTTTTTTTGATCAGTCTAAGTATTGGCAGTGGTTTATGGTAAATTTCTCGAAAGAACTTGCAAATTATTATAATATGAAGAACCAGAAATCCCTTCGCGTTGGAAAAATTTGACCTTGAAAGAGGGTATAGAACATCTGAGGGAGATCCTCAATTTTTAAAATATGCGTTGAAAGACATTGTATTAAGGTTAATTTGAATTATGCAGTTTTGTATATTGTGTGAATGTTTAGTGAACATTCAACACCTCTCTATTCACCTTTTTAGCTCATTGTTCTCGTGATTTAGCTAAGTACGCTATTAAACGCTGTGTCAAATAATTTTTAGTTGCTAAATAAATATGTAATCTTAGAGATGTAAAGACAATTAAACTTATGTATATTAATACAATCAATTAATATATTAATACTTCAATTGAATTTTATAAATGACATCCATAAAAATCGTAAATACATCCTCACTTAGCAAATATAAACCAGAGACTTGTTATTTGATTTCTTACTGAAACTACATAAGTATATGTATACTTACATATACTTATGTAGTTTCAATACATATTACAACAAGAGAAAGCACAACTGAGATGCCTGTAGGCTGTAAGACTTTAGTGAAATTCATGCATTAAGTGGGTGCATACATCTTATATACATATACAATACATATTACAACAAGAAAAAGCACAACTGAGGTGCCTGTAGTCTGTAAGAATTTAGTGAAATTCTTGCATTAAGTGGGTGCATACATCTTCATGCTCGTTAGATGACAAAAAAATAATCGTCGATAAGGTTCGAGGACTAAAGTTCTTAAGCTGACAGATGCACACAGCAACGTAATGAAGTGAGCTTTGAACATTACTTGTAAAGATACTTATGCTTGATTAAGGTACGTAATGTTGGAAAAGTAACTATACTGACACGGGTAGAAGCATGCAACATATCTGGTATAATGGTTCGATGTAGCAAGTATAATTCATTTTTTTGTCAGACGTTTTTTAATAATATTTTATAAAATGAGTTTTTCCTGGTCAAAACGAAAATTGTAGCTGGAGGTCCGAAGTTGTTTACTTGGAAAATTGTTAATGGCAAGAAGTTAAAAAAAGTGGGATACTAAATAATAGTTTCTTTAATAATGTAATTTAGAAGGACATAAATTTTTTTATTAAAGTTGTATGGTTCTGTTCAAGATGTTTCACGAATTTTCAAATCTTATTTGCAAAACCACTGTATTGCAACCTTGTCAAAAGTCATCAAAAACTTGAAAAAAGCGCCTTTTTGGGAATTGAGTTTGGTTGTTTACGATCAAATATTTCACTCAATTTTTGATAGCTCTGAATATTGCAACTTCCACTATATTTTTGGAACAATATTATAAAAAAGTTCCAGACGGCCTTAAAGCTTTATAGATGTGAACCCTTTCATTATTTGAAGTCGTATTCCTTTCAGCGAATTGCATTTAATTTTACACTGTGGACTGCTTAACCACCTTGAGATCAAAAAGAAAAGACAACTCAAAATTATTATTTTTACGACGGAGCCGACGGCGTCAATGCAAATTAACAAAAACGGTATAACACTTGTCAAGTTGAAAAGGAAATTCACTGAGAGAAAAAAACATTATGTCATCTGCCTACACTTTTACTATAAAGGGAAGTATGTGGAACTTCGGGATACTTATTATAAAAGATATTTAGCTAATGTTTAGTTAAAGAAGTTCTTTTGATGCTGCAATCTCTCACCCACTCAAACAATTAACGAACTCATAATTGTGACAATGAATAAGTTATATTTCCTTTTAAACGATGGAAATAACTTGGATTCGATAATTCATACACGACAAACTATAGAGAATTTTCATTGGCGAAATATTGCAGCAAGTCTCTGACAAACTTCTTCAACCTTTTCCAAAGTAATAAGAGAGGATTCTGATAATGGAAAACAATAACTTCTGTGAAGATGATATTTTGGATTTTTTTAAAAACGATAATAGCAAAAACCAACTGTGTCATCAAGACTAGCACATTGTTTCTTTGTAATATTCAGCCTACTTTTAAACACTTTCAAATTATTGACACAGTAAAAACTTATGAAAAAATTCAAAAGATCTTAAATCTTTATCAAATTATATTACCAGTGACGAAAACATGACTATGAGTGATGTTCTGGAATTAGTGTTGGATAACTATGAGACAAAAGATTCCAATTGAATGTTGCATTAGGAAAATGTGTTTGTAGATTGGTGTGATGACTGATAAGTGTTGTTTGATTAAAGATAATTCAACTTCAACATAAAAACGTTTTGATAATTAGACATGGCATACGAATTTTTTAGAGCTTTCGACGTTTAGTATGATTCCAGAAAATATCAAGCTTTCATATTGATTTTTAAAAGTAGAGCAAGGGAATACGACAGCTTACGGCAGAACATGCAAGTAACAATATGTGCATTCCAATTATCGAGTTTGCTTCGCCATTGGTTTGTATACATACAAAAGGCTTTTTTAATTTCAACAACTTGTGGCCTATGTTAACAATAAATGCCACGCGCTCTTTTTATGTTTTTTGTGTTTCTTAAGAAATGAAAATTTCAAATAAAAAAGCCACCAGCAACATGATCTATTTACTTATTCAACGCAAAACCTTTGTTTTGGTTGACTTCAACAGATTTCCTTCTATTATAAAAAGTATAGATATTTCTCTGTAGCAAATTGGATGTGCGTTGTCTTCTGCGTCTAAAATTATTTTAAAATGAAATTTAGCAATACTCAGGTTTTTCTAGTGTTTATTAACATTCTAACGATCACACAAGTGACTGGAGAAATTCTTAGCAAAGGTATGTGTGTAAAGTTTCAATATTGAAGAATATTTGTTTGAAGCATCATGTATATGACCGTGTTTATATATTTTACAATTATTCTCTTCAGGATTTGGAAGCAATATCGACTGGAAGTCACTTGATGAAACTGTGATGCATATTAGGTACGTTATCAAATTAACAATTTTTACACTCAAACTTTGAATGCTGCAAGGCCCGCAAAGGAAGAAAATCCAGTTTGCTATCTTTAAACAAAATTTTAAATTACTTAAGTCGTCATGCAGTGTAATTACTAAACAATCCAGTTAAGTTTTCCTGCGGGTTTTTTGTGAAATGGTAAATTTGAAGGAGGTTTTAGATTTGTATGGAGCTCTTATTTAATTAAAATAGAACGCTCATATGTTTTGAAAAATTTCATGGTTCTTCACATCTAGTAAAAAACCCAAAATGTTGATCATACATAAAAGTTGGTGTAAAGCTTGCGTAGGTAGGTTATTTGTATATAAAATCAAAATTCAACTCCTGCTGAATTCCAAATGTTTGCTCAAACTATTTATTGCATACACCATCAATGTTACCATATAAGGCGTAACTATAGTCGGCTATTTTGGCTGTTCTAAAATGTCAGATCACTGGCATCAATTGTTTCTTTAGCAAATCTAGAGTTTTAAAGACAGTAACACTGAAATATTTACATAGCACAACCAAACTTGCAAGCTAGCTACGTCATTGGTTATCGTAGGTAGTTTTATAGAGGCTTTACTGATGATTTTTACAGGTTTAAAAGAGCAGTTTTTGTCATCAGACGAAATTGAAGAACTCAGTCGTGAGTTTGTGATGATCAACATCAATGTATGTATTATATTATTTTATTGTCTTGTATATAAGTTTGTAAAGTATTGTATCTCTGGAAAAATATGAGTTGACTAAAAATCATGTGAAATGATATAAAAGAAATGTCATCAGATTGATGTAGTAGGGGATCCTTAATACAATAATACAATAATTTCATTGTATTTTATTCTTGAAGAAGTTTTTGTTTGAATACAACGTTGAAAGTTGTGATAAAGATATGTACTTTTATCGCAAAGATTTGCATTTATACATGTAATATTATTTAATTAGGATGAAACAGAAAGCCAAAAAGAAGAGTACGATATTGATGGCAAATATGTACCGAGAATTTTATTTTATGGTATTTACTACGCATATAAATATGGGAAAATCTTACCAAAAGGGAAATGTAGTTTTCAGAATGGTAGCTTGTATGGTCATTGTAAATCTTTGTCTTTTATAGGTAAAAATGGAAAAATTCTTAAAAACATAATGAATGAAAAGCGAGAAAAATACCAGTATTTTTACAGCAAAGCTGAAGATGGTGAGAAAAACTATAAAAACCTCGACAAATTATCAAATTTATAAACAAAAGTAACATATTTGACAAACTTGATATGTTCATAATTTTGCAGCGGAAAGCCAATTATGGTTTTAATTCACAAATCCTGGTGCAGTTCGTGCAAAAGTAAGTATTATTATATTTAAACACAACTGAAGAAGTTATAAATAGGAAGGCAACAATAAGGAGTGTAAATTTTTCCATTTTTACAGTTTTAAAACCACAGTTTGCTGCATCAAAAGAAATCGAAGAACTGAGTAAAAACTTTGTTATGGTCAACACAGAGGTATATCAATGGTTATGAGAGAGAATTCTTTGTTTTGCATGCAGTGATTTGGTGTTTTGGCTCTTTCTTTCATTAAGGATGATGAAGAACCAAAAGATAAAGCATATGCTGTTGATGGTGCATATATTCCTAGAATTTATTTCGTTGGTATGTTGAACACTTGTGATGAATAAAATCATGACAGCAACAATTAGATGGAATATACTTTAGACAAAGGATGATAAATTTTCTCTTATCTTGTTCCTGTAAGTTCACGCTTACTGTGTTTCAGAACCTAGTGGTAAAGTGATGGATCATATATGGAACAAAGGAACATCCTTCCCCGACACCAAATACTATTATGGAGAACCAAAAAACAGTATGAAGTTCTTTTAGAAAATATTGCTTGACCAAGATGTTTGGTTACATCAATTTATTTTACATATTTGAATGTTATGAATTTTATTAGTTGTACGCAGTATGAAGGAAGTCATGAAAGTAGGATTTAGTTCCAACAATCTTCACAGAGGTAAGTGTATCTTGTTCTTTATTATAATTTAGGATGAGGTATTAGGTGCCACAAATTGTCTCTTCTTTTTACCCAAGATTGATCAGTGTCTTATAATTTTATAAAATATCGTAAACACTTCTTTTCAACAAGTTGACTATCTTTGCTAAGTTTTAGGAATTTATTTAAGAACACATTTTTGGTAAAAATAAATCTTATCAATCATCAAGATCTTAAGTAACTTTTCTTATCAATTTAACTTTGACAGTCTTTACTGACTTTTTCGACATATAATCGCAGGACTTGGTGAAAAATTTAACTGGTTCACATTTAAAGACGGCGTAGAGGAATCTAGAAAAAGGTGCGATTAAAAACGTAGTTGAATAATTTATCTTGAAGACTGAAGTAGCACAATGGTATTTCTTCATATGATTTACAAATAGTGGCAGACCAATGATGCTTATCATTCATAAAACTTGGTGTGGTTCTTGTAAACGTAAGTTAACGTAACATCACCTTGAACAAGAAGACTAACAAAATAGAAAAAATCTAATAATTGTTGTTATACTTGTGTTGTTTTTTCTTCATAGAATTAAAACCAAAGTTTGCTGCATCTGATGAAATACTGAATCTAAGCAAACATTTTGTCATGGTCAACACTGAGGTATTGTCATAATATTTTTTCTAGTATTGTATCGTGAAAAATCGACAGACATTGCTACTCTACTTTGTAAAAGTATTGCAACTCTCACTCTTTAAAACTCCCAAATTCATTATTTAGTGCACTTAATTCAATTTATAGGATGATGAAGAACCGAAAGACAGTAAATTTATAATCGACGGTGCTTATATTCCAAGAATATTGTTTGTCGGTAGGTTTTGTGAAACTTTCTTTTCTTTTTATTTTTTAAATCAAAATTAATTATTTTGTTCTTAGAACCAAGTGGTCGTGTCATGGACGAAGTATGGAATGAAGGAACAGCTTATCCTCACGTGAAATATTACTATGGAGAAGCAGATGAGAGTTAGTGTTATACTTATCTAACATTCTTTCTTCATGTTTATGGTTGGAAAACATGGTTTGACTTTTATCTCTTGTTTTAGTTGTTCGAAGTATGAAGATTGTTATCGAAAAAGAGGAAAAATCCACCAAATTGCACAATGGTGTGAATAAATAGATTTTCTTGCATTAAATTATACTATGAAATGATATATGGGTATATTTTTAAGCTATTCATTTTCTGGTAGGATGGGGAGAGAAAATAAAGTGGGAAAATTTGGATAGTGGATTGGTTTTCTCGAAAAAAAGGTTAACGAAGACAAAAGATGGTTTTTATATAGAACATAAAATTGCTGAGTCAAACTTCAATATTTTCAACTGAAGATATTTTCTTCTTTAAGAAATATTCCGATACTATTGATTATTCACAAGTCTTGGTGTAAAGCTTGCAAAAGTGAGTGAATTCAATTAATGATTTGAGTTATGTTGACGTTGGATTGCTTTCATGAAGCTATTTCTGTTGTTTTAGTCCTAAAATCCTATTTTTCCAAGTCGAAGAAAATTCTTGAACTTAGTTCCAAGTTTGTTATGGTGAATGTCGAGGTATGTTATAATTACATTCACACGGACATGAACAGGATATTTTTTAGTTGTGGATGTTAGGTTATTGCAATTTCTTAAATAAAGGATGATGAAGAAATGTTGGGGGATGATTTTGATGTTGATGGTGCTTATGTTCCACGCCTATACTTCTTAGGTAGGTACAATTTTCTACTCATTGAAATTTTCTTTATTGATACTATAATGTCTGTGAGTCCATTACTGTATTGCCAATTTTTGAATTAGAACCTAGTCTTCAAACGTACTTTGCGAGCACACAAACGTTTGGTTTCTTTCTATTATTGCAAACGACTCAATTTTTTTTCTTTTTACAACAGATCCTCGGAACGGAAAAATAATGGAAGAGTTTTACAACGAAAGGCCTGAATATAAGGATGACTTCATTTATTCATATGGAAATGCTGAGCAAGGTACACATGTATAATAAGTTTCCATCTCCTCATTCTTTTGTCTGTTAACATGAGCAATACATATAGCTTGTGTTATGATTTGATATTCACGCATGTAAGCTGTTTTAGTTGTTACAACCATGAAAAACGTTTTGAAAAGACAAGAAACCGTTGAAAATGATCGAACAAAAGGTGAAAGATTCTGTTTTTGTCTTCATTAATCAGTTAGATGCTATTTGTTAGTTCATTCATATCGTTCTGAAAAATACACAGGTTTTGGAGGAAAGATTGAATGGACATCGTTGAACGACAGTTATGGCATTGCTGAGGAATTGTAAGTTCTTAAACTACGTGTGTTTTCAGAACTTAGTTTTCTTTTAATGAAACATATCTCTGTGTTATCAATGGAAAAAAAAACTTTCATCCAAATTTGTAATACATGTGCACACATATCTTATTAGCAACAAGCCAATCATGATGATTTTCCATCGAAGTTGGTGTCAGTTCAGCAGAGGTACGTGAGTAATCTTAAAGATGAAAAATTGATTTCAGTTTGTCATTAAAAAACAACAAAATGTCACAGGGAAATTTCACAAAGGCAAATGCTATAGTCTTACTTCGATGGTGACAAGGTGTAAAATATATTTCTAGATTTAAAGGAAGAATTTGCAATGTCTTTGAACATTGCAGAAATCAGCAAATATTTTGTCATGGTCAATCTTGAGGTATTTTAAATGTTTATTATTTTAATTGTTTATTACTAAGTAGCATCTCTGCCTTTCTTTATTGTTTACTTTCTTTCTTAAAGGACGATGAAATTCCAAATGATGAGAAGTACAACATAGATGGAACGTACGTGCCAAGAATTTTCTTTATAGGTAAGGGAATTTCATTTTGATGAGAAGGATTTTTGTACAATACACACATATTATAATTTTTGGTGGAGTACCTGAAATGTGTCACACTTTGTCCCAATGTTTCCCCACTAGGCATTCTTTTGCATATGAGTAGTTTTTATGATTTCCTTTGTATCATGCAAAACTATTTTTCTTATCTTTTCATTTTTATAAATACAAGAAAATCTAACAACTCGGCGACATTAATGATCTCCCTGCCTTTTGTGATTGTTTCATAGATTCTCGAGGCAATGTAGATATAGAGGTGATCAATGAGAACAGACGTGATAAGAAAGCGAAATATTTTTATCAACATGGAATAGACGGTAAAATAAGAGTTCGCAAAAGTAGTCCTTTCTATGTGGTACCTCGCTCAATATGCAAAAGTTAAAAATGTTTTTCTTAAAAATGAAGTCAGTTGTTTGAGCTCGAGAGCATCGTTACATGTTTGTAGATATAGATTACCTAAGTACATTTTATAATTCATCATACTAACGCTATGTTAAATTCCAGTTGTTGCTTCTATGAAAAAGGTCGTTATTAAATTGCCCGCACCTTCATTGGAAAGAGGTACAGTGACATCATGACTGTATCACTATGATGACTGGTATAACTATGATGACTGTGTCACTATCATGACTGTACTACGATGTACACTGTCATGCCTGTATCTTTATCCTGACTGTACTACGATGTACAGTATCATGACTGCACTACGATGTATACTATCACGACTTTACTATGATGTATGTACACTATCATGCCTGTACGATGTACACTGTCATGCCTGTATCACTATCGTGACTGTACTACGATATACACTGTCATGACATTACTATGATGTACACTATCATTACTGTACTACGATGTCCACTGTCATTACTTTACTATGATGTACACTGTCATGCCTGTATCACTATCGTGACTGTACTACGATATACACTGTCATGACATTACTATGATGTACACTATCATTACTGTACTACGATGTCCACTGTCATTACTGTACTATGATGTACACTATCATGCCTGTACAACGATGTACACTGTCATGCCTGTATCACTATCATGACTGTACTACGATGTACACCAACATGACTGTACTACGATGTACACTGTCATGACTTTACTATGATGTACACTATCATGCCTGTACAACGATGTACACTGTCATGCCTGTATCACTATCGTGACTGTACTACGATGTACACTATCATGACTGTACTACGATATACACTGTCATGACTTCACTATGATGTACAATATCATTACTGTACTACGATGTCCACTGTCATTACTGTACTATGATGTACACTATCATGCCTGTACAACGGTGTACACTGTCATGCCTGTATCACTATCGTGACTGTACTACGATGTACACTATCATGACTGTACTACGATGTCCACTGTCATTACTGTACTATGATGTACACTATCATGCCTGTACAACGATGTACACTGTCATGCCTGTATTACTATCATGACTGTACTACGATTTACACTATCATGACTGTACTACGATTTACACTATCATGACTGTACTACGATGTACACTATCATGACTGTTGTTGTTCGTCCATCGCAAGCGATGATGACCATGACCAGTTAACTCAAGTACTAGAAGATTGGGTACGGTGAGTTCTGAGGTGGCTAATGAGCCCAATCTTGGCACGGAATGTTCTTGAACACGAATGGCAAACCAGAGATGCATCTGATGTTGAAGCACTGGCTGCTCTTGATTTCCGCAGCTCACGTTTCTGTTTGGCATCCACAGTCCGCCTTTCTTCTGATGCTTGACAGCCCTTAAAGATGAGATCGCGCCAGGTTGATCGGTTCCCTGCAAGTTTATCCCATGTTGCGGTGTTGATGTTAAAGGACTTCAGTGAGGTCTTTAATGTGTCCTTGAACCGCTTCTTCTGGCCTCCGACTGATCTTTTGCCGTTGGAGAGCTCACCATATAGCAGCTGCTTAGGTATCCGCTCATCTGGCATGCGAGCAATGTGGCCCGCCCATCGGATCTGTGCTCTCATCAGCAAGGTGTAGATGGATGGCTGGTTGGATCGAGAGAGGACATCTGTGTCTGGCACCTTGTCTTGCCACTTGATTCTCAATATCCGACGGAGACAGGTTGTGTGGTAGTGATTCAGCTGTCTCGCATGCCTCTGGTAAACAGTCCAGGATTCACATGCAAAAAGGAGAGTTGGTAATACTATGGCAGAGTAGACCTTCAGTTTCGTTGCAGCGGTGATCCCTCTACGCTCCCAAACGTTTGTGCGCAACCTGCCAAATGCGGAGCTGGCTTTGGCGATCCGGTTGTTCACCTCTGCATCAATAGTCACGGCTCTGGAAAGAGTGCTCCTAAATATGTGAATTTGTCAACTGTCTGCAGACGCTGTCCATTCACCAGTATGGTAGGCTCAGTGTAGTGTGTACGAGGAGAAGGCTGATGCATGACCTCTGTCTTCTTGGTACTGATGGTTAGACCAAAGTTGTCACAGGCTGCGGAAAATTTATTCATGCTGATCTGCAACTCCGATTCTGAAGACGCGTTGAGGGCGCAGTCATCAGCAAACAGGAAGTCACGAATGATGGTCTCCTTAACCTTGGTGATAGCTTGCAGTCTACGTAGGTTGAATACGCTCCCATCCATTCTATATTTGATGCTGATACCATCTACACCATCGTGATAAGCATCAGTTAACATGGCAGTGAAAACCATGCTGAACAATGTTGGAGCCAGTACGCAGCCCTGTTTGACACCATTTGTGACTGGGAAGGGTTCGGAGTATTCACCATCAGCTAGTACTCTGGCCAACATGCCATCGTGAAATTGACGAACCATCAAGATGAATTTCTCTGGACAGCCAAACTTGGACATAATTCTCCACAGGCCTTGACGGGAGACTGTGTCAAAAGCTTTGTCAAATCAACAAAGGTGGTGTACAGATCTTGGTTCTGCTCTTGACACTTTTCCTGGAGTTGTCGTGCTGCGAAAATCATATCAACAGTTCCACGGCCCTTACGAAAACCACACTGTGATTCTGGTAGCAGTCCTTCTTCAAGGTGGTCTATTAGCCGGTTTAGTAACACTCGGGCAAGAACTTTCCCAGCTATTGATAGGAGTGAGATGCCACGATGATTATCACAGGACTGACGATTACCCTTCCTCTTGTATAGGTGAATAATCGAGGCATCTTTCAATTCCTGGGGATGGATCCTTTGCCCAGAAGGATTGGAAGAGGTCAGTGAGCTTCTGGATAAATGTGGGACCACCAACTTTATATATCTCGGATGGAATAGCATCTGCACCAGGGCTTTACCACTAGAGAGCTTGTTTATTGCCTCCTGACTTCTGATTCAACAGGTGGAACATCCATGGTCGTGTTGATGTTGACCTGGGGCAACCTGTCTATTGCCTTATCATTGATGGAAGAAGGACGGTTGAGGACAGCTTCAAAATGTTCAGCCCACCTATGCAAGATCTTTTCCTTCTTGGTAATTAGTGAAGTCCCATCTGAGCTCAAGAGAGGGGAATTTCCTGACGATCGAGGTCCATATATGGTGTTGAGAGCTTCATAGAACCGCTTTGTATCATTTCTGTCGGCATAGGCTTGGATTTCATCAGCCTTAGCACTGAGCCAGGAGTCTCTCATCGCCCGCAGCTTACACTGAACTGTTCTCCGTGCACTGGCAAAGGCATTCTTCTTGTAGACTGAAGTTGGATCATCTTGGTAAGCACGATGAAGTCTGTGCTTTTCATCAAGTAGGGCCTGAATCTCCTCATCATTCTCATCAAACCAATCATGCTGATGTCGGGAAGGGTAGCCCAACACTTGAACTGCAGTTGAGTGAACTGTGTCCCTAAAGGATTGCCAGTCTTCTTCGACGTTACCTCCAGGATTGAAGTTGGCAATTTTGGAATCTAGGTCTGTGGATAGAGCTGCACTTGTTTGAAGGTTTTTCAGCTTGGCAACATTTATCCTCTTTTTGGTCATACATCCCTGTGGACGTCTCTTTGGTTTGATGCGTATGTTCATTTTAGAGATGATGAGTCTGTGGTCAGTCCAGCACTCTGCACCACACATGGCCTTGGTAATTCTGACATCCTGTCTGTCTTTCTTCCTGACAATGATGTAGTCGATAAGATGCCAGTGTTTCGACCGGGGGTGCATCCATGATGTTTTGTTCCTGTTGGACAACCGGAATATTGTGTTCGTTAATAGCAGACCATGTGATGAGCATAACTCCAGCAGGCGCAGGCCATTGCTGTTGCACTTGCCTACCCCACTCTTTCCAATGACTCCATCCCAGGCAGAATCACGGCCTACCCTTGCGTTAAAATCCCCAAGTAGGATCAGCTTATCAGTACTGCGCACGGATGAAAGCATAGTATCCAGATCTTCGTAGAATCTGTCTTTCACATCTTCAGGATTTTTCATTGTAGGTGCATAGGCACTGATGAGTGTGGCCCGTTTACCATCATGTAGATGAATCTGCATTGACATGAGACGATCGTTTGTACCTTTAGGGAGATTGGCAAGCTTTTGCACAAGATGGTTCCTGATGGCAAAACTTACCCCAGACTCTCGGCGCTCATCGGCAGAACGGCCACTCCAGAAGAAAGTGTAGCCGCCTACATTTTCAGTCAGCTGCCCCTCATTAGCGAAACGAGTCTCACTCAGTGCTGCAATGTCGATGTTATATCTAGCAAGTTCTCTGGCAACTAAAGCAGTTCTCCTCTCTGGTCTGTCTGTTGAAGGGTTGTCAAGTAATGTACGCACATTCCATGTGCCTAAGGTGATCGGTGTCACCTTAAATTTTTTCTTTCCTTTATTTCGACCGCTGGTGTGGGATTCCCGCCAACCGCGGCTTGCTGGCCAGGATGAAGGTTAAAGCAAGCTTTTTTTAGGACACCTTTTCTAGTCCCTTCCTCATGTGAGGTGAGCAGTGCATCCCTAAAAAGGGCTGCTCAGACACCCAGGTAGACGCCGAGTTCACTGCTGCTTCAGTCAGTACGAAAGCGACCATTAGACCTGGGCCGCCTGTGTGCAGGTCTGCAACTACAGCTCCCAGTGTATCCACACCTGCTGCTTTGTCGCTCGCCCATCGCCACAGGGCTTCAGGAAGAAAAAAAATCTTAACTTCTAGGTTGAGTGGTGTTGTCAAGACTTTTGCAAGAATTTATTATAGTGAGGAAAAGCTGGCAGACATCAACCTCACTCTTCTCTGAAATCACATGGATCCAGTGGCAAGACAGTGTCGAGACGACTGGTGGTGACCTCAGATGCAGGAGTATTCGGTTACTGCTAGATGTTATGCAGTCCATCATCGGAGCTCCACCCGGAACCAGACAAGGATAGTTTGGGACAGCAAAATACCAAAACGGAACAAGATGGATGGCGGATGAAGGCAGCACAACGGCGGGTCATGGCAGATGGACCCTGGGACCAACTAACCTACCAGAACAGACAGCACCTGGTCTAACCGCACTGTTCTCCAGCAGTTTAAGGAACAAGTCCTGCCGGCACATAACTCACAAGATGCTCTTGAGAGACCAGGTATCTAACTTACAACAGCCACGAATCACCATGTGTTACCTTGGATGTTTTGGCAATGCTGTCAACCTCTCAAAGATGGTTGGATGAGATAACTTCTCAAAGATGGAAAGATGAGATCACTTTGTCTGGGCACGTCGCTGGCAGTACTGTCTACGGCATTACAAGTAGCAAATGTTGATCATTATCATGATGATAACAAATGGCCAGACAGTATTACTATCATGACTGTACTACGATTTACACTATCATGACTGTACTACGATGTACACTATCATGACTGTACTACGATGTACACTATCATGACTGTACTAAGATGTACACTATCATGACTGTTCTATGATGTACAATATCATGACTATACTACGATGTACACTATCATGACTGTACTAAGATGTACACTATCATGACTGTACTACGATGTACAATATCATGACTGTACTACGATGCACACTATCATGACTGTACTAAGATGTACATTATCATGACTGTACTATTTATGTCGTGAAAAATTGAAAAATTTTGTCATATAAGGTACTAGTTTGTAGATGGAAAATCGGAACATAAAAATCTAAATTGTTCTTATTAGGTTTTGGAATGGAGTATGAATGGCTTAACATGGAAAATGCTCTTAGTGAAGCTTCAACTTCGTATGTCTTTCTTTCAAAACTGTCAAAACTGTCAAAACTTTATCTTATTTTTTATTACAATGCAGCATTATTTTTACTTAGGCAAAAGCCAATATTTCTCATAATTCATCAATCGTCTTGTCCTGCGTGTGAATACTTAAAAAATATCTTCAATCAATCAAAGGAGCTTCCTATATATGCCCAGGATTTTGTCATGGTGAACCTACAGGTAAAGAGAAAAGGCCATTTTTGTATCCTTTATTTTCTCGTATACAAAAGCAGTCAGCATGATTGTTTTTATATCAAAAAGGATGAAGAAGAACCAGAGGACGATCAGTTTGATGTTGATGGAAGATATTTTCCAAGATTATTTATTTTAGGTATGTGGTTGCACAGTATTTGTAGTGACAAGTTCTGTAGTCGTTTGCTATGAAGTGGTTTCTGACTTAAAAATGGAAATGTAAATGCACACAAACTATTATTTTATATATTTCTATAATGCATAAAATCAATTTAAAAGTTTATAGTTGGCAAATGTTGTATTTTGTACAAATCATGTATTCTCAGATCCTACTGGAAAAGTTCAACAAGATCTTCATAATATGGAACCAGATTATATTGAGTATAAATTTTCTTATGGCAACGAGCTTTCAAGTGAGTATATCTTATATCACATAATTTATCGTGATGGAGAAATCAACATAATCAGTGATCTCTTACATCCTACAGTTGTCCTGTGTGTGTTCACAAATTAAATTTTCGTTCTGTTAGTCATACGTCTTATGAACGATGCACTGCTGCGATTTGGTAAAGAAAAATCGATTAACAATGGTAGGTGGATTTTTGTTATAAATAAGCGTTGAGATAAATTTCCGATCACTTCTTCTCGATTTAGACATAAGTATTTTTAGGTTTCTCAAATTTAATTTAGTTGTCGTATGGAACTGTTAAGATTTCAGCATCTTTTTTTTAAACTAAAATCAAGTAATGCTTTTACCAATAAATCAGGTTTTGGCAAAAACGTGAACTGGGTGAGCTATAAAGATGGAGTTGATCTCTCAAAGAAAAGGTAATCAATCTTTTAAATGTCAATTTGTATTCACTTAGAAATAGTTCATGCAAAATATAATGAAAAATTACTTTATGTTTTCTATGTTTGTATCGCTCATGCAACCCAACACACGATATTTAACAGAGATGTTTCTGTGTACTCTAGGGATATGCTAATGTTGCTGATCATTCACAAGCCGTGGTGTAAAGCTTGCAAAGGTATCTAAGATTCTGTTATTTATTGTTTTTGCGTTGTGAAGTTGCTTTAAAAGTTGGTTTCTTATATTGGCAAATAATATCATTCTTATTTATCTTTAAAGTTTAGTATTCCCCCATAAATGAATACTTTATTGATCACAGGATTGTGTGAATACGTTTGTGATGATAACATTGACCAACTGAATTATGTTTGTTATGTCACTACAGCAATTCGTAAATCTTTGACATCGATCAGTAGCGAAACGAGCCCGCAAGTTTAGGTCGTGCTGTACAAATTTTAAAGTATCATTATTGTTCATTTATTTAGAAATTTATTGTTTTTTACTCACGAAGTGAGGAAACAGAAAAATTTTCATGCAGAATAAAATTTGCAGCAAGCTACTTCACTGATATGGATGCTTAGAAATTGTCAGAAGACTCGATAAAAATTATATATTCACCTACAGTCATCTTTCTTAGATATTTAACTCTAGGGTAGTAGTAAACAATATGTTTTATTATCTTTTGCAAAGCATTAAAAAAGAAATTGTCCTCATCAGAAAAGTTTGCAGAATTGAGTGAAAAATTCGTCATGGTCAATGTAGAGGTAATTTTATACTTCAAGAGTGATTCAGTTCCTTTTTTTTTTTCAGTTAAATATTTTCTGTCATGATTCCATTGAAGATGGTAGATGTAAGTTGTGGTAAGAATTTTATTTATTTTATTGAAAAGGGCGAAGAAGAATACATCGACGAGAAGTTTGATATCGATGGATCATACATACCACGGATATTTTTCATCGGTAGGTTATCTCAAATCCTCTCGATTTTGACACTTCAATAAAGAAAAGATGAAAAGATGTTTGGGAGAGATCTTTGGGAGAACTCGACAGCTGATCAGTGCAAACCAAATATCCAAGGTCGGGCGTTACACGTGCTAAAGAGTTCTCACAAACGTCTCTTAGGTTTTCATAAGTCTGCGCAAACACGAAAAGCATTTTTTATTTCTTTTATAAAGTAATAAATTTAAAACAAATATTTAAATTTTTCCTTTAACATGAATTCATGATTGTTTTGAAATTTTTCATTGGTTAATGTAATAATCTGACCTCGGATTCCTTTTCAAAAGCCAATGAAAACACAACAATTAACCAATCAGCGCACGCCAATCAATTTTGTTGTCTTTATTTCCTATAAAAAATATCACTGCAAAATTCTAAAAGTTTTATTTTCTCTGTGACTATATATGCATTACAAAATTGACACTTTGGTAAGGATTTGTGCGTACTTTAACAAAATTTTCGAAATTTTCAACAAATAGATCCATCTGGTGAAATCAGAACAGACATTTACAACACGGAAAGCATGTATAAGGAACATAAATATTACTATTGGGATGCCGTAACACGTGAGTTCTTTTATTGATTTTACATCTTTTATATTTCTGCCTTTGTAAAATTCTTGGTGTGGAAGTTACGTCACCGCCGCCATGTTGGACGATTTAACAAAGCATTTTTCTTATTTAAGACGCAAATGTCATTTTAATTTTTTCCACAAATTTCAAGAAAGCATGGTTTCAAAATAATTCAGCTCTTGCCCCCTCTCAATGTTGTTTTGCAAAAAAATCTGCTTAACTAATTTTGAATGCTGATTTTTTTGTTGCAAATTCTAGTTATTCAGTCGATGGAAAAAGCACTGGACAAATTCAAGATGAAATTGCAACGAGACGAACTTTAATGAACAAGCCGTACAGTTCTTTACGGTTGCTTGTTCAGACGGACCGATAATTGTATTGACATTTATATTCGTTTAGATATTTATAGTCGTGTGAACAGCCATTTGTGTTATCAAGTACAATTATCCATATATTTTCGTATTTTTATTCTTGTTTCCAACTCTTTTTCAAATCTATGTAATTTGACTAGGCGGCTTTCTTTGATCTTGTCGGATGACATAAAGGTAAACATAAAGGTAGACATAAAGGTAGACATAAAGATAGACACAAAGGTAAACATAAAGGTAGACTTAAAGGTAGACATAAAGATAGACATAAAGGTGGACATAAAGGTGAACATAAAGCTAGACATAAAGGTAGACATAAAGGTAGACATAAAGCTAGACATAAAGGTAGACATAAAGATAGACATAAAGGTAAACACAAAGCCAGACATAAAGGTAGACATAAAGGTAGACATAAAGATAGACATAAAGGTAAACATAAAGGTAGACGTAAAGGTAGACGTAAAGGTAGACATAAAGATAGACATAAAGGTGGACATAAAGCTAGACATAAAGCTAGACATAAAGCTAGACATAAAGCTAGACATAAAGCTATACATAAAGTTAGACATAAAGATAGACATAAAGGTAGACATAACGGTAGATATAAAGGTGGACATAGAGGTAGACATATAAAGGTAGACATAAATGGAGACAGAAAAAAAACAAAAAGTTAGACATTAACTATACTACGCACGATTTTAAAATCATTATGTTTATTTAAAAATTGCTTGACACAAGTGGAGTTGGAATGGCACAGTTGTTGACCATTGTCTTTGATCAGGCAATCTTATGTTCGAATCCCAGTCTAGACTTAACAACAGAACTTCATCTTGCTAAAGGACAGAAGAAAAATCGTAGAGAAACTTGCTTAACATTGTTATTTTTACAAACGACGATCAAAATATAATAGGATGAGTATTGATACGTCAAAAGATGAAGTGACATCGCTGCAGCATTAACAAAAGATGCTTTAAGAGACACTTCAAGCAAAAACCATAGAGTTATTTCGTTACGACATCCAATGCGTCGTATAATAATTGCTATAAAAAAGCTGGAATAAATTCTGAGTCGCTTCTTTTATTTTTTCATGTGAGTAACTCTTTACCATGAAGGCCATTAACGGGTACGGAGGATCGTTTTCTTTGGGTACAAGATCCATTAGATGTTTTTGCGTAAAACGTTTGTTTTTTCTAATATTTATGAAGAAAAAGGTTTAATAGTAGTTCTTGACCCGGTTGCCGTCATGTAGCCTTGGCTCAAGTGATATTCTCTCGACCTTAAGTGAGCTACTGTTCCAGATCAAATCCCACCTGCAGACTATGGCACGTCATGCAGCCAAAATTTTTGATGCAGTTGTATTTCTTGTACATAAGACTTTCAATGTAAAGAGGTACCTTAATTCTACTATACATTTTACAAACAAAACAGCGAGCAAATTCGATCACCATTATTTTACTTTCTTACACCATAAACTTCGCCAAACACAAATTAATGTGTATTTTAAATCCATGGTAAGGTACGTATTATTTGACCTTCTTATCAGTTGGTCTGATTACATCAGAAACATGATGCAAAAATTGATAGATGACTTTATGTTGCTCGTTGTTCACCAAACGTACAGCAACAATTTGTAGCTACATTAACTCAGCCGCAAATGTTCGGTCCTTCAAGTATTCATGATAAACATTCGCTAAACACATAAGGTTACAATATTTTAATGCTTTGAACCCATAGCACGCATAACTAATGCCTGGCTCAAACGAGCAAATTAAGCATGAACGAGAAAAGTTTTGTTTCTTTTCCTCTTTTTTTTACTCAAGATTTAATTTAAAAATTCTATTGCTCTTCTCTTATCATCATATTATTATTTTCATCATCATACACGGCGCCAACCACTTATTATGAAAGCACAAGGTTTTCTCAAACTGAGATTTTCTCAAATCGGATTTTCACTTATTTACGCAGTAATTTACTCTAGTTTCTCTGAAGAAAAAGACTCCGCATTTCAGAAAGTTCTCATTCCATTGGAGATGACATTTAATAAAGTTATCATTTCACAGGATATGACATATTTAAAAGTTGTAGTTCCATTGTCGAACGTAATCAATGAAGTCAATGTAATCGAATGTAGCAATCGAATGTAAACATCTGTATTCAAAAAGTCGTCATTTCTATTAGAAAAGCCCCTTATCATTGGAGACGACTTTTTGAAAAGTCGTCATTCGATAGAAGTAGACATTTTCAACGACCCCATTTCATAGCAGTCGTTATTTAAAAAGGTCGCCACTGAAACTGTGAAAAACGACAAAGTTCAAAATACAAATTACTTTCAGATGTTAAATGCGCTAATTCAGTGAATGTAGTAATTTGAGTAACTTGAGTAATAACTTCGTGATTTAGCACATGAAAAATGAAATATATCTCATTGTAAATTAAAAGGATAACAATGTTAATCAACGGTCTAAATTTCTGTGTATTTTCTAGAAGTAATGTAATGAAAAGAGTACAGTGTATTTGCTATAGTCCAAGCGTGAGTTAATTTATGTTGTAACTGACAATAACGTCTTTAAACATATGTAGTATATGAAATATAAAATACACATTCATGATTTTACAATTGTTCAGTCATACGGTGTCAGAACGTTGCAAATGTCAATACTAAAATATTAGTTTTTACAGAGTAAAAAAATAAGAATGTGCAAAGAAAAAGTCAGCAAAAACAGCGTACTCTAATGGAAGTTATGGTAAAAGAGCGAGGTTCTTACAAATGGATAGAAACCAGAGTAAAAAAGTAAGCAAGGGCAAGGCAAAAGTTAGCAAAAATAAATTGGTTTGATAGAAGGCATTGCAGTACACGGTTGGAGAAAAAATTTCAATTAGTTCAATTGTTTAATCAAATAATCAGGACGCCATTAAATACGAAAAATTAACTAAGGACATGCGCATCATCGCCATGGTTCACCACAAGGCAATGCATGACATTATGCCTACTTTATTCATCTTCTTTCATCTACTTGAAAGCATCATAGGCATACAACACGATTGCGAAGTTTCGACATGAAATCTTCGAAAAGGCAAACCTTTGCCTTATATATTCCTCTCGTCGCAATGTTTTGGTGGAAAACATTTCTTATAAACATGTAGTATATTACCATTAATGAATTCTTCTTAAAAGGAACGGAAGAAAATGCTTCAATACAATTTTTAAAGACGCTCTAGTGTCTGAAAGGTGTAGTGCTCACTAAACACACTCGATGACAGCGCACATGTAAACGGGGTTCAAGACCTGTCTGGCATCTTCGCGTAGCTGCAATTTCTCTTTATTAAAATGCATAAAACAAAACGATTAAATAGAAGTTCTGAAATTTTTTAAGTGTCGGGTAAACTTAGCTCAAGCGAAATACTCTCGGTTTCGGCGCACTGAACTGCTGGTTCAAAGTGCACTGCGTAAATTTTTCGTAAAAATTTATGAAGGAAAATCTAAAAAGTATGTAAATTATATACCATTAACTCTCTCGTCACATCTTTCCTTATATCTCCTCATATCTCTTCATCACATCCCTCTATCATTCACCATCATCAACTACTGTTGAGATGTCTTTCTAACTAGTACACTGACATTTAAGGATCTGATTAAGCGTTGCATTTTTCAAGGTAACAGGTTGTACTCGAGCCGGGTCGTCAAGCGGAGAAGGCATGGAAGACAGCCACCATACTTTTGCTGCTGGTTGATGATGCATAACAAAAATTGGGACTTTTTACTAATTTTTGTCACGTCACAGTAAAAAAGTACCGGGATACTTCATGTAAGAAACATAAAACGTGAACACATATGGTATAAGTTTATTGCCATAAGAAATCCCTAAGTTTTATTTTACTCTACTAACAAGACGGTGAGCAAGGAAAACAGATCTCTTTTATTTTTCTTTCTCTTACCATGAATTTCTACATACAAAAGTGTATTTAAAAATCCATAGTAAGTTAAGTCATAATTGATCTTCGCTTCTGATCGTCTGCTTATATCAGAAACATGATTTACACATAATCAATGAATTTATGTTGCCCTTTGCTCACTAAACGCACAGGATCATTTGTAGTTATATTTACGAAGCCACCAGTGTTTGTACTATTTCCCCATTTCTAACTTTCAATAACCATCTTCAAGTTCATAGTAATAAACAATCGTTTCCAACAATGGTCGACCATATTAAAAACTGCCAAAACTTTAAGTCACCAACATGTTAATGCTTTAAACTCATAGAATACATGGCTAAGCGATTAAGATAACACATGCTTTATTTCATAGGGTGAATAAATTTCATTTAATGATTTGCATAACACCATAAAACAATGGTCAATCGTCATTTGCATTTTACATATTTGAACATAGTTCTTTTGTTTAAGAAACACTACCTATTGTTTTTCAGAATTAAATTCAATAGACATCTTGTGTAACTTGCTCATACACTAACAATGATAAACAATCATGT
Organism: Xenia sp. Carnegie-2017; assembly: GCF_021976095.1. NCBI lineage: Eukaryota > Metazoa > Cnidaria > Anthozoa > Malacalcyonacea > Xeniidae > Xenia > Xenia sp. Carnegie-2017. The sequence continues at coordinate 7,932,309 of NW_025813484.1, read as the reverse complement.
ATAACAAACACATCATGAATGGCTAACGACATGCATAAGATATTATTCACCTTAAGTTTTTGGCACTTGTAAACTATACAAGGCCTCGTGGTAAACACTTGTTTTTTTTTAAGAAGTTATTGAACAAGACTAAACAAAGCAAAGTAAAGTTGGTGCCTTGTATTTAGTAGACGGCGATTATAGTTAATTTTCTGCTGGTCACCGAAAGATGTCTTATTTGAGTGTCAATGTATTTGAACTTGATGATAAAGAATGAAGATCGTCGACATCTGTGATTGCAACTGAACAAGAAATGAAAATTGTGACCTTGAAGAAAATTGTCGAAAAGCATATGAAATACAGTTGAAAATACAAACGCTTAATTTCAAGGAAAATCAATACACACAATGACAGAGAGAGTGAGAAATCAAAATACACGAAAAAAAAAGAAAAGATTTGCTAATAATTTGAAGACTACTTGGTAATAGCAAATAATTGGCGGAAAACAGATCAATAGCAAGACAAAACATTTATTCACAAGTACGGATATTTTGCGAGAAAATAGGGTTTATAAACCAAGTAAACCTCAGAAGCGATTTTCAACGAAACTTTACGTTAACTTTGAAAGATATCAAAGTAGAGTTGCAACGACGTCGAACATATAAGAAGATTATTTACCATAACTAAGAATTTGAAACGCATGCTATTTGGATGAAAACTATCACATCGAGTGCCTGCAGAGCGCATACGAAAAAGAGATTGTACAACGTTGTTACGATAATTATACTAAGTGGTAATCTTATAACAGCTAAGTTCTTCAATCCACATAGTACTTAGAGATGAATGTTTATCTATAAAACTGGAACGACAAGAAACCATGACTGAGAAGAGAGGATAAAGTCTACATTGAAATTTGCTGTCTATAGGAAGGAATGTAGTCGTATCTTAACTATTTCTCAAGTTTTAATTTGATAACACGTGTGAAATATTCACATTTCTTGTTAACATCTATAATATATTATGGTGCATCGGTTCATAGAGAAGCAGCAGACTACACTGATGACATCCTTGTAAAGATGCTCCTTACGTTCCCGCAGCTAGCTGTTCAGTACTTTCCAAAAAGTTATTAGCTAGTTGTCTTATACAATATTTGCAACAGCTATTTGGGGAAGCGCACAATGAAATAATAGCAGCTGATGGCCGTTTTGAATTGTACTACAGTTGTATGTGCTGCGATTTCATGTATAAAAATACAAATCTCATGGCTGGAACAATGAATGTATTGTTGTTGTGTGATAAAAACGAAGATAAAAGATAATTTCTTTCAACTAATTTCTCATGCTTTCTTCCTAACATTTACCCTAATTAAGTTCTCATAAAAATCTTAACATTTTATAGATTGATCCTACTATAATTTTTGGTTTGTTTCATTGATTATCACTTTGCAGAATACATATTCTTTTATTTGCTATATTAAAACGAACAAATATTGTAAATACATAAAACTTTCGGTATGTCTCCGTCGATCAGCTTGGTCGAGTGGTTTGATACAGGTTTCTCAGGTTGAGGTGTGAGGTTCGTATCCTTCGAGGGTCAGTTGTTGTTGAGCATGGTGTGACAGACATTAGACTTGCAACGAACGAGAGCCGTGAATGTGAGGGTAATGAAATAGGAACAGTTGAGAAATGTACTGTTGTGCACACTGTGCGCAATAGGTATTTCTCTTGCTAAGTTTTTCGAGAATGGAATGCGACACTTAGAAATATTTCAGAAAAAAATCAAGTATCTAGGGAATACCCACACAATTTTTTGGCCTAAAAAAACTAAGTCTTTTGATCAAAATTCTCTATGACTCCCTAGAGGTTAGGGAGTCATATTTTTAATAGTCAAGAACCTCAGGGCAAACAGATCGCCCTTAAACTCTCTCCTAACCTCAACCTTGCACTCAACCCTTCAACTCATACCGACAGCAACCGCGGAACGAACCAAGAACCTCGTGCATTGGAGGTCAGTCAAAGCCCGTTGAGCCAGAAGCTCAACAACGAATACATGTGATTTTTTGGCATATTTTACCTTTTTCTTATTGGAAAGAGATTTAAACCAATAAAAAACATTGAAATTATTACCCTTTATTACTTATGGCGTTCAGTTGAAAAATGTTTGGAAAATGCCTTTGACGGCATTAATATAGTGACGATAGAACTATAAACACAAAGGCCTTGTTTTGCATTGCTTTAAAGCAAATCATGTTTCTCACATGAAGAATGAAAATAAATAAAGTATGAACAATGTCATCCACTGCCATGTGCTGAATCATGGCAATGACGTGAATGTCCTTAGTCAATACATCGCATTCAATGGCGATCGAATAAATTAGGTTTGAACTTTATAACTTCGACCTTATTTCTTCGAACACATCGAATGAATGACTAAGGAAACAACGGCAATGCTTGCTTTATTTGATAGGATGAATAAATTTCATTGTTAATGATTTGCGTAATACTAAAGAACAATAGTCATTTACATTTGTATTTTACGTATACTTAATGAAGGGGAACATTGTTCTTTTGTTTCGCGAAACTACCTATTGTATTTTAGGATTATATTTTATAGATATTTGGTAATTTGTTGTTAAAAAGTCATGTGGAACAAATACATAATAATATGCATATCACCATGCATTAAGATGTTATTCTCTTTACGTTTTTGGCAATTATGAACTACAAGGCGTCATGGTAAACACTTGCCTATCGTACAAAGTTTAACAAAAGTGCGCAGAAGAACAAGTACTACGTGTTCAAAAGATTTGTGATTGTGTAAAGCAAAGGAAAGTTGGTATCTTAACTGGAGTAGACGTTTATCGTCACTTTTCGGTTCATTCTCTGAAGACGTCTTATTTTGAGTGCCGATGTATTAGAACGTGTTGGTCAATATAAAATGAAGATCGTCAACATCTGTGAACGCAACTGAACAAGAAATGGAATTTAGATCCTAGAAGAAACTAGTTGAAATGATTTTGTTAAAAACAGCTAAAGTTGATCGTCGCTTTTGTTGCTTTCTTTTATTACACAAATCATAATAGTAAAATCAACAAAACTGTAAAAAAATGACAAAGAATCGAATGCAGTCGCGTAGGAGGAAATGTTAGAGATGCTGCAAGGAAATGTTAGAGATGCTACAAGGAAATGTTAGAGATGCTACAAGGAAAAGCCCTAAAATTTTATATTTATCTTCATTTTAAACGTTAACTTGAACAATGCATAACAGCGAAGTTTATTTTTTAAATTTCCAATTTTGAACATAACACTTAATAAGTTCATTTGTGAGAGCAGCTATTACTGTTTATTAAGAATGCATAAAAGAAAAAGATTAATTAGAAGTTCCAAAATTTTTTAGCGTCGTGAAAATTTAGCTCAAGCAAAGTATTCTCGGGTTCGGTGCACTTGATAGCAGGTTCAAAGTGCACTGCCTAAATTTTTCGTGAAAAATTATGAAGAAAAATTTAGAAAGATATTTAATTTATATGATTTTCTTCACTTCCCACGATCTAGAACTCACATGTTCCATTTTCTATTTACATCACCTCTTTCTCTCTTTCACCATCGTACTATCTTTCAGACTTCCTTGAACCTTGCATATTGCAGTTGTGGACTTGGTTAGGCGTTCAATCGTTCAATGTAACAGGCAGGATTGGAACCGGGGCGTCAGGTGGAGAAGGCATGGACGGTAGCCACCATACTTTTGCTGCTGGTCGATGATGCATAGCAAAAATTGGGACTTTTTACATATTTTTTGTCATGTTATCATAGAAAATACCTCAATACTTCATGTAAGGAACATGTAGTATGTACACATATGGTATATATCTATTGCAATATAAACAAATCCAATGTCTTTATTTTATTCTACAAATAAAAATGTGAGCAAGCAAAATAAATCTCTATTATTTTACTTTTTTTACCATGAATTTCTATGTAGAAAATGTGTATTTGGAAATCCATGGTAAATCATGTTATAATCGACCTGGGCATCTGATTGTCTGCTTACTTAACAAACATGATTTACAAATTTCGATCAATTTATGTTGCCAGTTCTTCAATAAAGGCACAGGATCATTTGTAGTTTTATTTACGCAGCCGCCAGTATTCGTACTATTTCACCATTTCTAACTTTGAATAACCATCTTCAAGTTCATAGTGATAAACAATCGTTCCTAACACGACTCAACGCAAATGAAAAGTCCCAAAATTTTAAGCCATCAACATTTTAATGCTTTAAACTCTTATAATGCATGACTTAAGTGACGTCCAGAATAGGATAACACATGGTTTATTTGATAGGGTGAATAAATTTCATTTGATGATTTGCATAATACCATAAAACAATGGTCAATCGTCATTTGCATTTTACGTATATTTAATGAAGGAGAACCTGGATCTTTTGTTTGATAAACACTATTTATTGTCTTCAGAATTAAATTCAATAGACATCCTGTGTAACTTGCTCATACACTAACAATGAATATTAAACAATCATGTAGAATAAACACATCATGAGTGCCTTACGCCATGCATAAAGGTATTATTCACCTTTAGTTTTTGGCACTTGTGAACTACACTGTTACACTGTCAACACTTGTTGCTTGCAAGAAGTTATTGAACAAGACTAAACAAAGCAAAGTAAAGTTGGTGCCTTAAATGCAGTAGACGCTGAGTATCGTTAATTTTCTGCTAGTCACCGAAAGACGTCTTATTTGAATGCAAATGTACTTCAACGTGTTGATAAAAAATGAAGATCGTCGACATTTGTGATTGGAACTGAACAAGAAATGAAAATTGAAGACACTTGTTGAAAAATTTGCCAAAAACAGATCAATAGCAAGACAAACCATTCATTTACAAGTATGGATATTTTGCGAGAAAATAGGGTTTATAAACCAAGTGAACCTCGGAAGCGATTTTCAACGAAACTTTACGTTAACTTTGAAAGATATCAAAGCAGAGTTGCAACGACGTCGATCATATAAAGATTATTTACCATAACTAAGCATTTGAAAGGCATGCCATTTGGATGAAAACTATCACATCCAGTGCCTGCAGAGCCCAAAAGATCAGATTTGTACAACGTTGTCACGATAATTTTACATAGTGGCATCTTATAACAGCTAAATTCTTCCACTCAGTATTTTGAGATGAATGTTTATCTATAAAACTGGAACGGCAAGAAACCATGGCTGAGAAGGAGAGGATAAAGTCTACCGTGAAATTTGCTGTCTTAATGAAGGAATATAGTCGTATCTTAAACATTCCTCCAGTAGTAATTTGATAAAGCTTTTGAAATATAGAATATAGAATACTTGTCCATTTTTGTGGACACCCTTACAAATTTGAGGAAACCACATGCACATTAAAAAACGTAACAGTAAAGTTAAAGTAAAGTATCATTTATTTAGTTCTCATTTATTATTTATTAAGTATCATTTAATGGTCAATATGAAGAACGAAGTATAAAGAACGAGGCATGTTTTAGGAGTGGATAGTGTGTGGATGGGTATTCTATAATTTAGGGTATTTTCTTTCTAAAGATTGGTTTGTATATTTTGAGTCGTTTTAGTCGTCAACATAGAGCTTTATCCTAACAATTTTGGTTCTAAAGACGACTGAAATGACTGTGAAGACCATTTCAGTCAGAACCATGTTTAATTGGTACAAACAAACATGACATTCCATAGACAGAACTCTGGTCTTTCTTAATAGTTCAACTATGCGGTCATTTATTCGATAATTTGTACTCAAGAACGCGTTGAATTTGGATTTACCTTTTCTGAGACACACGGTTAAATTAGATTAGTTTCTTGTATGGACTACACACTTTTTTACGAAGCGGTTTTTAATAAACGAACTCAACAAACCCAATAAACTGATATAAAGCTATATATGTTTAACTTTCTAGAATTTTGTACGTACTTTTCTTTCTTTTTCGTCGGCATTTTGCTCAGTACTTGTTTCTTATTTTCTTTGCACGGTCCACATTGTTCACTATCGTCACGCTTGTTTTCGCGTTCTCATTTTTCATAATATTTTACGCGACTTAAATCTCTCGATTCTCTCGCGAATTGTGAAAAATGCGCGAAATTAAAGTCTCGTAAGCAAAAAACTCCGTGATATTTTCATCATATTTAATTTCTGTGAATAAACATGTTTTTTTTGGTTTCTTTATTCTAAATTTCTCATGGGATCGCCAACGACCTCTTGATTTTAGAGACGTTGGAGCTAGCATAAACATTTATGCAACTCAAGAATATCGACATGAAAATCAGACCATGATAACATTGGTATAACTGCACAGTATCCTATGGTTGGATGTTGGTATGACTTCCCAAGCAATTGTAACTGTCCTGTCCAGTCCTGTATTCTAAAGCTGTTGTAACTGCCTTGTGTTCTAACATTGGTGTAACTGTTCAATGTTCTAACATTGGCGTAAGAGCTCAGTATTACATCGTTGGTATAGCTTCCCTGTATTTAACGGTGGTATAACTATTCTCATGTTCCAACTTTACCATGACTGTCAAATCTTCTAAAATTGACACAACTGTCCTTTGTTCTAACATTCGTATGACTGTCCAACATTCTAAGATTGTATAACTGAAAATACTCTAAAGAATCATGGTAAGTCTTTGTTTGGTTAATTTTTTGTAGCTGCATGCTTTTTTAATTTGTGTTGAATGTTAGCTACACAGCCCAACATAAGGTTATTGAAAAATAAAAAGTAGATTTTTATTGATGAAGGTGTTTTTTCTTTAACTTAAGACATTTTCAGATACAATGGTATGTATTTAAGTAAGGCTTCAATTTTAAGCAAATAATTATATATTTACAGGGTATTAAATTACAAATAAAGATAGAAAGTTTGGATGACAGGATAAGATGAAGGAGAAACAAGACATTACACTTAAAAGAAATAAGTATACAAGTAAATAGATAACAAAAGAAGAGAAAACTTGTTAAAGTAAATTAATGCCCTTTAAATGTATAATTATCTGCTTATATTTGAAGCCTCGTGTAAATATGAAAATGTCAAAGATGAAAAAACATCATCAAAAAAACCTTCTACTTATTAATTTTTATGTTGTGGCTCTGTTGATAATCTTATGTTAGGCTGTGATATTCATCATGAAAATTTGTTTTCTGCTTGGCAAATCTTTGGCCATGTTTTTTCACTTTAATTTTATGCATTCATTGATTATTCATTTATACAAGGCAATCACCATGTTAAAGTTCTTTAAAGTAGTTAAACCTTGTGAAAATTAATGTTTAATTTAAATTTAACTTTATAAAACTTTCAAAACTGCTCAGTTTGAATTAACTTCGTCATGTGACAAAATAAAGCAAGAGTATTAATTTGGGCTTAAATAAATTTTCGGTATGCATGTTATTTTGTTGACCACTGACATATTTTTTATGCATTACCAAATCCATGAATACCTTAGGTGAGAACTTGTTGACTTAAATAGCTTCCGAAAATGGTCCCAGGCGAGGGAGGATGTGGGTGACTTTGTTGTTCTTTGAACGTGCAAATGCTAAATTCTTTACCAGAGGCATGTTTATAAGTTAACTAAATCATTGTGTATTGATTTGTACAATGTTTTGTTGAGTAAAAATACTACAAATTTTCAGCTATCTTTAATTCAATTATAACTATAATGAGAGTAATTGTTACTACAATTGTTACTACTTCATGTATGCACTATATGACCGTTGCTCTGCAGTTGAATAGACACAATGATAATTTGAGCACAGTTTTAATGTTTGACATACGTAATACTGTTCGGAAAAGTGTTCAGTGCTGTTTTTCCCTTTTTTTCTTGTGGAAATGGTGTAGAAGCTCCGAACGCTAAAGATTCAACTTCAAATCGCATTGTTGTGAAAGAGTGACCAAAATAATATGACTGCATTATTCAATGGTATACTTGTGTCGAGTCTTGATTAGCGAAATGAAACAAACCATTTGACATTCCTAACATCGTTCCCATGCCGTTAAAATCCTGTCTTGGATCGGAGGTCCTCTCTTCCCGACTCTTTCCACGTGATTCTTGAGAGTAAAATCGAAAGTCTTGCGCGTTCATTGGGTAATTCTTTGTGCGAAAATCAACGTTCATATCACGATCATTTGGGCAATTGATTGGATGAATGTGGCCATTAAAGTGCGAATGTATGACTCCTGATTGGTCATTAATTCCTTGAATCTCGTTCAATGCTCGACAATGTTGCTCATTTACACGATAACCTTCAATTGCAACACGGTAATCCTGATCGTTTAAACGTAAATCCTTTCCATACAGATAATCCCCGTTTTCGTTGAAGTCTCTATCCTGTATTTTCTTGACGTTGTTTTGGCCTAAAACGCGATAATCTTTGCTAACGTCACGGCCCTTTTGATTTTTAACTGCAACATTTTCTTCCACCTTACGATGATTTTCACAGTCCAAGCGGAAATTTTCGTTTACTTCTCTATAACCCTTTGCATTCACGTCATAGTTCAGCGCTTGTGTGGAAACTGTGTTTTCCTGTGGCCATCCACTGTTTTGCTTTAGAGCTGTATTCGAGCTTTGTAGAAATAAGCTCTCTGCTCCAATCCTTTCAAAACGTCTTGACATTTGCTCTTGCGCTGCGGATTTTGTTGCTAAATCATCATTTGTTAGTTTCTCACACTTTTTTTCGTTGATAGACGTTGAAAAGTCATGAAAAATCTTTCGGCTACGCTGCGAGAACTTCAAGAATACGGAATGAATTTGAGATGTTGTGAATACTTGGAAAAAGAAGGGTTTGCTTCAGTTGTCAAGGTAACTTTTTATTACATACGTCGCTTAAAGAGATTGTACGTAGTAAATTGTACGGCTGTCTTTATGCGATCAAAGAATTCCTTTGAATCCGAAAATTGTGCTGTTTAATCGCAAAATTACTCGAGAGGAGAAGTTACTTTCTAAATTTAATTATGAAAGTATTTCAATGTAAAAAGAAATTTACAATGTAACTTTCTCATAACTCTCTCGTGATGAAAGAGAGCCTTGATCCTTATACAATATAACTCTCTCGTCATGAACGAAAGCATCCATGGGATTCATGGAAAAAAGGGATTATCTAAACATTTATAATAGTTTCTACAAAAGATAACATTTATTAAGACAAGCAATTTGTATCTTCTAAATTGAACCTCCCTTTCAACCTTATGTTATAAAATTTTGATTAATTTTGGCTTGGGGTTCTCTGCTCTGTCGTGTAGGATTTAGAATTAAAATCCTCAACTATATAACCTATATATTCGTGCAAAATATCAGTGCATCAAATTAGGGTGTCTCTTTCAGCTACAACAAAGGAAGTTATTGAAGCTTGAAGTGAACTATGCTGAACCCAAAGAAATCAGCTCAGATGAAATTGATGGTAATGAAGACAATGATAACACTCAATATGAAGAAAGTTGTGAAAGGTCAAGCAGTGTAAGCAAAAATTTTTTTTGATAAAAGTCAACACCAATGATGTATCAGGTTTTTCACTCTGTTCCATTTTATGACTTTGCTGAGTGAAGATCAATCTGACGACAATGACCTGCATGAAATGTCAGAGTACGAGAAACAGAGACTTGCCAACATTAGAAAGAACAAAGAGTTATTGGATTCATTGAAAATTAACGAGGTCAGTTGAAACTCTGTGGTAGTACTTTTGCTAGATTATAGTTCATGTTTTTATAAGGAGAATGGGAGTTCTAAAAGGAAAGGGTCTTGATGGATGGAACATCATTTTAGCAACATTAAATATAGTGTGAAAAGATTTCCAACCAATATAGCCTGAAATGTTGTTCTTTGCATTATCCAGAATAAGATATATTTGAATTACATTGTAGCAAGGGCTATCTACCGCATAAATATGTAGTAGTTTTAAACAGTTGATGGAAAGTAAAATTGTTTTCATTTACTATTTTTACATGACATCATTCCTAGTTATCTCCAAGTGTTGAAAAGTACTATGTGACTAGACATTGTTCTCCATATGTAGCTGTTTTGGACTTATCTAGAACTTACAGATAAAATGAATGCTCTTAATATCGCCACTTAACTTAACTTTATGGTGCATAAATGATATGTTTTAGGAAATCAGCCATCTGAGGGCTCGTAAACAGCCAACAAAGTTAAAGAGGTAATGTTGTTTTCTTGGGTGCACCTCATTTTTTGGCTGTTGCCCTTGCGCATTGATTATAATCATGTTTCTAGCATATACAGTATGTTTAATTTTGTTTTATGTGATTGTTTTATATATATTTTCATCAAGATTTTTCTGGTGACTGTATCATATTTAAATCTGAATTTGACTCACTTGAAAATATTGTGAGAGCACCATCTAACCTGTGTTATGTATTGTCAGATTATATGTAATGATTGCTTATGTCCATTATTGTACATGCGTATCCCAAGGATTTTATTACTTTACAGTTTTGAAAACATCAATTTTGTTATTTATTTCAATATCATTGACAGCCATAAAGTTATTTATATTTGTTTTTATCTTACTTTCAGGCGCGTTATGAAGAAAAAAGTTGTGGAACCAGTACGGCGTTCCCCCAGGATCAGTCAAGAACGAGCCTCGAATCAATTTGAAATGATTACTCTGCCAGACTTAAGAATTTATCCAGCTGATGTAAGGCAATGCATGTATTTCTTTTGCTTCCATACATCTTAGATAGCCTTGATCCCCCACATTCTTTTTAGTGCAGTTTTTTAATGAGCTGCTAAAATTGAATAAAATCATACATGGTTTAAACTTCATACGGGACAGGGAGGGTGTAATGCAATTTATGTGACTTGTGAGAATAATTTACTTTTTGATAAATGTGATTCAGCAAGCTAGTTACGTAATTACTCCCAGAGCAGTGCAAGGAGATGTATGTAGATGATTTTTACAGTGGCGGCAGAACATTGATAAAGGGGGGGGGCTATATTCTTATATTCATTTGTTATCATCCGTAAACACAATTGATTTCAATAGAAACTAATAAAGTAAAGCATGCATATATGAATTATAGCCCCCTCCCGCAATTATCAATGTTCTGCCGCTCTTGGATTTGACCTCCATTAGTTGCTCAAGTTGACTACGCAAGTTCTCTGCCATATATCATTGGCTGTTTTAAGCAAATGAATTTTCAAACTCATTACTGCAATGGCAGTAATGGCCCTGCAGTGCCCCCATCATGTGTAAAAACAAAGTAAGCAATACACAACCATAAACATTACTTCGTGGACGAAAAGGAAACTACTTTCATGTAAAACGTGCACAACAAGACAAGAACTGGTTATTTAGACTGTAGCTTGTCATACGTTTTATTGAAAATGTTTATATTGGCCGTAAAGTCTATGAATGTTCACGCAATGATACATGAATTAAAATTAAATGAAGAAATAAAAGAAATTTTAAAAATATTTGATGGTTGATTCAAATTACTAGGCAAAAAGCAGTGTTTTTTTTTTCTGAAAGTTTGCACTATCCTTAGATCACTTGTTTCTTTTGTTTCGTCTTTTCAACGTCTTAATTGTTATTAAATATTATTTTGAAGTAAAGTGTTTTATGTTTCTAAATTTAAAAGGAAGAAAGGATAAAGGGTCCTGTCGATGCAAACCCAATAAACGATGTTGGAGACGATGCAAATAAGAAATTCATGAATTCCTTAGAATTGCTTTCCAACGAAACTAAGGTTGGTATTGTTGAAATAACATCATTGTGCGCCAAGTGATGGTGCACAATGTTGCTATTGATAGATAGTGCTAATGTTGCTATTTAGGGCATCGCATTGATTATTTGATGACTAAACAAAACAATTTTAATAACATAGAGTTATACAATCTTGCTGCAACTGTTTGATTCGCGTTAACATTCTTGCAGATGGCGACGAGCGTTGTTCCAGTTGAAGCATCTTCCTCACAAAGGTACTGACACACAATTTTTAACAATGGCATGCGTAAAGCTATGATGACTATTGATTTTCGACTACCTTTCACGATGTCAACTTTTAATGCTTGATATTACTTCATTGGTGTAGTTACAAGCAGAGAATATCAAAATTTTCTTTGACGTCTGATCGAATACGAAAAGTTGTTCCAAAAAAAAATAACGACGATGGCGTTTCATCCATGCTGTGATAAAACAAATGTAGCGGCTGGTGACAATACTGGAAACATTAGCATTTGGAATGTGGTAAGACTCTTTGATTTGGCTTGTGTTGCTTTGCTCTCCGTTTTGATGCCTTATCTAGTAACAAAAATACATGTTGTTTTCTAGCTAAACTTGTCTCTGATAATAGTTTGTCCCATTGAGAATTTTTCTCGTATTATAGTCTTGTGTATGTTCAACACTTGCTAGAAACATCAAAACTTATCCATTTGTTGGAGCTTTACATGTTATTACAAAGTAAAGTCTTCTTTTTCATTTAGGACGCAAGCAAGGAAGATGATGATGTCATCATGTATCGACCACACGCCGGTAACGTTCGACAAGTATATTTTCATCCATTTAGAAACAACAGTCTTTTTTCTTCGAGTGTCGATGGATGTTTGAGACGAGCAGACTTCAATGTTTGTACTTTTGAAGATGTAAGTTTGAACACACGATATTTGGTGCACTTCAATATCAGCAATTTTTTGCCACTAGTTATATGACGTGCTCAATTTATTCAACGCGTAATTGAATTCGTTATGTACATTTATGCAACAGATGATCACGTGATTAACGGTTTTTCGTGTCCTCTCAACTCGCGGGATATTTTTTTATTAGCACACGACGCTGGCTATGTGGGAGTTTTGGATACTAGAGAAACAAAGTACAGTTAACAATAGCTTTCTTTTTTGATGTTGAATAAGTTCAAATTCTCAATAGTCACGCATTTCTGTGTCGTGAGACGATTTTTTTTGTAAAGTTGAACTTGCATGTATAAGAGAAATTACATTATAAAATCAAAACAATAAAAGGCGTGTAGTGATTGGTCTAGAGCCGTGTTTACGTTAGCCTGTGCAAAACACATTTGAGCTCAACCAATTAAATCAATCAAAACAATCAATCAGTCAAAGGAAATTTACAAATCGATCATGAATTCATTTTACTGGAATAATTAAAACGTTTTTCTTTTTTTGCATTATTTTATTTTATAAAAGAAATAAAAGATGTTTTTCGTTTCTCGAGCATGTGCAACCCTCGACCTTCGGTCTTGAGCTTGCACTGATCTGCTCTCGAGTTCTCCTAAAGGTATCCTCGGTTCGCATAAGCCTGTGCAAACACACTTAACACAGTAAACATCTTTTATTTATTAAATAAAGCACGGGATTATAAACATAAGAACTGCTTTTTCTTGACAGGAATGAAGTGAAAACTCATGTTTGTCACGGCAAAAATGTCAAGTGCATCGATTCAAGCAGTTCCAACGAATATCTCTTCTGCACTTCGTCGAGCGATGCGTAAGTAGCCAATCTTCCTCCAGCAAAATTATAAAGTTCTTGCCATGTTTATATATTACCTTACTTACCTAGCCTTACATTGCCGAAGTTTGAAGACTTCATATTTACCATCTTCAATGTCTAAAATTGTGGAAACATTTCATTGCGTCTTCGGAACATTTCCCTTTTTATACTGTTATTATCTATTAATGCTAACGAAATAGTAGCTATTTAGGTACATTTTCGTTTTGTTAACAGGACTGTTGCATTATGGGATTTACGAAATCTCAAAGGGATCAAATCAAGTTTGGACACATTTGAAAAGCACAGTCGTTCCATATCGTCATCTTATTTTTCTCCTGGTGATGGAAAGTACATTTTGACAACGTGTTGGGATGATACTGTTAAGTATGTTTATATTAAATTCGTCAATTTTGTGCTTACAATTCTTAAGATCTACAGAAAAATGTACACGAAAAATGCATTAAACCCAGCTTTAACATTTCGATCTCAGTAGAATTTTGTAGTAAAATAATATTATTTTTACATCATTTAGAGTGTTGGAAGTCACAACCTCATGGAAACTTGAAATGAAACGAAATTTTCAGTAAGATCACGAAGTTACTTTTTTGCTGATTAATTAAAATAATGAATGTTCAACTGGAGAGTCTATTGTTAACATATAACAGGAAAACTTTTAAAATGACAAATAAAGCCGTTCTACTCTTAAAGCATTGACAGATAATGTATTGTATAAGACTTTGATAGAAATGCTAACAATAATGTTTAAGAATGGTTATTGTTCAAATTTTAGACATTACAATCAAAGAAATAATCGTTGGGTGACGCCTTTTAAAGCTTCGTGGGATCCACGCAATGATCGTGGGTTTGTTATTGGTAGTCTTTTATATAGTTGACGCGTAAGTGTAAATTAAAAATATTATAATTGAATGAATTGAATACCTTGTCAATGTTAATAAAACTAAAATGTTGAAAATAATAATTTATCCGCGAACAGTCCGTTCCTTTTCTTCAAGTTCTCATTGCGCCTCGTTCACCTACTTCTTTAAACCGCTATGCTTGGATGTTTTGATATAGTAAACACGTTCGTAATGCAGTCAGTCGTCAAACTATGAATTCCCAATATTTTTTATTGTGATGTAATTTTCAATAAGATAAACATATGTCATATGTTTGTGGATGTAGATCGCCCTGGTTAATATAGTCCTGAGAAAGACTGTTGGTGTTGATGTTGACTGACGTTTCGACAATCTTAGCGGTAGTCACTCTACTAACCTGGACTATCTACATCCACAAACATGTAACGATACTCCCAAGCTCAAACCATTCACTATATAAACATATATGCATGTTTTCCTATTTATAGATTCAGTTTTATCATGTGGAACAAATGGAAACGTCCCCACTGTTGGAAAAGTTTGATCCTAGCTTCACGAACCAAACTTCATCAATAAATGTTTTTCATCCGGCAAGGAGCATTCTTGGCTCTGGAATTTCGAGTGGCAAAGTTTACTTATGGTCAGATTAAAAATAATACTTGTTTTATTTCATCCCTTATTACTCAGGGAGATTTTTTTATGTATAGTTAGTTAAATGAATGGGTTTTCAAACCATCCATTTACATTGTTTTCATCCTTATTTGGAAGTTATGGAAGCTTTCAAAAATGTTGAATTTCTCCTTAACGATACGGGATGCAGTGATATGCCGATATAGCGGGGCACAAAGGTGCCACTCTTGATAAACAGCTACAATGTAGCTACAAAATAAATGAAAACAGATTCTTTTGGGAAAGTGTTCTCTGAATTACAAAGTTCACACTAATGTTTGAGTGTTTATTATAGACAAAGTAAATTACTTTGTACTGTAAGCCGATTTTATAGATACGTGGGCAGCTTCATTGACTTAAGTGAATGATTATAGAAGTGTATCTATTAATGCTGCGTATATTACTTTCGTAATCGTATTCAGACTACTAATGCTCTAGTCTGTGTGTGCTTAGTCCTTGCTGATATAGACCAACATTGTAGGCTCAAACGCACTGCTAAATTTATGTGATGTATCTTTTTTAAGTATTTATAAATTATAGCAAGGATTTTCAAAATGTGCTGATTGCGTTAAGCTACTTCGGAAAAATAATTTTTATTTAAAATTATATTAACCTCAAAAGAATGAGTTGACGGTGCTAAACTTACGTATAATGCGCAAATAATATCGTTGGTGCACAGTGCGATACAAGACCTGACTACTTAAACATGGCAGTGCCAGCATGTTGGCAAACCGGTGTATGATTTGTTTTGAAACAAATTGAGCACTTAAAGCGTGAGAAATGCTTCGTCTTGTCGTAAGGTGAGCACTTGTGAAACAATGCGATACATGTTTATGGTTGTAGCGAGAGACTTGCCGAGCGGAAATCGAATTCGTGTGATAAAAATTAATGCCCAACATAAAGTTCTGATTTCTATGGCTCTAATCAGAACTTTATGTTGGGCATTAATTTTTATCACATGTTTATGGTATAAAGTACACTGGAATGTCAAGCCTGCCATTTCATTCGTAGTACTTTTCCTTTACCATTTTGAAACTTCATGGTTGGTTCGTGTCAAGTAAATAAAGCTTTGTTATCGTGTTTAATGATTCGACCATTTTTGAAGTTTGTCATTGAATAACAACAAAGTAATATGCTCTTATGATTTTTATGACTTTAGCGATTCAGTTATTCTCTTCACCCATGGTAAACATCAGATGGCACTTACATAAGTTACATTACCAATAGCCCCGTGGAACGGTTTCAACAAGTTTTCTCAACATACGCTAAACAATTGTCTTGCGCTTGTAGTGTGATGTTAAGCAATGTGTTAAAACGCTTTCAACTTACCTAAGAGTCTTAATTTCGAATCTAAATTACTAAACATTACTAGTTTATGGAAGCATCTCTATGAAGAGGATATTAAATCAGCAGCTCATTTGTTTACTTTCTGAACAAAATTCGTCTCCATATTGCTATGCCGGCAGAGTGTACAAAAAAATAACAAACTGAACAGTTTTGGTGTTCAGTCGTAAATTGTGCATTAAATAAACAGAGTTGTGTTACAGACTAGGGATGCATGGGATCTATTGATGATCTGTTGATAATGATAAATTGAATAAATAGGGATGTAAAAGAGTCATGGGGATTAACTTTTGTTCATTATGCACCTAAGAGCAAACTCTAGAAGCGCAAGGTGTTCGTCATAACAGCGTTGTCATGGCGATATTCAACCATAGTGAATCAGTGGAAGTAGCCAATCAAAACAACCAAGCAAACCCAGTGACGAAAACGCGGAATGCAGCGAGTGTGCTCGCTAACAAAACACAAGGTAAGAAACTTTAAAGAAATCTCAGTTAATTCTCAATTCAACTGCTTGAAGGCATTTTTGAAAGGTTGTAAAACAGCGTTCTTCAATAATAATTCCTTAAGTCTTTGTTTTCATCTACATCAAGTCAATGGAGATTAATATATAGAATGAGCATGCTCAATTTGCACGTTGATTAATTATTATTATTATTATTATTATTATTATTATTATTATTATTATTATTATATATTATACTTTATTAATTTTCCCAAAACGCTTTTCAGAATGTAGCAAAAAGAATGTATTATTATTGTAATAAATAGAATTAAAACAAGTAGAATGTAGCAAAATTCACGAGTTTACACTGTTTAGGCCTGTTTTATACGTCGCATTTTACATGAGTTGAATGCATTCAAAAGAAAAGATAATGAGGAATTTTATCTCATTTTCTTTTTCCTCTAATGCATTTGACGCATGTAAAATGCGACGTATAAAACAGGCCTTATAAACGCTGTAGCTATGTTTGTGCAGTATCTTACCTTTTCAGAAATAACTATGCTTTTTGTGGTCTTTCTTCTAATAAGATGAAATATTTTCTAAGTTTTGTGTTTAAGATGAGGTAGAATATGCGTAAGCTAGTCCGATTTTTCATTAAGGCTGTGCTAAAGTTTAAATAAATATCGTTAGTGACTTAAACTTTGCATAACGGGAGTAAATATGCGTGCTGGCTGCTGGCTTTTACTACTATCTTAACACAAGAAAGATAGTTACACGTTTGTGTTGACGTGTAGGTGGGAAAAGTCCGTATCAAGATTATTTACTGGAGATAAGTGACCAAAATGGAAAGCGTCTTCAGTTACCCGAGGATGAACGCAAGGTCTGTCACGTGCCATCGTTTTCAGATACTTTAAAATACTTTAAATAACCTTTCGTTCCCATGTAGTGTGTATTTTACACATTAATGTTGTTGCAAAGTGATGTAATACAAATTTTTCTAACAGTCGTTGGTTCTTGCGATGACACTTCACGAACAAGGGCGTAGAATGGCCGAACAAAGACAATATGCAGACGCCTTGCCTTTGTTTTTGGCTGCCGAAGAAGAATTCAGGTTTGTGCAAGCATAGATATGCATGAAATAGTCAGCTCGTTGTTGTTGTGTCTTCAAAACATAAAAATCCACTCATTGCATGTAAGTACAAAATCTCTGTTACTATTATTAATGTTTTTGTACATTGTCAATCGTTGCTTCTATACAGGCAATGTCGTTCTGAAGTATTGAATGCAGTTGATAATTACGCCATACTATGTTTGGATGTTGTTTGGTGTTATCTTCAACTGCAGAGCATCAGAGATCTACCAAATGCAGGTTTGCCACTTTTTTTTTCCACTGAAATTCATCATTTCTACCCATTTCAACATGTTTTATTTATTCGTAGACGAATTGCTGAAGAAATGTGAAAAATGTTTGAAGAAAAGTTACGGGGAAAACCTCGAACGACTTGTCTCCTTGACGGTGAGATGATAAAATTAAGCTTGTTTCTTGCACATGATTTTCTTATAAGATTTTTGTAATTCACAGCTGTATCCCATAGACCAGTTTGTCTTTAATGTGTAAACTTCAGATCTCCATTAAGCTAGTTGTATTTTTGCAAGGTGATTTTAGAAACTGGCTATTTTGTCATCTTCTTGAGAGACGTAGTTTTATGATTATATGTCACGTGCAAGTTGATATTTATTATGATTATTTGTCACGTGCAAGTTGATATTTTTTTACGATTATTTGTCACGTGCAAGTGGATATTTTTTATGAATATTTGTCACGTGCAAGTTGACAATTGACGATTGTTATATGAAGAAATTGGTTTACATTTGCCTCATTAGCAGATGACACACAATGTGTACTGTTGTAATTTTAGGGTGGTTCTGCTAAAGAAAAAGTCCTGTACCTTCGACTTAACCTTCTTCAAGCTATCTCCGCTTTCCACAAGGGAGATATGAGGCAAGCCTCGCGTCTTTTGGTTATGGTATTATATCTTCTGTTGTTGCAGTGGCAGCTCAAGGCCATCATCTAATGACAAATACGTTTTGTCTTTTTGGTTTAATTAGGTCGAACAAGAAGTCAATCAGTTAAAAATAGACGATGGATCGCTGTCACAAAGTAAGTGTTTTAGTTTATTGATGTTGTCAGTAAATGACGGCAGTGATATTCATTTTTATAAACCACGTGTTCATCGCAATTTTTTACAGTGATCTCTATGGGGTTTGGTGCATCTGAATCAAGGCTAGCTTTGAGATCATGCAATGGTGATGTCACCGTAGCTGTTGATTATATATCGAAAAAACGCGAGGTAGACATTTTTATATGGACGAATTTATTAATGTCATGTGTAGTTATGGGAACGCTGATGAATTTAATTCCAGAAGTGTAAGGAATGTTGGTTGTCTGGAGTCGGAATTCTGTATTCCAACAATTCATATTGTGTCAATAATTATATGCGTAAATAATTATATTGCGGTTGGACAGTTTAGTTGTCAGGCTATCTTTGATGTGTTGTCATCATCACTCGTCTTTAATACATGTAGGCGAAACGGAAATTGTTAAAAGAACGAAAAGAAAAAAGAAAGAAACATAAAATGGCGGTGAATTTAGGAAAAACTGCAAATGGCGAATGGTAAGGCATACTTGTACATTTCGTGCAGAAACAGAAACAGCGGCCATAAAAATTGCTGTTTTCCGACAGAATATTTCTCATTTCCGGCTGACGTGAATAAACTTGTAGTTTTTACACAGTTTTCTTTTGCTCACTCGCAAAGTCTTTTTGCATGGTTGCTCAAATACCATCAACACCATGTAACTGGTTGTTCGATTACAGTATATTGGTTATCATATTTATGGTAAAATGTGTTTATAATATTTAGGGACCCTTTTTGGTTTTCGAGCCTATATACATCTATTGTTGAGAGTTTATGTGAACTTAAAATAACGTTGATGTTTTAGGGTGAAAATTGATCTGTTCAACAGATTATGTGAGATGGGTTATCGTCAGGAGTACGCTAGCGAGGCTTTACGTCAAACAAATAACGACATGGATACAGCCATTCAGGTGTATATAACTATATTACCTTGATCAGTGTTTATCTAATGGCTCGGTGTGTTGGCATGTTTAGTTCATGTAGAATTCTCAATTGAAAAATAATTCTCACATTTTATGGTGCGTCCCCAAAACCCGATCTATTGATGTATCATGCAGTTTAACAGCTTTATTCATGTCGTTTGCCATGCTTTTAATACGTGTGATAAGAGTTTCAATTTTCGTATTGTGGTTAGATTCTTATCGAAAGACCTGAATTGTTGGAGCGAGCAGTTTCCGAGAGAAGACCAAGGTCAGTTGATAGTTAGCGTTGATCTTTTAATTTACGGGAGCAAAATATTTAATGATCGAATCGTTATTTTCTGCAGTTTGGAAATATCTGATGAGTTGATTGCGCAGGTATGATCTGTGACAATGTACATATCTTATTTAAAATTGTAGCGACTTGCCGAGAATAATTGATAATATAATATAAAAGAATATAAATAGAAAAAGAATTGTATTTAAATTTATTGTGCGTTTTCTTTACTCACATTTTCAGACAATAGATAGGACGTTAAGACAAGATATTATATTTAACACTTTTGTAAATATAATATCTTAACGTCCTATTTTTTTTGAAATCTATAAAACAAATTCACAATAAATTTAAATTTTACAATTTTTGTATACATTGTAATACAAACATTCATCGTTTATTAATTTTCCTCCAGGTGACTTCCATGGGATTCAACGTCGACATTTCGCGTTCAGTCTTGAAACATTATGGCGATATAAACAAAACAATAGGGCGGTTATTGGAAACTTCCGGTGAACTTCCTCCCGAATGTAAAAACACGATCATTAAAGATGGAATTGTCGCAGATTTAGGTATGGCATATACACTTAAATGTTTACATAGAACTATAATTGATTATATAGAACTCTAATTGTCGCAGATTTAGGTATGGCGAATACACTTAATTGTTTATATAGAACTATTATTTCTCATTATTACCTTCGCTTTTATTTTTTAAAGTTTTTGTGCCGCTTCTATTCATCAGCAGGGAAATTTTTTTTAACATTCTCCATGCATGTTGGATGTAGTTGAACGCATAAACTTTTTTAAAAAGTCTTTTTCATTTCTTAATTGTGGAGATTATCTTTCCCCTCATTTGAGATGAATTCGTGGTTTGAACACTTTTGCTGGTGCAGTTACTGTAATTACGTTAATGATTTTGTGTGCGAATTTTCATTTTTCACATTTACGGATTCAACTAAATATTACGTTTAGTATTTTTGAAAATCCTGTTTACATTACAACGTAATGACACAATTATCTTTTCTTTTGCATCGTTGTGAAACTCCAAACACTTCAATGATTGCGATTTCGTTTTAAAATTCTCATAGCTGACCAAAGAGGAGGAGAAAATTCAGACTCGGACAGTGATGACCCAGAAGTAGTTCAGAATGCATTGAAAGAAATCACTCCTGCATTCGATGTTGAAAGCGACGAGGCTCATTTAGATGTGACTTTAGAAGAAGAAATCACTTTCCTTAGACAATACAGAGAAATGATAATGACAAAGAATCAGTGGGAGAAACGAGTATGAGTTGAATTTTTATCGTTTTGATTTGACTCTTTTGCAAAAACAGACGCTTGGCAAAAAGGATAAAGTGTGGTATCTGTTCGAGTTGTCACAAGTGTATGTTGTGTCCCTTTTTATTCGATATAGAAATGTTAATAATTGTGGTGTGGCGGATCTGGACACATTATGCATGTCGTGAACAATTTGTCGGACATTCAACCTGGAAACATTGAATTTTTCTTCTTGCCAAATTTCTTTGCTGTATCCTTTGTAAAAAACGTATAAACATGCTTAGAGTTGGTTTAAATTATAAGTCAAAAAGGCAGAAATTGTTTGAACCTTTATGAGAAGAATTCTTGTAAAGAAAAAAGACAAATTTTGAAAACAAAACATCCTGTGTTCGATCTATGCCTCCCGATACCCCGATATAGTTTAGCACTAGAACGTCGCATGTTAGTTAAGGGAACCAGATAATCTTGTTTGCCATGAAGTCCATGGATGGTTTGCTCGTGATACATGAGAAACAGTAAATGAGAGAATTAAGTCAGAAAGATATAAACCAATAAAAATTGTATAAAACATTTTTAAAGTTATCTTGAATTGTAAGTGTCGTCAAAAGGGAGAGTTTCAGAAGAATTTATTTTGAAGCATTGCTTGGTTTATTTTATGAGAACAAAAAGATAAAATTCGAAAGCAAAAAACCCCGTTTTCGGTCCATGCTTCCCGATACCTTCTTAAGCCGAGGCACTAGAACGCCGCATGTTAACGTTTCGGTAGGAGATTTCGGCCCCTCCACGCTATCCTACTTGGGAGATGCAATAGCAAGCTTCCGCCCATCAGACCCCGAGATCACCTGCGATAGGCTTTGCTCGGGGTACGCAGGAGAGTGCGGTCGCGACCCGAAACGTCTGGGCCCCTAAGCCACTGCATACATATCGCACCCGGCTTCCACTGCTAGTTGACATCTACTATCCATATATTTAGCTTTATATTTATATACAAAATTAAAAGGCTTACGAAAGTTGTGGTATTATTTAAGTCACTACTGCGCATGCTCAGATTATTTCTTTGATAATTTGCGACTAAGTTATCTAATTGCCACAAATGTAGTGCAAGTACATATAGTTAGTCGTTGCCATGACTCTGAACAATTAGTCGAATGGACTGCGCATGCTCGTGCGCATGCGCAGATGATTTCTCTAATAAATTGTTATTAAACATGCTATTTACTTTAAAATCGGTGCCAATAGATGCAGTTGGTCGTTCCCATGACCATGAACTTTGACAGTTGGTCCAGTCAACTGCGCATGCTCGAGCATATTGCGCATGCGCAGTTGATTTATCTGAAAATTTGTGACTGAGCGAGCTAATTACTCCATAATCGGTACTAGTACATACATTTGTTCGTTGCCATGACCGTAAACTTGGAGATTAGGTGGAGTTGATTACGCATTCTCAGATTGATTCTCAATTACTTTGAAACGGAGCGAGCGCCGAATTTACTGCTTGTGTATATGCCCTTAGCAAATTTTCAATCATATGTATTTGGCATGCTTTTTGTCTCTTAAGCTTGTTTTGAGAAATGAAAATCAAGCTCATCAAGACTTTGTTAAGCCACTCGTAATATCTGTGACCATGTTAGACATGTTTTTGTTTTTCTGCATAACTTTGTATCTGCACATTTTGTGCAAAAACAATGCTCTAATTTTTTGCGACAGATATTATAATTTATGGATTGAGGTAGAAGAAATACTTGAAAATGAAACTTCCAACATTGAAACAAAATCAAGCATGACAGAGGAGAAACAACGACGCCAGATTGAAGATAGCTTGATGAAGTTGAACGTAG
Source organism: Xenia sp. Carnegie-2017 (assembly GCF_021976095.1). Taxonomy (NCBI): domain Eukaryota; kingdom Metazoa; phylum Cnidaria; class Anthozoa; order Malacalcyonacea; family Xeniidae; genus Xenia; species Xenia sp. Carnegie-2017. The sequence continues at coordinate 7,908,990 of NW_025813484.1, read as the reverse complement.
TTGTACGTAGTTGAAGCACATAGCGTACGCTCGAATGTTATAGATGAGCAGTCGCTGACCAATGGAAAACACGAACTGTTCAAGATGTTGCTGAAGATATGTAAAAATAACTACCAGCGTATTTCCTTTAGGACGAGGAATATGATTTCGAAAGTGAAGAGGAAGCAGTCACCACAAGAGATTTGCAAGAAGATTCAAAGTGGACTTTGCAAAGTTGGTAGATACAGATGGAGTATTGGGAGAAGAGTACTCTAAGGAATGCTACTGATGAGGGATAATACAAGGACCAACCGAGAATGTGGCGAATTCTCCGTGAGATTGTAGAAGGATTATTTTATGTTCATTCACTTGTAGAAAAAAAGAATTTGAATAATTTTCGCTTAGCTCAGTAAATACATATATTTAGGCTTATTATTTGCTATTTTCCTCTAATTTTTGCGAATAGGTTATGATTCAGGTAAACGCATTTCGTCATTTTTGGTTTCCAATTGTTACATCTTTTAGGAGTTTTCTTTAAAAAGTCAACTAATGTCAAGGAAAAAGAAACTGCTGACCCTTTACTAAGTTGTTTGCAGTTTTGCTTTCCTACACAACAAGTGGCGGGAAGACTGTAATTATGGCGCGCTACTCCTAGTCGTCGTTATTTTTACTTTGATGTCGAGCATCGAAGAGACTTAAAATGAAGCGAAGAACTTCCACGAGGGTATGTCTTACAGAAAAAAGCCATGAATATCTTTTCAAATATGCCTTGCTTTGACTACCATTCGAAATGTTGTGTCGGCTGCACATAAAAGTTGTACAAATTGAAATGATGGCCACCAGGACCATGAGTTTAACTGTTGAAGTTTCATAGTTTACTGTTTTTACTTCATATTTCATATATTTACATTCGAGGTGTAATTACTATACTAACATGCAAATAAAATAGCTTGGGGTTCTTTGCTCTGTTGTGTAGGATTTAAAATTAACATCCTCAACTATATAACCTATATATTCGTGCAGAATATCAGTGCGTCAAATTAGGGTGTCTCTTTCAGCTACAACAAAGGAAGTTATTGAAGCTTGAAGTGAACTATGCTGAACCCAAAGAAATCAACTCAGATGAAATTGATGATAATGAAGACAATGATAACACTCAATATGAAGAAAGTTGTGAAAGTTCAAGCAGTGTAAAGAAAAATTTTTTGATAAAAGACAACACCAATGATGTATCAGGTTTTTCACTCTGTTCCATTTTATGACTTTGCAGAGTGAAGATCAATCTGATGACAATGACGTTCATGAAATGTCAGAGTACGAGAAACAGAGACTTGCCAACATTAGAAAGAACAAAGAGTTATTGGATTCATTGAAAATTAACGAGGTCAGTTGTAATTCTGCGGTAGTACTTTTGCTGGATTATAGTTCATGTTTTTATAAGGAGAATGGGAGTTCTAAAAGGAAAGGGTCTTGATGGATGGAACATCATTTTAGCAACATTAAATATAGTGTGAAAATATTTCCAACCAATATAGCCTTAAATGTTGTTCTTTGCAGTATCCAGAATAAAATATATTTGAATTACATTGTAACATGGGCTATCTACCGCATAACTATGTAGTAGTTTTAAACAGTTGATGGAAAGTAAAATTGTTTTCATTTACTATTTTTACATGACATCATTCCTAGTTATCTCCAAGTGTTGAAAAGTACTATGTAACTAGACATTGTTCTCCATATGTAGCTGTTTCGGACTTATCTAGAACTTACAGATAAAATGAATGCTCTTAATACTGCCACTTAACTTAACTTTATGGTGCATAAATGATATGTTTTAGGAAATCAGCCATCTGAGGGCTCGTAAACAGCCAACAAAGTTAAAGAGGTAATGTTGTTTTCTTGGGTGCACCTCTTTTTTTGGCTGTTGCTTGCATTGATTATATATGATTGTTTTATATATATTTTCATCAAGATTTTTCTGGTAACTGTATCATATTTAAATCTGAATTTGACTCACTGGAAAATATTGTGAGAGCACCATCTAACCTGTGTTATGTATTGTCAGATTATATGTAATGATTGCTTATGTCCATTATTGTACATGTGTATCCCAAGGATTTTATTACTTTACAGTTTTGAATACATCAATTTTGTTATTTATTTCAACATCATTGACAGTGATATAGTTATTTATATTTGTATTTATCTTACTTTCAGGCCTGTTATGAAGAAAAAGGTTGTGGAACCAGTACGGCGTTCCCCCAGGATCAGTAAAGAACGAGCCTCGAATCAATTTGAAATGATTACTCTGCCAGACTTAAGAATTTATCCAGCTGTTGTAAGGCAATGTATGCATTTCTTTTGCTTCCATACATTTTAGATAGCCTTGATCTCGCACATTCTATTTTAGTGCAGTTTTTTAATGAGCTGCTAAAATTAAATAAAATCATACATGGTTTAAACTTCATACGGGATAGGGAGGGTGTAATGCAATTTATGTGACTTGTGAGAATAATTTACTTTTTGATAAATGTGATTCAGCAAGCCAGTGCAAGGAGATGTATATGATTTTTAGAGTGGCAGATGTAGATGATTTTTACAGTGGCAGATGTAGATGATTTATACAGAACATTGGTAATTGGGTGGGGGGGGAGGGCTATATTCTTATATTCATTTGTTATCATCCGTAAACACAATTGATTTCACTAGAAACTAATAAAGTAAAACATGCATATATGAATAATAACCCCCCGATTATCAATGTTTTGCTGCCCTTGGATTTTATTTCCATCAGTGGCTACTGCCACATTCTCTGCCATATATTATTGGCTGTTTTAAGCAAATGAATTTTCAGACTCATTACAGCAATGGCAGTAATGGCCCTGCTGTCTTCCCATCATGTGTAAAAACAAAGTAGGCAATACACCACCATAAACATTACTTTGTGGACAAAAAGGAAACTGATTTCATGTAAAACGTGCACAACAAGACAAGAACTGGTTATTTAGACTGTAGCTTGTCATAGGTTTTATTGAAAATGTTTTTATTGGCCATAAAGTCAATGGATGTCCACGCAATGAAACATGAATTAAAATTAAATGAAGAAATAAAAGAAGTTTTTAAAATATTTTATGGTTGATTCAAAGTACTAGACAAAAAGTAGTGTTTAATTTTCTGAAACTATGCACTATCGTTAGATCACTAGTTTCTTTTTTTCGTCTTTTTAACGTCCTAATTGTTATTAAATATCATTTTGAAGTAAAGTGTTTTATGTTTCTAAATTTAAAAGGAAGAAAGGATAAAGGGTCCTGTCGATGCAAACCCAATAAACGATGTTGGAGACGATGCAAATAAGAAATTCATGAATTCCTTAGAATTGCTTTCCAACGAAACTAAGGTTGGTATTGTTGAAATAACATCATTGTGCGCCAATATGTGTCGATTCGACGCCCACTGGGCACATTTTGAACATTATGATAGTGCTAATGTTGCTATTAAAGGCATCGCATTGATTATTTAATGACTAAACAAAGCAATTTTATAAATAATACGGAGTTATACAATTTTCCTGCAACTGTTTGATTCCCGTTAACGATCTTGCAGATGACGACGAACGTTGTTCCAGTGGAAGCATCTTTCCCACAAAGGTACTGACACACAATTTTTAACAGTGGCACGCGTAAATCTATGATGATTATAGATTGGCGACTACATTTCATGATGTCAACTTTTGATGCTTGATATTACTTGATTGGTGTAGTTACAAGCAGAGAATATCAAAATTTTCTTTGACGTCTGATCGAATACGAAAAGTTGTCCCAAAAAGAATAACGACGATGGCGTTTCATCCATGCTGTGATAAAACGATTGTAGCGGCTGGTGACAATGCTGGAAACATTGGCATTTGGAATGTGGTAAGACTCTTTGCGTTTTGTTTGTGTTACTTTGGTCTCCATTTTTATGCCTTCAGTAGTAACAAAAATACATGTTTTTTTCTAGACAAATACTTGTCTCTGATAAGGGTTTGTCCCATTGAGAATTTTCTTCATATTATCGTCTTGTGTATGTTCAACATTGGCAGGAAACATCAAAACTTATCCATTTGTTGTAGCTTTACATGTTATTACAAAGTAAAGTCTTCTTTTTCATTTAGGACGCAAGCAAGGAAGATGATGACGTCATCATGTATCGACCACATGCTGGTAACGTTAGACAAGTATATTTTCATCCATTCAGAAACAACAGTCTTTTTTCTTCGAGTGTCGATGGATCTTTGAGACGAGCAGACTTCAATAGTTGTACTTTTGAAGAAGTAAGTTTGAACACACGATATTTGGTGCATTGCAATATCAGCAATTTTTTGCCACTATTTATAAGACGTATTTAATTTATTCAACGCGTAATGAATTCGTTATGTAGATTTATGCAACAGATGATCACATGATTAACGGTTTTTCGTGTCCTCTCAACTCGCGGGATATTTTTTTATTAGCACACGACGCTGGCTATGTGGGAGTTTTGGATACTAGAGAAACAAAGTACAGTTAACTATAGCTTTCTTTTTTGATGTTAGATAAGTTCAAATTCTCAGTAGTCACGCATTTCTGTGTCGTTAGACGATTTTTTTGTAAAGTTGAACTTGCATGGACAAGAGAAATTGCACTATAAAATCAAAACAATAAAAGGCGTGCAGTGATTGGTCTATAGCCGTGTTTATATTAACCTGTGAAAAACACATTTGAGCTCGACCAATCAAATCAATCAAAACAATCAATCAGTCAAAGGGAATTTACAAATCGATCACGAATACATTTTACAGGAAAAATTAAAATGTTTGTCTTTTTCGCATTATTGTATTTTATAAAACAAACAAATGATGTTTTTCGTGTTTGCACAAGCTTATGCAAACCTCGACCTTCGGTCTTGGGCTTGCACTGATCTGCTCTCGAGTTCTCCCTAAGGTCTCCTCGGTTTGCATAAGCCTGTGCAAACACACTTAACACAGTAAACATCTTTTATTTCTTTAATAAAGCACCGTATTATAAACATAAGAACTGCTTTTTCTTGACAGGAATGAAGTGAAAACTCATGTTTGTCACGGCAAAAATGTCAAGTGCATCGATTCAAGCAGTTCCAACGAATATCTCTTCTGCACTTCGTCGAGCGATGCGTAAGTAGCTAATCTTCCTCAAGCAAAATTATAAAGTTCTTGACATGTTTATATATTACTTTACGTACCTAGCCTTACATTGCTGTAGTTTGAAGACTTCATATTTAGCATCTTCGTTGTCTAAAATTGTGGAAACAATTCATTGCGCCTTCGCAACGTTTCCTTTTTATACTTTGTCTATCAATGCTAACGAAATAGTAGCTACTTAGGTACATTTTCATTTTGTTTGTTAACAGGACTGTTGCATTATGGGACTTACGAAATCTAAAAGGGATCAAATCAAGTTTGGACACATTTGAAAAGCACAGTCGTTCCATATCGTCATCTTATTTTTCTCCAGGTGATGGAAAGTACATTTTGACAACCTGTTGGGATGATACTGTTAAGTATGTTTATATTAAATTCGTCAATTGTTTATTGTGAAGCTGTTTTAAGATTTTTTATTTTTGTGCTTACTATTCTAAAAATCTACAGAAAAATGCACATCAAGAATGTATTAAAACCGGCTTTAACAGTTCGATCTCAGTAGAATTTTGTAATAAATAATATTATTTTTACATCATTTAGAGTGTTGGAAGTTACATCCTCATGGAAACTTGAAATGAAACGAAATTTTCAGTAAGATCACGAAGTTACTTTTTTATTGATTAAGTAAAATAATGAATGTTCAACTGGAGAGTCTAATTTTAACATATAACAGGCAAACTTTTAAAATGACAAATAAAGCCGTTCTGCTCTTAAAGCATTGACAGAAAATGTATTGTATACGACTTTGATAGAAATGCTAACAATAATGTTTAAGAATGGTTATTGTTCAAATTCTAGACATTACAATCACACGAACCGTTGGTTGACGCCTTTTAAAGCTTCGTGGGATACACGCAGAGGTCGTGGATTTGTTATTGGTAGTCTTTTATATAGTCGACGCGTAAGTGTAAATTAAAAATATCATAATTGAATGAATTGAATACCTTGTCAATGTTAATAAAACTAAAATGTTGAAAATAATAATTTATCCTCGAACAGTCCGTTCTTTTTCTTCAAGTTCTCATTGCGCATCGTTCACCTACTTCTTTAAACACCAAAACTGCTTTCTATAGCAAACACGTCGTCTATTTCTTTAAATAACAGATCTTTTTCTGCGCTCGTTAAGCCTCGTTCACATACTTCTTTAAACCGCTATGCATTGATGTTTTGCAATAGTAAACAATCGTAATGCAGTCAGTCATCAAACTACCAATTCCCAATATTTTTTATTGTGATATAATTTTCATTAAGATAAACATATGTTATATGTTTGTGTATGTAGATCGTCCAGGTTAGTATAGTCCTGAGAAGGACTGTTGGTGTTGATGTTGACTGACGTTTCGACAATCCTAGCGGTAGTCACTCTACTAACCTGGACTATATACATCCACAAACATGTAACGATACTCCCAAGTTCAAACCATTCACTTTATAAACATATATGAATGTTTTCCTATTTATAGATTCAATTTTATCATGTGGAACAAATGGAAACGTCCCCACTGTTGGAAAAGTTTGATCCAAACTTCACCACAATCACATCGATAAATGTTTTTCATCCGACAAGGAGCATTCTTGGCGCTGGAAATTCTAGTGGCAAAATTTATATATGGTCAGATTAAAAATAATACTTGTTTTATTTCATCCCTTATTACTCAGGGAGATTTTTTCCTTTTTTTATGTATAGTTAGTTGGATGGATGGGTTTCTAAACCATCCATTTACATTGTTTTCATCTTTATTTGGAAGTTATGATTGCTTTCAAAGATGTTGAATTTCTCCTTAACGATACGGCATGCAGTGATATGCCGAGATAGTGGGGCACAAAGGTGCCACTCTTGATAAACAGCTACAATGTAGCTACAAAATAAATGAAAACAGATTCTTTTGGGAAAGTGTTATCTGAATTGCAAAGTTCATAGTAATGTTCGAGTGTTTGTTATAGACAAAGTAAATTACTTTGTATTGTAAGCCGATTTTAACTTTATCGTTTGCAGACTGTTAACTGATCGTTAACGGATTGTAAACTGATCGTTATTCAATATTTCCGGTCATGTGGTCTCAGCCTCAAAATTGTTCATATTCCAAGAATTGGCAATTGTACTTACGAGGAAGCAGTCTTACACTGCTTTAGCTATTTTCTATCGTTTTTTTACATCTACTAGCAAAAGAAACACATATTTTTTATCTAGAATTGAAGCAACAATCAGGTATGTTAATTAGCGTTTTATTGCTACCACAATTTATGTCTTTATGCCTATATGTCGATTATAGATACGTGGGCAGCTTCATTGACCTAAGTGAATGATTGTAGTAGTGTATCTATTAATGCTGCGTATATTATTTTCGTAATCGTATTTAGACTACTAATGCTCTAGTCTGTGTGTGCATAGTCCTTGATATAGACCAACATTGTAGACTCAAACGCACTGCTAAATTTTTGTGATGTATCTTTTTTTAAGAATTTATAAATTATAGCAAGGATTTTCAAAATGTACTGATTGCGTTAAGCTACTTCGGAAAAATAATTTTTATTTAAAATGATTTTAACCTCAATAGAATGAGTTGATGTTGCTAAACTTACGTATAATGCGCAAATAATATCGTTGGTGCACAGTGCGATACAAGACCTCACTACTTAAACATGGCAGTGCCAGCATGTTGGCGAACCGATGTATAATTTGTTTTAAAACAAATTGAGCACTTAAAGCGTGAGAAAGCTTTGTCCTATCGTAAGGTGAGAACTTGTGAAACAATGCGATATATGTTTATGGTATGAAGTAAACTGGAATGTCAAGCCTGCCATTTCATTCGTAGTACTTTTCCTTTAACATTTTGGAATTTCATGTTTGGTTCGTGTCAAGTAAATACAGCTATGTTATTGTGTTTAATGATTCGACCATTTTTGAAGTTTATCATTGAATAACAACAAAATAATATGCTCTTATGATTTTTATGACTTTTGCGATTGAGGTCAGTATTTTTCTTCACTCATGGTAAACAGCAGATGGCACTTACATTACCTATAGCCCCGTGGAACGGTTTCAACAAGTTTTCTCAACATACGCTAAACAATTGTCTTGCGCTTGTAGTGTGATGTTAAGCAATGTGTGAAAACGCTTTCAACATGTTTAGCCTTAAAGATGATAATACATAGGGTCATGGAATAAAATATTCCACGATGCTGAGCAGCTGTGTATATACTGCTTTATATATTCAATTTATTGAGTTCAGCAAAAAGAGCAAACGCGTCACCATTATTGATCATGCACAGTGCGCATGCGTTAGCTCAACTTTGTTGAGTGTGCTGTTTAATAAACGCACTAAAGTTGACTAGACAGTGCTGAGGTATGCATCACCATTGAGCGCCATTGAGTGAAAAGTTTGAGCAAGTTGAAACTTTTCTTAACACCGCTCAATACCGCTCACCACTCCTATTAAGGTGTGCAATTGGTCTGAACTTGATTCGTCTCGTCTCGAGCGCATGTTGAGTCAAAATGCTCGGGGGGCTTGGGCTTTACGCTCACTTTGATTTTTAACTGTTCAATAGGAAGTTCAAAGTCTTGAATGTGTAGAAAATATTTTGTCAATTGCCTTTTTGTCCTAACTTTTTGGCGCCCTGATGATGATGGTAGTGAAACATTAATTCTTTGTCCTTCATTGTACACTCGTAATATCGTTATTATCGTCAATTTCAAACATCAGTTTGAATCGCTAGGGAGTTTTTTTGAAAAAATGCGCCGCGTTGGACGTTTATTTTAACGAAAAAGATGTATTAAAAAAATATTAAGAGGTAAATCTTACATGTTTGTAAATGTAGATCGTCCAGGTTGGTATAGTCTTGAGAAGGACTGTTTTTGTTGTCCTTGACTGACGTCTTTTGACTCTGAAGATGACTACCGCTAAGGTTGTCGAAGCGTCAGTCAATAACAACAAAAACAGTCCTTCTCAGGACTTTATTAACCTGGACGATCATGATTTACAAACATATAACGATACTCCCGGGCTCAAACCATTTACTTTAGGTAAATCTGTAAATCTTAATAGCTACTTCTATATCGTTTAAAGTTATCGACTCATTCAAGTACCAGGTAAAGAATAATGCTCGTAATACTTAGTTTTTATTGGTATGACTACACATGGCTAAAAAAGAGCAATGTTAGCTAACTATTTGATTTAAATATGAGCTCCTTATATTGCTGGTTGCTTTTACATAATGAATATACTCAAAGCGACAATAAATTGCTCACAAATCTTGCTTGTATTCGACAACAATATAGGCGAAGCTATGAGTAAAAACAGCCCGTCAAATGACATTAATGAACAAAAGGGAAAGTTAGGAGATAACCGTGCAGATAATGTCGCAATTAGTAGCATCAAAGAGGAAAATGTGAATAAGTACAAAGAATATGACAAAGGTAAATTGAGCGTATCTAACTGTCGCGGGTAAAAAGTCGCGTGTCATGGGTAAAGTCGCAGGTCTAAAAAATACTTTTTTTGTATGGACAAGTTTGAAAGAAGTCGATGTTAAATTCTCAGGAATTCTTTATTTCTATTTATGTCCACTTGAATGTGCTCTATTAATCAACGTTCTCTGCTGTCAACATTAAAATTATGTCACTGGTGCTTTGGATATTTAAGATTTGTGTTTGTCATACCTATCCAAATATACAAAATGATGCGTTGTTAATACGAGGAATTATTATTAGTTTTGAGGGCCGTTAAATTCTCTTACAATTGAAATTGTAAAACCCAGTTCATAAATTATAATATATGGTTTTTTTATATGTATAACTTGCACTTTCACACGACTATAAATTTGCTTTTCTCAAGCAGCTAAGTTCTTCATTACCATTAAAAGAGTTGAATCCAAGTAAATCTTGAAGGGTTAGTGATGCTTGGAATGAAAAGCTAACTATGTTTTCGATAGTGATTAGTGGATCTAACGTATGTATATTAATATTATATTTGGATAATAAACTGAATATATAAAACAAACTTTTTTATTACAGACGTGTTTCGACACACGTTCTCTGTTGTCAATAGAAATACCTCATGAGCGTTGCGTAAAATCCTGAATCATAGGCTATGTGTCTTTGTTCTATGTATCCAAATATAATATTAATATACATACGTTATATGCATTAATCACAATCGAAAACATAGTTAGCTTTTCATTCCAAGCATCACTAACCCTTCAAGATTTACTTGGATACAACTCTTTTAATGGTAATGAAGAACTTAGCTGCTTGAGAAAAGCAAATTTATAGTCGTGTGAAAGTGCAAGTTATACATATAAATAAACCATATTTTATAATTTATGAACTGGGTTTTACAATTTCAATTGTAAGAGAATTTTAACGGCCCTCAAAACTAATAATAATTCCACTTATTAACAACGCATCGTTTTGTATATTTGGATAGGTACAACAAACACAAATCTTAAATATCCAAAGCACCAGTAACATATTTTTTGATGTTCACAGCAGAGAACGTTGATTAATAGAGCACATTCCAGTGGGCATAAATAGAAATAAAGAATTCCTGAGAATTTAACATCGACCTCTTTCAAACTTTTCCACGCAAAAAAAGTGTTTTTTAGACCTGCGACTTTTTACCCGCGACCCTTCGACAGTTGGATACACTCAGGTAAATTTGTGCGTTAATAGGATTAAAATTATCATTAACTGTGTATCTCTTATCAAAGTAAGTTGATTTTAGTGTTTTAATTGTTCGTGGCAATAGTTACGATATAGAGTCAGGTTTTAGTTCATTTTGAGGATGGTACGATGCCTTGCCTTTGCAAGTAAATACAAATAACGCAAGACTACGAAATGATTCTTTTTCTAGATTCTGAAAATAATGGGATTTTTAGAGAAAAAGCAGACGAGTTCAAAAATGGCTTTGGTAGAATCAGAAGTCTAATATTATCACAATTCAATAAATTAAATTTCTTGCCGGAGTCAAAACTTACGTTGAAACATGCACGCACTGTCGACAATCAAACGTTTACTGACGACAGACTGACTTCCCATGGTCAAATTCCAAATTATATTCTTAAAACGCTAATGATTGCTGACTACCATGCACGTGAGTTCACATTGAAACCATTAAATTCAAACCAGCCTGGCAAAGTTTGCAATACATTAAACGATGAATATGGTTCTGATAGTGATAGTGATAACGATGGTAAAGAGAATGAGATGAATTCAGATAAAGTAAAAAGTGAAAGTGTTGAAGGAGTTAACCCTATGGATGCATTGCTAGGGATTTTTCATTGTTCCGATGATTTCTTACGACGAAATATAGCAATTAAACTTAGCGCATGTCAACTCAGCGTTCCTTTCATTTTACCTCATCCTGACATGCCGACAGAAAGCGTAACAATCTTACTTTCAGCGTTAGAAACAATAACAAAGTCTTGGAAAGGTGCTTCATCGGACAACACTGCGAAAGAGGTGTACGCAACTGAGCATCCATTTCCTGTCGTGTCATTTATCCGGGTGGGTAATGTGACCATGTCTAAATCTTCTCTGATGAATAAGATCATCAGCGATGGTAATGGTGATCATGAATTCTTTTTTCATAAAAACATCAAAGGTGGTGATGTTAAAAGGAAAGTCGTTGATGGTTTGGTAGAACTTGTGTGGTATCTTCCTGGTGGATGTGACAAGAACGCGTTAAAAAATGAAATCTGTTTTGCCAATCTACGTGGAGATGCCCAAAATTTTAAGAAGCAAGTTAATATACTTAGACAGATATCAAACGTCTTGTGTATTTTATTGCCCTCAGAAATGCCTGACGAACACATGAGAAACTTCTTGAATGATGCTCTGCTGCTCAATGGCAAAAACATGCTCATTTTTAACGAAAAAAGGCGAGAAGAAGAAAAGAAATTCTACAACAGTTTGAGAAATCGACATTCTACAAAATTATCATTTTTCACAAAGGCACAAAAGCCAAACGAATATAATTTTCTTCAAAGTATTCACCAGGCTATTATGAGCAATATAAAAAAGGATGAAGTGAGGTCTTTAGTAGAACTCAGACAATGGTCAAAAGAAAGTGGCATTTATTTTGATGATGACAAGCCTTATGTTGACTTAGGAAAAACTGTGGAAACTTGGCTAACTTCGGGGTATAACGAAGCAAAAAACCTGTTTAAGCTACAAAGTCATATACCAGTTTTTGCTGACTTAGAAAGGAAGAAACGTAATCCAAAAGTTCGTCGTAGCAATGAAAATACGACTCGGCAAAACGAAACCGATGAATTATATAAAGAAATTGAAAAAGAAAGAGATGCTCAAATGTGTTCTTTTGAGAGAATGGATGACGACGTCATTCATTTTCTTAATTGGATTACTGTATTGGATGAAGCTGAACGAAATAAAAATTTGTATCGAGTAAAGCATTCGTTAGATAAGACGTCGCTTTCTGTGATGACAAAGTTGCATCAACAATATCGCCAGGCTTCACTTTCCTTTCAAAAAAGAAAGAAAAAGAAAGAGTCACGATCTCAGGAAGAAAAGCGTTTAAAGGAATTGGAAGCATCGATATCACAGTCTTCGTTTGGTTTGGAGCATATCATTAGAGAACTTTCTCAACTTTATCAACTTTCCAATGTTGTAACGAATGATTATGCTGGTGCTGCAGCAGAGATTCTTCTATCTGGTCATCCCTTGGAATTACTGGATGGTGATTCAGGTTACATACCAATGAAATGGTTTAATGCTGTTTTTAAAAAGTTGGAACGCAAAACAAAAAACGCTCGAATTTACGTAATTTCTGTGTTAGGTATTGAAAGTTCTGGTAAGTCGACAATGTTAAATGCAATGTTTGGTTTGGAATTTCCTGTAAGTGCAGGAAGATGCACTCGTGGTGCTTTTGCAAGTCTTGTTCCTGTCAGTGATCAACTTCGATCCAAGTCAAATTTTGATTACATTCTAATTATTGACACAGAAAGTTTGAGAGGATTGGTTGATACAAAATTGGGAGAACACGATAATGAATTGGTAACCTTTGCTGTTGGTGTGGCTGATGTCACGATTGTCAATATTTTTGGTGAAAACCACAATGAAATGAAAGAGTTTTTGCAAATGGTTGTTCATGCTTGTCTGAAGATGAAACTTGTAAAAGAGAAGAAGACTTGTAAAATCGTCCATCAAAATGTTGCTGCCACTAACGCTGCAGATAAGCTTACAACTGATCGGATCAATTTGAAACAAGATTTGGACAAAATGGCGAAGCTTGCTGCTGCAGACGAGAAATGCGAAGAAGAGTTTCAAAAATTAGATGATGTCATTGCATTTGACGAAAACGAAGACATCTTTTACATGCCAAGTCTTTTGAAAGGAAATCCTCCTATGTCTCCAATAAACCGAAATTATGGCAGAGCTGTTCAAGAAGTGAAAGATAATATAATTCAATTAATGTGCTCGAAGGTAGTAAGTAGAAACGATATTTCTGTATTCCGTGAAAGAGTAAACATGCTCTGGAAAGCTATGCTGAAGGAAAATTTCATTTTCAATTTCCGAAATGTAATTGAAGTTAGAGCTTTTACATCTTTAGACAAAAAGTATTTTGAGGAATTTGTTAAAAATTTGGTAAACGGAATGGCTGAAGTTGAAAGAAAAGTACAAGTAGACTTGAAGAGATGCACAACGCGAAAGGAACGTTCTGAACAGTGGAGAAAAAGCAAAATAAATATTCGCAAAAGGGCAGAAGATCTCAAGAAAAAAATGAAAAATTCTATGAAGAGCTTTTTTGAGGGCAGTGAAGATAGCTCAACCCTTGAACAATGGAAGGAAAACATAATGAGCAGAATTTTGCAGCATAAAGAAAATCATCAAATGACTGTAATAAAAAGTTGCGAGGCAACTTTCAACCATTTGCAGCAGCGACAGGAAGTCGAAGAAAAGAAACAAAAATACGAAAAGCAGCTTCTTCAAAAAGCCCGAACCTTTATTACATCTGCTCAGAATGCAGATGATGTGGAAAAATGCAATGCAGCATTTCAACAAGAATGGGATCAATGGATCGTCGAGGTTCCTGCTTATGAAGAAACGAAAAAAAACGTAAATAGTGAAATGGTAGACGTGCTTTGTGATACGAATCGTGCATTTAATGTTGATATGAATTCAAAACTTAACGATAAGAAATGGGACATTTTGAATTTTCACGGGGTTGATCCTTTCATTGATGCGAATAAGCTTTCTATACAGCAATCTATTTTAGAGAAGATGGCTAGTTGGGTGGGATTTGGTAAAAATGAGGCTGTTGTCATTCTTGCAAAGAATATCAAAGACGAAGCTGTCTCTAAAGGAGTTGCCTTTGCAAAGGACACTTCCGAAACTGCTGTTAGATATTCTCGTAATCACCTAACACGTATGTACCATGAAATTGTCTCCACTGTTGAAAAGGCAACTGAAAAGGAACGCTTTAAATTTAAAAAAGAATTGATTTGTGATATTTTAATTTACACCTTTGCACTCACTGTTAAAATTTTTGATGAAATGGAACAGCGCTATTGTGAAGAACGAGATATCAGGCGTGACCTTCAACTAAACTTGAGACCAAGGCTAGAAACGTATTTTGTTAATCTTTGCAAGGACATCGGGAAAGAAGTTTTGGCTGCTAATTCGCTGGTCGATGTGCTATTTGAGCCTATCAAATCAGAGCTTAACAAGACCATGGGACCCGCTGTGACTGGTGAACTTTTAACAAAGAGCATTTTTCAAAGCAAAGGTCCTTACCATGCCAGTGTTTTAATTCAACTTGGAGAAGGAAATATGTTTGAATTGTTTGTTCCGTATTTTGAGAATCCCGTTAAGTTTCTGAAGAGTAAGTTGCAGGAATCAGTGGAAGATTATTGCTTAAAGAAAGAGCTTTCTTTGGTTCAACTGTTGGTAAAGAAGGAAACACAAAAGATTGAGTCAAATATTTCATCTGCTATTGAATTTGCTAGTAAGTTAGCAAGACATGAAGTTGTTCTAGGAGGTGGAAAGTTCAAAGTGATAAACTGGATTAATCACTTTGTGCTAAAATGTTCTTCTCTTGCAATCACAAAGGAGATGTTTGGAGTGGCCACAATGAATGAAGATTTGAAAGATATTGACGTATTCGACACAAAAATTCGTCAAAGAGTTTCGGAATTTGTGAAAACGTTGGCAGAATCTGATGTGGATAAAGAAACAGTTGGGAAATGGGATCCAGCTCCACATGAAAATCTTTTCCCTGCAATGTTTGGCTGTCAATGCGTTTGTCCATTTTGTAAAGGTTTGTGTGATCACACTACAAAAGGCCATCCAGGTAACCACTCAACACGAATACATCGTCCCCTGGGCTTGACAGGTTATCGTGATGTCGAAAGCCAAATTTTAGATTCCGGGATTTGCACATTCTATGTAGACGGGGAGGGAACATTTGAAAATCATGCAACAGATTGGGAACCACATCCCTACAAAGATTATCAGTCAGTAAACGATTACTACAAATCTTGGACAATTCCTCCAGATCCTTCATTCGAAGCTTCTAAATATTGGCAATGGTTTATGGCGAAATTCTCCAAAGAACTAGCAGGACATTATAAAGCAAAGGAAGCAATTATTCCTTCAGCTTGGAGAAAAGTGACCTTCAAGGACGCCAAAGAACAACTCGAGCAGATCTACAACCTCTGAAATTTGTGTTCAAGGCATCGCTTAAAGATTGATTTGTCTTTTATAACTTAGTCAATAAAAAACCCAATGAATTATTCATCAGTTTATTGTATTAAAAACCTTAAATTTCCATTAAATAATAGTCTACTTAAATTTAGATAAATGCCATAAGTAACCCGAACATTACGATGATATAAACTGTATATAAATGTTGACACAATATCTACAGATGTTGCGACGACTTCTGTTTACTGTTTTCTGTTTTCTGTCGACTCAATTGGTGGCGATAACTTGTAGAACATTTTGAACACGATTACGACACATCAACGTGCTGGTGGATATTGAGTGAGGTCTTTATGCATAGAGAATCATTCTGATCAAAAGAGATGTTTAAGACCAGTCATCGGTGAGGACGAAGGAAGAATGATACCAGCTATCTGTGACTTGAAACTGTGGCACACACAAGCATAAAGCAGTTTTTAATTATTTAACTTTGTAAAATTCTTTTTATTCGTTGTTTGATATGTTATATTGACCGACAAGAAATACTGGGGATAGCTGCACTAAGCTTCTTTTTACTTTAAAAAGTTAAGGTTAATGTTGGACATGCTTAAAGTAAGTGCGGTTAGCGTAATCAATTTCATAGCTACTTTTTGTCATTGAAAAGCTTGTAAACTGTGTTTTGATTTCCTATTCAGTGAATTGCTAATTCACATCTCCGCTTTTTCGGGAGATATGAAATAGCAATTTTCAAAATTATCATAAGTGAAGGAATACAACAGCATATTGAACGTTTGTAATTGATACAGAAATAGATAAGCAAAAGTCGATGTAAATGCTTCTCTTCGATGACACAAGATTTAGGACATGCAAAAAACACATTCAGATCGATACTTGTTGGGAGGATTATTTCATAAATTTATTGTGATGTATGTGACTTAGCTTTCGTAAGTTTTAAAAACATTAATTTCACTTATTTTTTCGCTATTATCGTATATTTTGTCATTTGATTTACCTAATACAATATTTGATTGTCATGTATATAACTTGTAATTGAAACTAATGTGCAACTAAAACAAGCGAGAATATACTCCCGCATGACAATCGAATTTTTTTGATCAACTTCCATCGTCGAGCGAGATTAAGGATCGTATTGACGAATTTGTCATTATTAACACCGATATGCGTTCTGTCTGATTTCATTTTCAAACGTTTATTGTGTGAATTTCAGATCAATAGAATGACGAATTGAATGATAAATGTAAAACGTTATTAAAACAATGTGGAAAGTACCCTTAATGATGTGCATTAAATATGCATCATTAGGATGGCAATGTAATCTAAAAAACTGTAGTTTGATGAAAAATATGGCTAATTATTCTGTTCTTATGAAGATAGAATTCTGGTGCTTGTATAATGCATGAAGCTATGCATACATAGAAATCACGAATTTCAAAGGAAAGATGTGGAAAACTGGATGTGTAGTTTTTCCGTCTTCATGCGTTATGTAAAGATGGAAAGTTTTTTTCGTAGCATTATGAATAAATATAGGAGAGAGGGGAATACCACTAATTTTACTTGGCATAGTTAATGAACAAAAGACGTACAACGACTACTCAGTTGAAAATTCATAGACAAAGTTTAAAAATTGTGGAAAATGAAAGGATAGTTTGTTTTGTCCAATATACAAGAACATCGTGCAACTGTTCTCGGTAAATTATTTCATGCACAGTTATATATGTGCCGTAATCGTGCAAAATCTTTTTTTGCAAGAATGAACCATCAACCATGGTGTAGTTTTTTACTTTTTTCATGTCAATAGTTAATTGGTTAAAGTTTAATTAGTATTTGTAATCATGTGTGTTTGTTGCAAAATGTTCCAAAATGAATAATGGCAATGGCATTTCATCCAAGTTGGGATAAAACAATTTTAGCAGCTGATGACATATTTGGAAACATTGGAATTTGAAATGTGGTGAGACTCTTTGATTTGGTTTTGCTTTGCTCTCCATTTTGATGCCTTATGTAGTAACAAACAATTGTTGTGTTTTTTTTTGTAATTAAACTGTTCTCTGATAATTGTTGGTCTTATTGAGGATTTTGATCATATTAGTCTTGTTTTGTTTAAGACTTGCTAGAAACATCAAAACTTATTCATTATTTGGAGCTTGACAAGTTAGTACATAGTCAAGTTAGATGATGACGTCATCATATATAGACCACACGCTCGTAACGTTAAACAAGTATAATTTCATCCATTCAGAAACAACAGTCTTTTTTCTTCGAGTGTCGATGGCTCTTTGAGACGAGCAGACTTCAATGCTTGTACTTTTGGTTGGCAGACGTACCGTAGAAGAAGACTTCATAGCTATTTAGCACCTTCGTTGTCTTAAAACTTGGAAGCATTTCATTGCGCCTTATGAAAAAAAGGAAAAGTTTAATCATGCAGCTAATGAATAAGTGACAAGCGTGCACTTCCTGCATTTGGACGAACAAATGTTTAACTGCAATTCAGAAGAGGTTACATTACAACTTTATATTTTTTTATTTATACATGCAAAGTGATATTTTTTGATTTCCTTCATTTTATGTTTCAAATTGATTTAAAAGCTATTTAAATTGTTCAAGGAGATCGAAAGCAAAATGTATTCAGATGATAGCAATTAATCATATATCATAGCGAGATTTTTTCATTGCTCGGACAGTTTTCTACAACAAGATGTAACTGTAGGACTTTGGTAATGTCAGCTTATATAGCGTTCCTTTCATTTTACCTGCAACGGAAACAATCACTATGTTGCTATCAAGGTTGGAAAATATCAAAAATTCCTGGAGAGTTGCTCTGAATAAACACTCTACTAAATACGTTTTCGCTACAGAACATCACTTTCCCGTAGTGTCCTTTCTCCGAGTGAGTAATGTGACCATATCCAAATGTTCTCTGATTAATAATGTTATCAATGAAAGCAATAGTGATCATGAATATTTTCTTTCATCACGATATGAAATTATGAAAAGTTAGCCGCATTTGAGTTGACAACTTTTAGACAGCTTGAATGTGGTATCTTGCCGTTCGGTCTGACGGTGTTATTTTGAAAAGCAAATCTGTTTTGCTAATGTCCGTGTAGAATGTTGTTATTCCAGTTTTTTTTACTAAAAAGATAGAAATACTCCGCTGGATCATAGACATTGCTTTCACAAAGTCCACACAAAAAGATGAAAAAGTTTTCAATGAATCAAAGATGCCAAATTAATGAAAAATATTGATTTTTGATGAGAAAATAGATTGTTAAGCGATGAAATACTTTAAAGATGAGGAGGATGAAGATCCACCAAAATTTTCTTTTACCACAAGGTACGACAAACCACCCAACGAATAGCTACATTTTTTACATGTATTAGCTTCATTATTCAACGGGAGGGACAAGGAACTGAACCAAGAGCTTTGGTATCAAACCATAAAAAAGCATTTAATTATAATGATAATAAATCTGGCATTTGGCTAGTCCCAATGTTATCATGCTCTCTGCATGAGGTTCTTAGTTATGTATTTTTATTTAAATGATAATTGTTGTTAGTCACTGATGTATAACTACGAGGAAGTCATTAATTTTCATGAAACTGTTTGTCGAAGGAAAGTCTTACTTTGTCTTTATCTTTGTTCGTTATCCGAATGCGCTTATGCAACGAAACTCACATGGAACAAAAGAAATTGATACTGAATTAAGGTATGAAGTTTAATCGCAATTATTCACCTGCTATTCATGTGGTTGTGTTGCTTTTATTTGATCTTTCACTTTTTATCGGGTATGTGTCAGTGATAAATGAAAAGATTAGCGTAAAGTTACTCTGAGTGTATAGTTTCAAAGTCCAAATTCTAAAACTAGTGTAATTTAAAAAAACACAAACGAGATTTCGAAACTTCATTTCTGACTATACAAGTTTACTGAAGCATCACCATGAATATTAACGAACATATTTATGTTCACACAAATATGCTCAGTTTATGTTCATGGTGATGCTTCATTATGGCGATTTTTGTTTCTCGTGTTCACGCGCAACATTTATATGAAGAGATATTTAATTCAACAAATCTACTTTTATATAAAAATGTTTCTACTGTCTACTTGTAAATCAATATCGCATTCTCAAATATTTTCTGGCATACAAACATGACAAATCTACATCTATCGGATATTTATATTTTAAATGAAACGCGTTTTGATGATACTATATTGTAGCTTAAGCTAATTATGTAAGGTATCATTGATGCCAGAAGTTGGAAGTTTTATATGATCCTAACTTTAGCAACTTTAACTTTTTGAGGTAGTTGGCTGTAAGAAACAAAACTTCAACATATACAACATGACAAAAAGTAAACATCTTAAAAAGGCGTTTACGAACATCAACGTGAAGGATAATATGAACAAGGAAAAAGCTATGGGTGACTTCTTTTGTAGGACAGTAAATGTTCTTTCAAAGATTTATAAAAGTGATAACTCTTTTGAGGAATTAATTTTATCAACTAATGAATTAGTTGTACATCTTAAATTCGCATTCAAAAATATTACAGCGTTCGCAATTTAAAAACCATGCTTTACAATATCACTCCATCATATAAGCAACTAATACCAAAACATTCATCAATTTCATGCTCTGTTTACTGTCGGAACTTTGAAGCAAACACCAAAGTGGTTGCTTTGACATGGCATCAAAGCACACTTAATGTCTATTGACAAATTTCAAAGTAATCATGCGCTCTACATCAGCATGAGGCTGTTTTGCGGACATCTTTATATGAGTAAAAATTTTTGCTCAGTGACATAAATATAGTTATAGTTACATAGCTGAAATGTTCTTCCTAGAACTCATTAATGTTTAATGAATCAATTCGCTGAAGAAGAACCATACTTTCAGTTTTGATATGTATTTGTAAAGCATAACTCATGGATCGTTAAGAATCGATGCTACAACAAGGCATGTTTTGTGTTTTTATGTTATATAAGGTTTGACGCATAATGATCAGGTTGCTTCTTTTTGCCAATAAGCCAATTTAAAAAGCAATATCATCGATAATTAACTTGCTTGAAAATAATTTTATGTTTATCTAAACAGGACAACTTTCTTACTGATTGAATTTTGAAAAATTTTATTGTAAGGATTAGTCGAACAGTTATAATTAAAGAAGGGAAAAATATTTAAAATTCCGTCGTACCTATTTAACTCTTTTCATTAAATTAATTTTCAAGTAAACCACCCACATATAGTTGCTTTGATGACGCATATAAATAAGAAACTGTTCAGTGAAACATGTTCCCAGCGTGAAGTTTATACCTACGTATTTTTCTACAATGCAAAAACAATTGTTATCAATGAAAATATATTTCCATTTTAAAATAGTTTACAGCAAATCCTATTGGTAGTATTTTAGTTATAAATATTCTATAGAGATTTCCAACCAACAGCGTTGTTAAAAAAGTATTTTAAATTTACAATGAGCTTTTATAATGTATTTTGACGTACCCTACATCCGCCACACCTGGAGTGTACTTAGTTATATATAACTGGGATTTTCTTTCAGAACTGAATAGTTTTATGAGACTGCTTGGTGAAAGAAATCCTGATTTGCTGTTTTAATTTGTCCTTGTTAGACAAAACCCTACAATGAACCGAGGTATGAACTACAATGTTTTAAATATAATGCTGATATGTATTGTTTTCGAAAAGCGAATGGTTGACAGAAAATGACTGCGTTTCTTTTTGTAATGTTTCGTCTTTTTTGGTATGTGATGGGTAGAGAGGTAACGAAAGCATCATTTTGATTCACACGGTCTTTATCAGTAAAGTGCATGTAATGTCTTCAATACTGGAAGATTAAGCAATGATTTCAACGTATATCAAAATTGCATTCCATTAAATATTGAAAATTTCCATCAAATGTAACAAAATGGCCAACCAATAGTTACTCATACAGATTTTTCTATAATGAAACCCGTCTTGATGATGCGACAAGTAACCCTGAAATGTAACTTATTGATTTTGAATTAATATATCATTGTTAGAAAAGTAGGTGGACTCGCTTCAAAACCAAATGCTGTGCTGGTACACTATTTGAAAATCGATATAAAAGATGAATTGTAAATGGATTTTGATTTTTATAACCAAATTGAAGAAGTTTTTTCTTTACAAGTTATTAACCTCAAAAATTTGTGATTTCATCAGCTTGAAGAATTTTAACACCTCCTAGATAGGGTGGATCTCTAGTTATTAATTGGTGTATTGCAATTGATAATTTGAATTGCTAATCATAAAATGTAGATATTTTAACTTTCATAAGATTGTTTCCTTTCAGTTTCGATACATTTTGGTGTATCAATACACATGCAGTTGTCTATAGACAACGTAAGATAAAGTAAACATGAGTAGCAAACACATTTTAACGAGAATTGAATAATTAGGTTAATAATTTACATCTAAAGACCAAACATTCTTAGTTGCATTCCTAAGATAACAAAGTCAGTAAAGCATCTCAATAAAGCAAGAACATGTAATATGTAACAAAATATACATTGATAAATAAATTCGCGCAGTTTTTATGGAGTGCTGACTCCGGCTTTTTTTTCGCTTATGATAGGAAATGTCTGTGATTTTTATAAACACAAATTAGTTGCATAGACAGTCTTTATAGCATTTGTTTATATAGCCTATTTATAGAATGGATTGCAAACAAAGCCGGTGTTCGATTTGAGTTTTGTCGTTATTGAAGGATATAAAAATATGCCTTTAAAATTTTCGTAGAAACAATAGGTTTGTTATCATTATTTTTATTTTTATATATTATATAGCCTTCAGTGTAAGTGCTGTTCTCCAAACAACAATTAACTATTTATAAAAACAATTAAAACAAGCTATATGAAAGAATGTTGCTTTTTATAAGTAGACATGTCGATCGAAGAATGTCTTTCTCTTCTTGTTCTTGCTGGTAATAATGTTAATAATGTGTTTAGCCCGTAGCTACTGCTGTCAAAATTTGCTTGTTGAGTAATATTTCATGTAGTTAATAAATCAAACATACGTGATAACGCAAAAACTCATCGGGTACAAAGACATTTAGGAAAAGCTGATAAAAAACTGAATAGATAATTTTCAATAAGAATTTAGAAATGTGGAATTTTGCTTTTAGTTTTCAAAAGAGAGAAAGGAAAGAAAGATGTAAACGGTACGTATCCATGAATAATCATTTAATTTTGATTTTAAAAGTTGTGGAAGCTTCTTCCAATTTCAATGGCACGAAACATGTTTGGAATAAAAAAGTTTGTTTTATAATTGCTAATTTCCATTGTGCGTCTACGTAAATATTGTAATAAATTTTAATGCATAATATAGATGAAAGAAATTAATTAATGAAAATTGTTCTACGCAAATAGTTAAATTGTAATAAAAAATTACTTGTGTAATGTAGTTTTACTAAGAATCAAAAAGTATTAATAAAGAACTTCGAACCCAACTCTAAAATTTTGATTTTAAAAGTTCTATAAGCTTAACATCACCCGTTCATTGGAAACCTTCTAGTTCCAAACTACATGTTGCTTGTTTGCAGCTTGTTAACTCATGAAAGGAATGTCTAACATAAATATATGC
This sequence comes from Xenia sp. Carnegie-2017, assembly GCF_021976095.1. NCBI lineage: Eukaryota > Metazoa > Cnidaria > Anthozoa > Malacalcyonacea > Xeniidae > Xenia > Xenia sp. Carnegie-2017. Next base: position 7,885,519 of record NW_025813484.1, on the reverse strand, counting down.
ACGACGTTATTTCTGAACATTATGAAAATTGCAGTGCATGTCAATGACATAGGTATTGCTCAGTGAAATTGTCGATCGCAAATATTTTGATGTTCGAATTTTGATAAAAAATATTAAATTTCAGTAAATTTTAAAAATCAAAAATTACTTCATTCTTTAGATGCAGGAAAATCCCAACCAACCATAGACAATAAGAACTTGGATAATTTCCACAAAGAAAAGCAGAACGATGAAGTCGACCTCGCAGAAAGCCTTCCTGATGTAAGAGCTAAGGACAAACAACCCTCGACGATTCGAAAGCAAGGTATAAATAATCATAATAATTATTTATTCTAAGATTCTTATTGAAATATAAAAGTAAATCTATGACATTTTCTAAAGTGCCTTTAACTCTTTTCCGCCATTTTGTCTCTCAAGATTTCTCATTTTATATCTCAAAATGGCATAAATAAGAATTGGAGTGGTATTTTTTGTGCACGAGTATGTGAAGTATTTGACGTTCCCGTGTATAGGTTCCTGGAGATTTCAGTCTGACATTTTCTTTTTTCTTTATATGAGTTTGTTACCCTCTGCTCGGCTTTAGTATTGCATTTATTCCAGATATTTTTGAATTGTTTACCTATTCTTAAAGATTTTATATTGCTTGAAAATATCGAGGAACTTTAACATTAGAGAGCTTAATCTAGCATTGTTTTGAAATCTGTAACATGAAGCGGAAGTAAATTTGACAATTTTAATGACGTAGCCGTCTTTGAGGCAAAGTCAAAGACGGCAAATTGGTTGTTTCGGTGTTCTTGTTTTTTAACAGAAACGTAGCAGGTAAACTTGATTTACAGCTATACTATTCTTACTAATCGTTTTTCTAGAGTAGGATCAACCATTTTTTAATGGCTACGTTACTGGCAAAGCTGATAATATTATGTAACACAGTTTTGCAAAAAACAATAGGAATTAAGATAAAGCTTTTTTACATAATTGTAAATGTAGATCGTCCAAGTTGGTATAGTATGATACGCGAGATAGTCTCAGACGTACCTTTGATGTAAGGTATCGTTGCTGTTGTCACTGAGTTCTTCGTTTCGTTGGGTTTGTTGGGTTTGTAAGTGTTGCGTTTGATAAAGTCAGAGTTATAGTTGTTTTTGTAAAAAACACGTTTGAGAAGGTACGTCTGAGACTATCTCGCGTATCTTAGACCATAAACATACGTGTCGCACATAAACCAATCACAACGTTACGACAAGTACCAACGAACATAAAGGACAAAGAACAACCCAACGAACGACAAGGTGCAGTTTACAAAATAAACTGCTCCGACAGCCACGCCTCCTATATCGGGGAAACTGACAGAAACTTAAACATAAGACTTACTGAACTCAAACGAGCTACTAAGAAACAAGACAAAACTAATCACATTACCGAACATCACCGAATCACAAAGCGCAACATTGACCGGGACTGGCAAAATGCATTACTTACAGTACTGACTATTACATTGGAAAGTTGGTACACCAACTTGGGACAAACCCCCCTGAACAGATCACAGCAATTACCGGCACCTTAAAAACGACTTATTCACAATACAAACAAACGATCAACTAAAAACATTACACTTCAAACTAATTCACAATGACAATACACAATTGACACCCACACATTACAACTAAAAACATTACACCTAAATCACACTTCACAACTACAAACATTTCACTTCACACTAATTCACAATGACAATACACATTTCCTGTACGCACAATACAATGACGTAGGAACCAGATAACGAATACGGCTAACCTGACGTTTACTCCTCATTTGACTCTGATCATGACTACCGCTAAGGTTGTCGAAACGTCAGTCAACAACAACAAAAACAGTTCTTCTCAGGACTATACCAATCTGGACGATCTACATTTACAATCATGTAACGATGCTCCCGGGTTCAAGCCATTTACTATAAAGCTTTTTTGTCTGTAGTTGAGAGAGAGTCGAAGCAAACTATGGAGGAAAACAGTTTGGCTGATATTGCCATTAAAAAGAAAAACGAGAAAAGCAAGAACGTTGAAAACGTCAAAGATAACATCGGTCAGAACGAAAAAGAAAACACCTTCAATAATAGAGTCCATTGTGTGAAGGGTACGTATATATTTGTAATAAGCCATACGATTTAAGATGATTTATGCTGGTCTCACAACATAGCTACCGGATTGCATTTCGTGCCAGAGTGTCTTGTTTTATAACCGGCACGAGAACTGGCCTTTTTAAACTACCTTCAAAGCCAATGCAAGTGGATTGTGAAGGGGAGGTATGATGAATAAGAATGATAGTATAGTCTAGAACAATTGTTGATTAAGGTTTGAATATAGCCATAATATTTTCATGTTCAATTTACGCTAAATCATCAGTGTTATAACCAAACGGGTAAAAACATGAAAAGATTCCTCCCAAATAGCATCTTGTAACCCTGGTGACAATTTCGTACTTTCGCTGAGTAAATTAAACGTGTTTGTAAAATTTGAAACCAATCATGACTCTATATGAACATAAGCAGCTTAAAGCTGAAATGAAAGAGAAACGCTTGTGCCTTGAATGGCTTGTATTTTTAACGACGATTACCGCAAACTACAATAGCTAATATTTGAGGGTAGCATATCCAGGTGCACTAGATTTATTTGTAGCTTCTGCTGCAAATATCTATGGCATCAAAAGTGGCCGAAAAAATTTGCACTTTTGAAAAAGGTTGCGCAAAAAATGACAAAGCTAAACAGCGAATGGAGCACATGGGGTTAAAATATGGACATGCAATGATGTAAGCTTGTTGAAGCCAAATTCCCTTTTTCACGACCAATAGCTTACGATATTTAGTTTAGCCTATCTCTCCTTGAAATTGTTTTCCCAACTGCCTGTGTTCATCTTAGATAGATCAAATTATTATTTTGGTGGTTTGGGTTTCCTTGAAACAGTGTCAAACTGTGGTATAAAGTTTTGCTTTCTTGTCGCAATATACAGTATCGCCTTGCTTTGAGCTATTGTAAATTTATGGTTCATTTTGAACACACAAAAGCACAGGTATACCTAAATTACGGTAAAATTAATCCTAGTCATTATTTGTAAGGCGTGTGCTGTGTAGTACACAAATTATAAATATAACAGATAAGTTTTTGGAGGTCATTCTATATGGTTTTTTTTCAACTAGGCCCAAAAGAATTTCGTCAGGATTTCATATTGGGTGTAACTCCCAATAAAACAGAAAAGAATTCTCATAAAACAAAACAAAAAGCATTATCTGAACTTTGCGAACGTTTGGGTTTTAAAAAAAAACTTACATTGAAACATGCACGTACTGTTGCAACGTTTACTGACGAAGAACTGACTTCTCATGACCAAATTCCCAGCTATATTCTTAAAATGTTAATGATGGCTAATCACCAAGCACGTGAATTTAAACTGGAACCATTAAAAAAAAGTAAAGTTATTATAAAATCAAATAATGGTACTGGTGTAAGTGATAGCGATGACGAGGATGAAGATGAGATTGAATCAGATAAAGTCGAAAATAAAAGTTTTGAAGATGAAGATGATTCCGATGATAGTGATAGTGATAACGAAAGTGAAGCTGTGGAAGGAATTAACCCTATGGATGCTTTGATAGGACTTTTCCATAGTTCAGACGATTTTTTGCGACGGGATCTAGCTGTAAAACTTAGTGTATGTCAGCTTAGCGTTCCTTTCATTTTACCTTATCCTGATGATCCAGCAAAAAACCCAACTGTCTTGCTTTCGGCGTTGGAAAATATAACAAAATCTTGGAAAGATGCCACTTCCGAAGATTCTGCTAAAGTTGTCTACGCAACTGAACATCCGTTTCCTGTAGTGTCTTTTATCCGGCTGGGAAATGTGACCATGTCCAAATCGTCCCTAATGAACAAGATTATAAGTGATGGTAATGGTGATCATGATTTCTTTTTTCATAAAAACATCAAAGGTGGCGATGTGGAAAGGAAAGTCGTGCAAGGTTTAGTGGAACTTGTGTGGTATCTTCCTGGAGGAAACAAGAAGAACTCGTTGCAAAATGAAATTTGTTTTACCAATTTACGTGGAGATGCTCAGAGTTTCAAGAAGCAAGTTAATGTACTTCGAGAGATATCAAACATTTTGTGTATCTTATTGCCTTCAAAAATGCCTGACGAACGCACGAAAATTTTTTTGGATGAAGCTATAATGTCTGAAGGTAAAACACTGCTGATTTTTAACGAAAAAAGGCAAAAAGAAGTGAAGAAGTACTACAAAGACTTAGAGAAGTATCATCGAACAAGATTGTCTTCCTGTACAAAAGCATCTAAATCGAATGAATATGAATTTTTCAATTATATTTGCAAGGTTATACAAAGCAATATAAAAAAGGCTGAAGACATTAACAAGCAAGAAAGTAAACTGAAATCTTTAGCAAATTTCAAATGCCACTCAAAGGAAAGTGGTGTTTACTTTGATGACGACCCAGCTTATGCCAAATTAGAAAAAATTGTGGAAACTTGGATTTCTGATGGGATTCAAAATGCAAAAAACCTGTTTAAGCTACAAGGTCATGTACCTATTTTAGCAGATTTAGAAAAAAAGATACATAATCCAAAATTTCGTCCCACTATTAAAGACGTTGTCAATGAATTGTACAAAGAACGGGAAAATGAAAAAAAGGTTCAGATTGAATCTTTCAATAGTATGAACAAAGATGTTATTAATTTTCTTAATTCCATAACTGCAATGAAAGAACGGGAACTGAATAGAAATTTGCATCATTTGAAGTATTTATTAGACAAAGCTTCTTTATCTGTGATGGCGGATTTACATCAAAAATATCGTCGGGCATTACTTTCTGTTAAAGAACCTACCAAAAATATGCACAATGATAAGCCAGATTCACAAACCGAGGAAGAAAAGAATTTAAATGAACTGGAAGAATTGATATTAAAGTCTTCATTTGGTTTGGAGCATATCATTAGAGAGGTTGCCCAACTTTATCAGCTTCCTGATATTCCAGTGAATGATTATGCAGGTGCTGCAGCAAAAATTCTTCTTTCCGGAGAGCCTTTGGAATTGCTGGATGGTGATTCAAGTTACATACCAATGAAATGGTTTAATGATGTTTATGAAGAATTAGAAAAGCAAACAAATAACGCTAGCATTTACGTCATTTCTGTGTTAGGTATTCAAAGTTCCGGTAAATCGACAATGTTAAATACAATGTTTGGCTTACAATTTCCTGTAAGTGCAGGAAGATGTACTCGTGGTGCTTTTGCTAGTCTTGTTCCACTTAGCCAACAACTTCAATGTGACTCAAATTTTGAATATGTGTTGATCATCGATACTGAAGGTCTGAAAGGAATGGCTGACCCAAAAGTGAGAGAACACGATAATGAACTTGCAACATTTGCTATTGGTATGGCGGATGTCACGATTGTCAATATCTTTGGTGAAAACTATAATGAAATGAAAGAATTTTTGGCGATGGCTGTTCATGCTTTTTTCAAAATGAAACTTGTGAAAGACAAGAAATCATGCAAGATCGTCCATCAAAATGTTGCTGCTGATGACGCTGCAGATAAGTTAATGATGGATAGGCAAAATCTAAAACAAAATCTAGACCATATGGTAAGGCTTGCAGCAATACAAGAAAATTGTGAAGATCAATTTGAAAAGTTAGATGACATCATTGCATTTGATGAAAATAAAGACGTATTTTACATACCAAGTCTATTGAAAGGAAGTCCTCCCATGGCTCCGATAAACCCAAATTATGGTAGAGACTTGCAAAAAGTAAAGGAGAATATTATTCAGCTAATGTGCTCAAAAGAAGTGGTCAAGCTAACTGTTTCTTCATTCCGTAATCGAGTTAAAGGTCTATGGCAAGCCATGCTAAAGGAAAACTTCATTTTCAGTTTCCGAAATGTGATCGAAATCAGAGCTTATGCATCATTAGACAAAAAACTTTTCAAAGAATTAGTAAAACTAATGGTAAATGGAATGGATGAAATTGAGAGAAATATTGAAAGAGACATGAAAAGATGCACTACACGAGAAGAACGAAAGGAATGTTGGATGAGCAGTAAAAAACGTATATTTGCAAAGGCAGAAGAACTCAAAACAAAAATGGAGAAAGAAATGCAGACGTTTTTTGAAAGCAGTGAAGATAAATCTACCCTTGAACAATGGAAAGAAGACGTGATGGATAAAATTAAAAGATACAAACGAAATCAGGAAGCGTCTGTTATAGAAAATTGTGAGGCAACCTTCCACCATCTGCAGCAAAAACAAGATGTTGAAGAAATGAAAAAAAATTATGAGAAACAACTTCTGGACAGAGCAAAAAAATTAGTGTCAACTCAAAAAACAAATGACGAAGAAGAATGTAAAGCAGCATTTCAAAAAGGATGGAAACAATGGATTAGCGAAGTTCCCAATTGTGAGGATGTTCCCCGTGATGTTAATGCATATATGGTTGATGTCCTTCTACCAGAAAATTCTGATCTTAATGCTGAGATGTTAGCGAAACTAGAACCAAAAAGTATGGAATTTCTGCTTTTTTAATGCTGATCCTGTCCCTTATAGAAATATGTTTTCGTTTACGGGAGGGTTTAATTCGACATTGGCTAAATCCATGTATACTTTTATCATAGACGATGGTGTGTCAACGGCATATGATATCAAAAATAAAGTTATCTCTCAAGGAAAGCAGTTTGCAGAGAGAGTTTCCAACAAAGCTGTTAGATTTACTATAAATGATCTTAAAGCAATGTACTATGAAATCATTTCTACTATTGATAAAGAAGAAGAGAAACAAAACATGAAGTTTAAAAAACCATTAGTATGTGACATACTGTTATACACATTTGCCCGTGCCTTTCCTATTTTTGATAAAATGGAAGAGCGTTATGTTGAAGAGCGTGATATTCGACAGAATCTTGAAAAAACATTAAGACCAAGGCTGGAAAAGTATTTTATCAACCTTTGCAAAGAGATGGAGAAAGAAGTTTTGGCTGCCACGTCATTGGTTGATGTGCTTCGTGAGCCTGTAATGTCAGAACTTAACAAAGGCATTGTAGCAGCAGTTGATACTAAGCTTTCGACGAAGAGCATGTTTTTAAGCAAGGCTCACTTTCATGCCAGTGTTTTGATTCAACTTGGAGAAAACCCTAGTTTTGAATTGTTTGTTCCTTATTTGGAGAATCCTATTCAATTTTTGGAAAACAAATTAAAGGAGTACGTGGAAGACTTTTGCTTGAACACAGGATCGAAATTGGTGCGATCTCTGTTAAAACATGAAGGAGAGAAGCTGAAGTCAAATATTTTTTCTGCCATTGAAGACGCAAATGAGCAAGCTAGACATGAAATCGAACAAGGAAGCGAGAGTTGGAAAGTAACGAATTGGATTAAAAAGTTTGTGGAACAGTGTTCTTCTCTTGCCATTACGACAGAAATGTTTGGTGTCGCTGCAATGGATGAAGATTTAAAAGAAACTGATTTATTTGACAAAGAAGTTCGTGAGTTAGTCGAAAACTTTGTGCAATCCCTTACTGATGCTAAATTGGATAGTGAAACTATTAGTAATTGGCAGCCAGCACCCCACGAAAGGCGTTCAAAGTTACTGTTTGGGTGTCAGGCTGTTTGTCCATTTTGTAAAGCTTTGTGTGATCAGACTGTGGAGCAATCAAAACATTCAGACGATGGTAAAAACGTGACAGAAATACATCAACAATACTCGACCAAAATACACCGTCCTCTGGCTTTGGCAGGTTATCGCGATGTCTGAACTGCGATTTTGGCTTCCGATATTTGTACTTTTCTTGTAGCTGGAAATGACACATTTAATAACATTGACACAAATTGGAAACCGCATCTCTACAAAAGTTATCAGTCAGTAAACGATTACTACAAATCGTGGAAAATTCCTCCAGATCGCTCATTTGAAGCTTCTAAATATTGGCAATGGTTCATGGTAAAGTTCTCGAAACAATTGGCGGAACATTATGAAGCAAAGGAAGCAAAAATACCTTCGTGTTGGAAAAATGTGACCTTAAGTGAGGCCGTAAAACAACTGAAGGAGGAATACAACTTATAAAAATCTTCATCAAAACCATCACCTGAAGTCAATTTTTAATCAATGTTTTTTTTGTAACTCGGTTTTAGCTCGTTTTTTTTGAAATATAATTTGATCAGTACCAGAATCATTTGATGTTTTTTTGTTAAATAAATGTTTAAAGAAGTAGATTAAAAATGTTGTGATTAAATTTTTGTATTGTTACTTACCAATGCGTTAATGAAATATGGCGGTCAATTTGTTTAGAACTATACTTATAATTTAACAACCTTAACCATGTAATCTGTACTTATTAAAAGACATCCAGGGAAATATTCATTTCGTGACTACATAAACTACAAGTAATTTACCTTCAAAAACATCAAATAAATAATGTAACGATAATTAACAATTTCAAATACAATTTATTTTGCTGTGCTGGGTGTTAGCTATAATTGTTAGAAAGACGAACAAAATAACATATTCACTATGACGAAAACTAATCACATTGACAACATAAAAAAAACCCATCAAACGACAATGGTGAAAGTCAAAATAGACTTTACATCTCATTTATGATAAATATCGAATGGGATTTCAACATTACGTGCAAAGATCTTTATGGATGTCGTGGTGGAAAAGCAATATGATACTGACTTATTGGTGAAAGGAGAACATTGTTATGATTGAAATCGATAAAATCTTTTGTTGCTAAACGTTCATTTGGAATTTTGTCGTGATATATGTTTCTGTCACAAAAAGTGCTGTGGCTTGTTCAACAAATTCTTTTGTCTCTAAAATATTCCTTTAATAACGTGAGCCATAATTTAATCTTATAGACTTCAATTAATTGCTTCAATTTAATTAGAAAAGCAGCAAAGTAGTCATTCTTAACGTTATTTGTTGCACATAATTTTTATTTTAAAGTCTTGTAACTAGGCATAATTCTCTAGATTATAATTTCGTATGATGTATGTTGTGTGCGGGTCTTAATAGCGTATGAGACCTTCAATTATTAATTGTAACTATATTTAATTTTTCTGACTATACTTCTATATATCAACTATCGTTTACTTTTCTTAAACATGTAAAAATTTATATAAAATGTAAACATGTTATTATCTACACAGATATGTGTTATTGCGTAACCTGTATTTTTGTTGCGAAATGTCGTAATATGAAACAATACAACCACAATAGCTGTACAACATTTGAATCATATTCGTGCTTTTCATGTATATCTCACGGGAAAATGATCCACCATGTTGGTTGATAACAATAAAATACTATGATATTTTTTGTTGAGACACCTGTATGGTTGATATGAAAACCACAAAAAGATAATATCACTTATTTACTGATTTAGGGCCCATACAAACTTAATTCGTTTTCTAATCGAAGTAGTTGATTCGAATTCGATTCGTTTTAAAATGAAAAAACATGAGTGTTCACAGTTGAAGTTTTATCCGCATTATTTTTTGCTTGATAACATAGTATCATAAGAAACTCAAAAGGTTAGATATGGATCAGCAGGTATTTTAGTCTAATTATAGGGTATTGTGGGTACATACTTTAGAATCTATAGTTTAAGTAAAATTAATGTTTACTTTTGCTTCACATTATTGACATTAAATTTTGGCGCATTTCCTAAACCATCTTTGAATCTTTGATAATAACAATATTTAACCAATAGAAATGGCGGAGATTACTGCAATGGGCATACTTTTACGAGAATACCAAAAGAACGCGAAAAAACAGCCAAAAGATCGAAGGTAATACGAAAAAAAATGTTGGAACACTTTCAAAACAATGCAAGGCACGTCGAGTTACTTTATGCTTATAAGTAAAATTGTAAAATATTGCTGCAAGCAAGCACGGCAAAAACAACGCGTCACATGTGTGACCGCATAAAAAGTCTAGTTACTAAGTCAAAAACATGTGGTTGATCAATATTGACCTGATTCTATTCGTGTTGCATGTTCACATTATCATTCGAGATCACCTTTTCAAGTGGCCCAAGTTAGTTCGGATCGAATTCGTTTTCGCATCACTTGCAAGTGTTCACATTAGCCCTCATACAGACACGAATCGATTTCAAATCGATATTAAGTGTTAGTGTGAATGGGCTCGAAATCAAAGGATCAAAGGAAACAGTGTGTTTTGATTGAATTTTTCTTACTCAAAGCAAACACTGCATGAGCAGGTCGTACTGAGCCCATTCTTGAAACATCTTATATTTTAGCTGTTTTAGCGTTGTGAAAGAGAAAAATAGCTATATTTTTCATCTTTGCAGAAGCTTTCGAATCTGCTAAAGTTAAATAAGGAAATCTTGAATAATATAAAATCATCTTTCTTGTTTGTTGTACACATGCCGTGCTTAAGTAATACAAAAAGAACTTTTGATTGTTAGGGGTCTAGTAGTTTTTTCAACTAAATAGCTCACTGAATTTGCAATCTGGAGAGTTGCTTTGACTATAAGCATTGTTCTGAAGAAGTTTTAGCAGCAAAACATCCGTTTGCCGAAGTGTGCTTCGTCGGGGATGGTAATATGACCATTTCTAAATCTTTTTTAATGAATAATGTTATCAGTGATAGCAATAGTGAAATAACATGAAAGATGGTGAATTTAGAGGCAAAATCATGAATGCATGGCTTTGTAGCGCTTGTATGTGGTATCTTGCCTGTGGTCTGACATGATTATTTTGAAAAGCAAAATTTGTTTTCCCAATGTCTGTGTAGAATTTTGTTATTCCAGTTTTTTTACTGAACAGATGGAAGTACTCTGCTGGATCATAGACATTGCTTTCATAAATTCCATACAAAAAGATGATAAAGTTTTTTTTTTAATCAAAAGTGGCCAAATTAAGGTAAAACATTGATTTTTCATGTGAAAATAGATTATTAAGCGATGAAAAACTTTAAAATAAGGAGGATGAAGATCCATCGAAATTTTCTTTTACCACAAGGTACGACAAACCCAACCGATACATTTTTATATGTATTAGCTTCATTATCCAACAAGAGTCACAAGGAGCTGAACCAAAAGCTTTAGTGAAGTATCGAACCGTTACAGAAGCATTTAATTTTTATGATGATAAGTCTGGAAATTTTCGCTTGGATGAATAATTTAAAAATTCGTTAAATAAAGAGTGAAAGAGGTGAAAAATCTTCTAAAGTTACAACAACATGGCCCAGTTTTATATGCTGAATTGTGGGGCAGTGATGAAAGGCCAATATGTAGCATGAGAAAAATGGATGATGTCTGTAAGGATATTTAAAAAAATGCTGAGCATAAGATTTCTTTCATGAAGACCAGCCACCATTTTGTAATTGTTTTTAAATCTAGCTTCAGGCATCGATTGTGCAATAAAGATTATGGAAGATTTAGATTCTACAATTGGTGCAACTATTAAAGTGAATGATGACGATTTCTTCGTCGACAATTTCCTTGACAAAAACTATGGCATTTGAGACGAGGATTATAATATATTAAAGTTTCTCTCACCACCATACTCTTGAGACTCATAAACAATGTCGCCCGCTCTTGTTGTTTGGTGCTCACAATAGCACTGATCAAATATTCTTTTGTATCAGACAACGAACATGGCTCAATTGCTGATATCTATGAGAGAATATGTTGGTGATATCTATGAGCATGAAAGAATTAAGCTACAGGCAAAAATTAAGTAAAAAGTAAAAACGTCTCGATTTTTTGTATCAATGCACTCGTTTTTCATTATTTGGCTAGTCCCAATGTTATCATGCACTCTGCATGAGGTTCTTAGTTATGTATTTTTATTTAAATGATAATTGTTGTTAGTCAGTGATGTATACTTAGTTATATAACTGAGATGTTCTACGTGGAAGTCATTAATGTTCATGAAACAGTTTGTTGAAGGAAAGTCTTACTTTGTGTTATCTTTGTTCGTTATCCGAATGCGCTTATGCAACGAAACTCACAAGGATCAAAAGAAAATTGATACTGAATTAAGGTATGAAGTTTAATCGCAGTTATTTACCTGCTATTCATGTGGTTGTGTTGCCTTTATTTTATCTTTCACTTTTTATCGGGTGTGTGTCAGTGATAAATGAAAAGATTAAGCATGCAGTCACTTTGATTGAAGTTTTAAAGTCCAAATTTTATAACTATAGGGTAATTTAGAAAATACAAACGAGATTTCAAAACTGAATTCCTGACATTACAAGTTTACTGAAGCCTCGCCATGAAGATAAAATGAACATGCATGACAAATCGATGTTCAGATGTTTTTATCCCAAATTAAACTCATATTCCGAATGCTATAAGCGACTTTTGAATTATAGACGATTTTGTTACCACGATTAAAGCTTGTGTTTCATTTTACATTTTTTAACATTGTCTTCAATGAAAATTTGCATGTGCTTTCTATTATCATAAATACATCTTAATGCATTGAAAAGAGTAGGAGGAAAGCTTCTATGATTTTAAAACAAGTTTAAATCCAAGTTCTAAAAGACAAGTAATTTACAAAATGCAAACGAAGTTATGAAACTGCATTCCAGACATTATAAGTTTACTGAAGCATTGCCATGAAAATAGACCGAACATGTATGACAAATCAATGTTCAAGATATTTCATTCCAAATGAAACTCTTTTCTCTAAGTCTAAAAGCAAATTTGATTTACACTTCTTAAATTATCTGCTAAAAAAGTACGTGCTGTCACCGATTCCAAGAGGCTAAACGATTGCGTAAATCAAAAGACTTAAGAAGATCTACAAGACCTGAAACAGTAGATGTAAATACTATAATTCCTTGATTTTCCTTTAATGCATCCTAGAGTTCTGTAATAATGGCAGTTATACTATGATGTATTTTGGCCGCCAATTTATAAATCAATAAATGTGTTCTAACTTTTCTTTGTGCAGTTAATTGTTTAATCAAACTATGGATAAAAATATGTCAAATGACTTCAATAAAGAAAAGAAAAACAAAGAAGAGAAGCATCTTGAAAACGCAGATGGTAAATGCATCAAAGAAGAAAATGCAAATATCTCTAACGACGACAGAGAATATTTAAGACGTACGTATTTATTCATAGATGATAAGTATGATAATAAATTCAGAAATAGTTAAGTGCCAATGATAATCTTGAGTATATTATTATCTTTATAATAATTGGGTGATAATATATACGTTGATAGTGGCATAAATATGGATAAATTAGTACACAATGAAAACAACACCGGGAATTTATGATTTAATGTTTTGACTAATAAATAGGTTTAATTCAAAAACTACGATAAGGAATAGTTTAGCTAAATGATTTTAAAACCTGCGCATTTAATAAAAACGACAAATTTTTTTTGAAATAGACGAGTTTCGACATCTCATGATGCCATCTTTAGTATAAGTGAAATAATAAATAATACAAGCACAAAATAGATACATAACAGAAGCGCCACTCGATGTTGGACCCTCTGGTGTTTGTGTCCCCTGTTTTGAGTTCTAGAATCGGTGTATTTTAAACGGCGGCCATGTTTCCACTAACACCACTCATACCAGATGACCACTCCACTAAAGATTCTTTCACTCTCCTCGGCGACTTCACATCTTTCAACTCATCAACTTCTTGTCACAAATTCTTCATCTCCTACGACGTTGAAAGCCTATTTACTAACATACCACTTAATGAAACCATCAACCTACCAATTGACGAAATATTAACTCACAACTCCAGGTTCAGTATAAACAGGACAGACCTCACACAACTGTTTACAAGTGATACGTTGACAATATTTTTGTCTTTTTACGAACGAAACTGTGGCCATGAAGTTTTATTATTACATTAACACACATCACGCAAACATTAAATTTTCTTTTGAAACTGAACAACAAGATCAACTACCAATTCTTGACATTTTACTAACAAAATCCCATGACAGCTGTACAACATCTACATATCACAAACCAACATACACAGGACTTCTGATGAACTGTTTTAGTTTCACACCACTTTCATAAAAAACCGGACTTAGATACGCACACTAATCGACAGAGCATACACACTTAACAATACGAACAATGGCTTTCAATGAGACATAAAAAACATCACATCCACTCTTTTACGAAACTCTTTCCCACTACACTTTATTAACAGAACCGTATAACGATATCTCGACAACAAACTAAGCAACAACCTCAAACTAGACACCGAAATATCTGGCCCGACGAACACAAATGAAAATTCCAAAATAACAACTCTATACTTCAAATTACCATACATCGGATATTACTCACGACACACACAGCACAGATGTACAAACATTATGAAACGCTTCTGTACAGATATTGTCATTCGACTAATTTTCACATCTTTCAAAATGAAAAACCTTTCAACCTCATTCAAAGACCCAATCCCTGATTCAATTAAATCAATGGTGATATATGAATTCAACTGCGCGGAATGTAATTCCCGATACATTGGCGAAACTTCGCGCCATTTATCCACCAGAATCAGGGAACATACCACAAAAGACAAAAACTCTTATATCTACCGACACCTTCTTAAATCTCACTTATGTAAAACCAACTATTCACCCTCTTGTTTCAAAATCATCGACAATGCCGACACCTCATTCACCCTTAAAGTCAAAGAAGCACTCCAAATCAACAAAACTAAACCTGACCTCAATGTTCAAGTTTTTAAATTCAATGCAATATTTAGTTTGTAATACGCTCGGACGCTCCCCATTAATTTATCTTATTTCCTTATTATTGTTGTAATTTATGTATCATATTACTTTTATATAAACCTTGTATTATTTATTATTTCACTCGTACTGAAGATGGCATCATGAGATGTCAAAACATGCCTATTTTAAAGAAAATTGTCCTTTTAATTAAATGCGCAAATCAATAGTGCTTTTACGCATTTACGATTTTAAAACCCCATATTATGCCAACTTTTATTACATCTCCTTTTTTAATGTTCAAGTTTTCTGATTTAAATTTATTTGAGTTGCCGTAACTCAAACGTTAATTTGGGAGGGGGGAGCGGTACACTTGTAGTCAGTTGTGCCCCACTCATTACTTTTATGTCCGAATTTCCTCAAAGAAATCAATCTCAATGTAACAACTTTAAAGCTTATAACACATTATCATATCTATTAAAGATGGCATTATAAGATGTTGAACATGTCCAAATATTTTATTAAAAATTTGTTGTGTTCATGAAATATGAATTGACAATACTGCTTTAAACTCATATGTAAAGGTATAAAGCGAAAAAATGAAGATCGTTGCAACTTTGCGCACATGTAATTTTTGATTATTTGTAAGGAATAATTGATGGAAATGCTGGTTGATATTCAAAGTAAATGTCCATGGCGTAGATAGACTCGATAATTTGGGAAAGAGGCTTATATTCATTGATTTTAAGGATATTTCATTAATCATATAACATTCATATATGAAAATTGTCCCCTCTACCCATCCAACAGCAATGACATTGGTTACGCCATTGATAACTGTTGCAAGTTAAGTAAATCAGAGATATCGATCCCATTGGTTTGCCGTAAAAGAAATTGCTTTGATGATATGAACCTAACATTGCTGACAACATTCATTTTTTCAATGTGGTTTTATTTATTTTATTTTAATTTAGGTGTTGAAACATTTCTTTCTTTCTTTGAAAGTGAAGCACCAACCAACGAACCGGGCACACCTTCCCAAAGCTTCAAACACGAGGCAAAATTTACCTTAAAAAATGCACGCACTTTAGATATGCAAAAGTTTACTGAGGATAAACTGACCTCACATGACCAAATTCCAAAATATATTCTTCAAATGTTAATGATGGCCAACTACCATGTGCGTGAATTTACTTTGGAAGGAATCAACCCAATGGATGCTTTGTTAGGAATTTTCCATTGTTCTGACAATTTCTTACGACAATATATAGCTGTTAAACTTAGCGAATGTCAGCTTAGCGTTCCTTTTATTTTACCTGATCCTGATGATCCAGTGGAGAAGCAAACTATCTTGCTTTCAGCGTTGGGAAAAATAACAAAGTCTTGGAGAGGTGCCTCAATCAACGACTCGGCAAAAGAGGTGTACGCAACAGAACACCCCTTTCCAATAGTGTCATTTATCCGGCTGGGTAATGTGACCATGTCCAAATCGTCTCTGTTGAATAAAATTATCAGTGATGGTAATGGAGATCATGAATTCTTTTTTCATAAAAACATGGAAGGTGGCGATTTTGTAAGAAGAGTCGTTGATGGTTTGGTAGAACTTGTGTGGTATCTTCCTGGTGGATGTGACAAGAACATGTTAAAAAATGAAATCTGTTTTGCCAATCTACGTGGAAATGCCCAAAATTTTAAGAAGCAAGTTAATATACTTCGTGAAATATCAAACATTTTGTGCATTTTGCTGCCCTCGGAAATGCCTGACAAACGTGTGGAAAATTTTTTGGAAAAGGCTATGTCGTCCAAAAGTAAAATAGTCCTCATTTTTAATGAAAACATGCGAAAAGAAGTAAAAAATTACTACGACGGCGTGATCGATCAACATTCAACAAAATTATATTCATTCACTAAATCGTTAATGACATCCGATTACAGATTTCTGAAAAGTATTCGCCAGAAAATCCAGAGCAACATAAAAGAAACTGAAGTGAAATCTTTAGAAAAGGTGAGGTTACTATCACAGGAAAGTGGAGTTTATGTTGATTATGACCAAGCTAATGTTGAGTGGGACAAAACTTTCAAAACTTGGCTTTCTTTTGGGATTGAAGAAACAAAAAAGTGGTTCAAGCTTCAACTTCATATACCTGTTCTGGCGGATTTAGAAAGAAAGAAACATAATCCAAAGTTTCCTCTCAACAATGAAAACACGAGCAGAGAAAACGTTGTAATTGAACCATATGAAGATATAAGAAAAGAAAAGAAGGCTCAGATGGAATCATTTCAAAAGATGGATACAGAAATTCGTCATTTCCTGAATTCCATTGCTGTGATGGATGAACGAATGCTGAACAGAAATTTGCAACGATTGAAGTATTTATTTGATAAGGCTTCTCTATCGGCGATGGCAAAGTTGCATCACCAATATCGTCTAAAGTTACAAGAAACACACAATGACATGCTTGATTCACAATCCCAGGAAGAAAATCGTTTGAAAGATTTAGAAGCATTGATATCATACTCTTTATTTGGTTTGGAGCATATCGTTAGAGAGCTTGCTCAACTTCATCAACTCTCCGATTTTGTAATCAATAATTATGCCAGTGCTGGTGCGAAGATTCTTCTTTCAGGTCATCCTTTGGAATTACTAGATGGTGATTCAGGTTATCTACCTTTAACATGGTTTGATGCTGTTTATAAGGAAGTGGAACGCGAAACAAATAACGCTAGAATCTGCGTGATTTCTGTGTTAGGTATTCAAAATTCTGGTAAGTCGGCAATGTTGAATGCAATGTTTGGCTTGGAATTTCCTGTAAATGGGAGAAAGTGCACTCGTGGCGCTTTTGTTTGTCTTGTTCCACTTAGTGATCAACTTAAATCGGACTCAAACTTGGACTTCTTATTGATCATCGATACTGAAGGATTGAGAAGACGGGTTGATCCAACAGTGAGAGAACATTCTATTGAATTGGCAACTTTTGTTATTGGTGTGGCTGATGTCACGATCGTCAATATCTTTGGTGAAAAGCATAATGAAATAATAGAATTTTTAAACATGGTTGTTCGCGCTTTTTTGAAAATGAAGCTGCTGAAAGAGAAAAAAAATTACAAAATCCTATATCAAAATGTTTCTGCTACCAAAACCGAGGAGAATTTTAAAGCGAATTGGCAAAATTTAAAGCATGATCTAGACAAAATGGCAAAGCTTGCAGCTGCACAAGAAAACTGTGAAGATCAGTTTCAAAAGTTTGACGACATCATTGCATTTGACGAAAACAAAGACATGTTTTACATACCAAATTTATTGAAAGGAAGTCCTCCTATGGCTCCAGTGAATCCAAATTATGGTATTGCTGTGCAGGAAGTAAAAGAGAGTATAATTGAGTTAATGTGGTCAGAAAAATTGATCAAACTTACTGTTTCTTCGTTTCGTGAACGAGTTAAAAGTTTTTGGAAAGCCATACTCAAGGGAAATTTTAATTTTAGTGCTCGAAATATTTTCCAAGTCAAAGCCAATATATCAAGGGAGAAAAACTATTTTGAAAAATCAGTTAAACTAATCGTAAATGGAATGGCTGAAGTTGAACAAGAAATCCAAAGAGAATTACGAAGATGTACAACACGAGAGGAACGTGATACATGTTGGAAGAAAAGTAAAAAATATATTGTGGACACGGCTGAAGAACTCAAGACAAAAATGGAAGATGAAATGCGGACAATTTGTTTAAATAATGAAGATGGATCAACAACTCTTGAACAATGGAAAAAAGACATGATGCATAAAATTTTTATGCAAAAACGAAGTCAAGAAATGTCTGTCATAACAAGTTGTGAGGCCACTTTTAACTATCTACAGCAGCGACAAGATGTTGAAGAGATGCAACAAAGTTATGAAAAGCAACTTTTGGATAAAGCAGACAATTTAATGTCAGATCAAAATGCAAATGAGGAGGAAGAATTCTTAAAGGTATTCGGTAAGTTCAAGCATTTGTAAGACATTTCACGAACATATTGCTATGGTTTTAAACAGGCAGTCTGTCCCTCTTCAAAATGTTGTATTGTTAGTGTAACATGTATGAACGACTCTTGAACAAGTGTAAGATCTATTCATATTCATACAATGTTTGATATTCATAAGAAACGTTCTTCACATGTGCCCGTTGAAAGAACTAAATGCTATAAATACTGTGATAAAACCAAAGAAAAAGTAGTCGGGCTCATTAAGAATAAAATTTAGCAAAATCTGACGAATTGATGTAACAGATTGATTGACCAAAAATTAAAAAAGTTTTGTTTCGTTTTTAGCTTTGAAAATATTTGAGGAAAGTGTAAATATTACAAAATGTGAAGAAGAACCTGTTAATGGTATGTAGCTATATCTACGTATGAGAAATAACGTAAATATCAACGAGACGGCGGACGATAAGATGTTGAATTGACAAGATAAAAAAAATATATCATAAGTTTTAAGCAGAAGCTCAGCTCACCGGGAAAGTTTGAAGATTGAAAAGTTGTGAAAATTTTTTTTAACTTTGGTCTGGCGAAAATACGTCGGAAATTTTATTAGAGATGGGTAAAATATTTACAACGCCACAGACTATATACTTATAGCTCCCGTACGCCTATGACATATAGAATTGCTATATGTCTGTAGTTAAAAGTCGCGTTATTCCATTTCTGCAACACATATTCCCAATCATTCACTTTCAGAGACACTACCGGATGTAATTTAAAATGGTTAATTCAAATTTACTTCCATAATTTAGTAATAGCGTGATTGAAATGATGCATTTAACGCAAACGACAACTTTTTTAAATTTTTTAATGCAGACATGTTTAAGCAAACTTATGCCATCTTCAGTGCAGTATAATGAATAAATATTAGAATGGAGTTAATATATAAAGAAATTTGATACAAGACAGGTGTATTGACATGTCTTGTATCAGATTGGAAGTAAGGGATGGAAGTGGAAGTTATTTACAATTTTGTAGTGATTTGAGGTGTTAAGTATTTACAAGTTAAAGATAGTACTGATATGCTGAATTTGTTTGTTTAGATTAGGCTTGAGTTTTTTGATGTACAGTGCTTCTTTTAGTTTTAAAGAAGAAGGAGTGTGGGCACTGTCTAATATACGAAAGCATGATTGTGAGTATATAGATTTGCAGTGTGGTGATGAGAGGAGGTGTTTAATTATGTGAGAGTTTTCATCGGAAGTGGTATGCTCTTTAATCCGTGTGGAGTGGTGGCGGCTGGTTTCGCCAATGTAGCGAGAATTACATCCCGCACAAGAGAATTCGTAAACCACATTGGATTTCAAGAGGAAAGGGATGGGGTCTTTAAAGCGGAAGAAGTTTTCGATTTTAAAAGAAGAAAATACTAGTTTTATGTCTAAGTTATTGCAGTAACGTCTGACCAAGTTATGTAGTTTTTGTTTTGTGATTTGTGAGTAGTGGCCAATGTAAGGTAGCTTGAAGTAATTGATTTGGGGTTTTGCTTGTGTGTGGTCTTGTTCATTGTTAGTTGTGCTAGAGTTAGTGTCGTTGTCATGTTTTTATTACTTGGTTTATGAAATGCAGGGGGTATGAGTTACGTTTTAGAATGCCAATAAATTCTTTTTGGTCGCGTCGATAGCCTGTCTGTGTGTTGTCGATTTTTTAATACGATGAAAAAGAGTTTTTATGAGTCCTGTCTTGTATGTTTGTGGAGTGAAGCTAAAAAAATTCAATAAAAGTCCGATGTATGTTTTCTTATGGAAAATTGACGTATTTAAGGTTTTGGATTTAGAGTTTTTAGTTATAAGTACGTCTAGGAAAGGTAATTGTCTTGTCATGTTCTTTGTCCAAAGTAAATTTAATGTTCTTGTGTTGTTGATTCAGGTAACTGAAAAAAGATGAGGCATCGTTTTCGTTATTAAAAATGCAAAAAATATCGTCTACGTAGCGTCTGTAAAAAAGTACGTCTGGTCCGTTGTAGTGTTTTATCCAATTCCTTTCATGGTGACCCATAAAAATATTGGCTCGTAATGGTGCTAATGGAGAACCCATTACAACTTCGTCGATTTGATCGTAAAAGTTTCCGTTTAGTAGAAAGTGTGTTTGGCTTGTGGCAATAAGAAAAAGTTGTTTGAGGTCATATCGGTTGATGAGGAGGTTAGGTTGATGTAAGTAAATAAGGTCTAATGCAATGTCAATGGTTTCATTTAGTGGAATGTTAGTGGATAGGCTTTGGACGTCTAACGAAACTATGTAATTGTTGTTAATATCCTGGTTATGAAGTTCGTCAACAAAAGTAAAGGAGTCTTTAGTCGTGTAGTCGTTTGGTATGATAAGGTTGAGCAGGTTGCATAAGTACTTAGCAAGGTTGTAGTTATAAGAATTGATGGAAGAAACTATAGGTCGGAGAGAAAGAGCAGTTTTGTTATCTTTATGTTTGTATAGTTTAGGAAGACCGTAAAAACGGTCAGGTTGTGACTCTCTGGGGAAAATGCTCGAGTATACGTAGTCTGTTATGGATCCTTGTCTCTTAAGTTTTCTAATGAAACGCTGTAATCTACGTTCTCTTAAATGAGTGGAGTCATTTTTTAATATTTTGTACTTAGACTTGTCATTTAATATTTCCATGCAAGAGTTGTTGTATACCGTTCTGTCCATGATTACAACTCCGTTGCCTTTATCTGGTTTTAGTATAATGAGGTTCTTGTTGTTCTTGATGTTCTTTAAGATGCAATGTTTTTCAGGTCAGATGGTGAGGGACGATATGAAGAGGTGTTGCTTTGTGCAAAGTAGATTAGTTTGTTCCGGATGTAAGTATAGTCTTTTTGATTGTTCAGGTTGTTTGCGATGTTAAAATGGATGCGATCAAATGTTGAAAGGATGTCTGCTTCATTGAGCTTCGGTAGTTTGATGGAAAAATAGAGACCATTCTTGAGTATATCGAGTTCTTCAGGCTTGGGTTTGTGTGATGATAAGTTCGTAACGGTTTGTTTTTGATTGAAAGGAAGTGTTTTGTTTCTGGTGAGGGTTTTAAGTTTCTTGCAGTGGTTATGGAGTAGGTTGTTTATTTTCTTCTCAACGTTTTTAGCGAGAGCGTTTTTCAGAATGTACCAGTCAATGGGATTCCGCTTTCTTTTGTTTTAACCGATTTTTTGTTCATATCTTCTTCCAGCTTTCTTTTCTCTTTTGCCTTTAAGACTTGAGTACAGAGCTGATCAACGGCTTTCGCCATCGAGTTGTTGTACTCGTCGAAATTTATATATTTGAAATGTTTTATTCTTCTTTGGTGATCAGTTATCAATAAGGAGTCTCAGAGTTAGCATGCTGAATATATTATGAAATGAGAATTTCCTGAAATAAATACGTGTTTTTTGTATCTTTAGTGTTCTATGTGAAATTGTTTTCATTCACATTTAAAATGCTGAGGTTTTGAATATAGCTTATTTCTATATTAAGTTTCTTTTGAAAACCTAATATATTGCAAAAAAGTGTCGCTGATATACGTTGATGTTTGGTACTACTGTATAAGCATATTTTCATGAAATTATGATTTACTTTGAAGCCATGATATTTTTTGATACGTAGAGCCAACACACATTGCCCAGAGTCATGAATGTTCATAATGCTACTGACAATAGGAAACATGCTTATTAATGCCATTTGTTTATGTAGCTAAAGAGTTTTTTCATGTCTGAAGTTCACTTCCAGTCAACTTAGAATACATACTTCATACAAACTCTTTTCTTACTAAATTGAGTATACAACCCCTGATACAAAAACATACATATTTCAAGTTAGCTTGAACAGATTCTTATATAAGTGGCCTTATTGGTTCTTATTTTCTTAAGAAAAAAGTGACTCCTTTTTGGCTGTCGTACATTATGCCCAAATTGTTTTTAAAAATTACAGTATGTGCCCTCATACCAAAACTATATCACAGTTAATAGGTCTTATCTAGGATTCAGACTTCTATGTCATTTTCATTACTTTGTAAATTAAAAGTTGATTTTTTTGAGTTAGCTATATTTAGTTTCATAGAATGATCTTCACATTATTTTGTGCGGTGATTTACCTGTAGGATACGTTACCATGGAAAAGCTATCTAGTGTTAGATTAAAACTTGTTGAGAAAAAAAGTTTAAAAAATGTTTTTCGGCTGATTTGTTCAGTTCCAGAGGTAAATCCAGAATTTCATCCAGGGAAGGGTGCATCATTTGAAAATGTTGGAATGCAGTGACATTTTCTTCAAAAATCTATTAAATTATATGAGCTCAGGAAGGGGTGCACTTCTGGATCCGCCTCTGAATTCGTAAACTTACGAGAAGAGACTTATTGTGTATGTTGGTAAATTAGAATCCAAGCAAACAATTGACAGCAAGAATTTGGATGATTTCAATGAAGAAGACAAGGAAGGCACTCACGCCAAAAAAAATCAAAAGGAAAGCGTAATGGAAGAAAACAGAAAATCCTTTCAAGATGATGGAGAGTATATGAAGGGTACGTATTCATGAGTAACAAACAAAATGTTGAACAAGGCACAACATTTAAATACGATTTTAAAAGATTTAGTAGCTTCAACTCAACGCAAATCTTTTCTTGTTATGTTATAAAGTATGGATTATGATGTGAAGCAGCATGGATGTTTTCATTGGACACACTTTTTTGACCATGTGAATGCCAAAGCCATCTTACATGAAAACTTTTTACCATACAAAGATATAATTTCTTATTATATATCAGTTTTGAAGTTCATGAAGTTAACAATTAATTTGAATTAGACTCTTTGTGATTGTTTAAGGTACGTTTACACACAACAATTTGTCGGGCCGACACTTACGCCATATTACGTGATTCTTGCCATGTGTGGAACATTTGTCGTGTAAGAAAAATCGCTGTGTGAAAATCATTTGTGTAAATAATGCACCCGATATATTTACGCAATTTCGAAAGCAGAAAAAGAAAAAAAACAGGTCAAAGAACAATATCAAAGCAAAATTAAAACTTGTCATTGTAGCAACGGAGAAAATGTTTATTATTATTATTGCCTCAACAAATAAATAAAAAAAATATTAGGTAGAGTGAGTGCAAATTTAAATTTTGCCGTATTTCTTTTTTAAGAAGATATTCTTGACTTTTTTCGTTTTCTGAATCGCTGCAGCTTTTGATTTTTTCAATAAGAAACAACAACGCTTTTAACACTTTTTTTTCCAGTGTTGACAGAAGACATTTCTATACTCATTTTTCGGTAATCATAATTTTCTTGTTTCAGATGCTATAGCAACAAAGTAAAGATCGGGATCAAATCTGTAGTTTATTGCAGATTTTCATCCGATTTTTGAGTCGGGTTACTTTCCAAAATATGGAAAGAACACGTCATATGGCGTCAGTGTCGATAAATTGTTGTGTGTAAACGTACCTTGAGTCTTTTCCTTTCCCTAGAACTAATTATTTCTTGAAATAGAATGAAATTTGTAGGAGAAGCTGAAAAAATTATGCAACATTGTTTCTCCAACAACTTAAAAGTAAAAATGAAGATTCTGTTTCTAGATATGAGAGAATTTATGCAAATCACAGAGAAAAATAATTTGGATAATTTTGATGAAAAGAAGAGAAACGAGGAAGACAGCAACACTAAAAATGTTGAAGGTAAATGCGTGTAGAAACCCTCTAATGTTAAAACGTGGTATGACTTCTATTAAGTCTTTTTCTATAGATATGCATGTGGTAGGAAAGCCAATTAGGGACGTATAAAGATCTTACAACTTGTGTGTTTCTTGATTTTAAACTCTTATCTTCATAAAAAACGTAATGTAATGCTGGAAATCATTGAAAGTCAGCGTATCCGATTGCTGACTGTCATTTTCGCGCGCTTGGACGTTTGAGTAATGATCAATGGACATGCATCTTTCTGATCATTAATGTCTGAAAAGATAAATAACTGCAGATAAGCTGATTTTTAGGAGTACGAATGGCAAATTCAATAAAAAAAGTTTAAAGTTTGTAATTGGTGGCAAAACTCGTGGAGTTTATGGCTTGCATTGATTATACTAAAGTGCTTGGTTTAAATTTCTCGTTAACATTTAAGATTTTAAAGAAATGACGCTGCGTGAGGAGAAACTGAGTGCCATTAGTAGTTCAGCGAGCTTCTGAAGCGTCGGATTGTTTAATGTCGCATCTTGGATGTCATTACAGTAGAATTGGCATGCAGATGTAGTTAGAAGTGACACATACTCCTCTGTATAGCCATGTTCACGGTTGGTTTTGTATTGGGTGGCGAAAGATAGAGTCGGCTGGATTGGTTTTGCCAGTCTAATAGCGAATAGTTAAGTTGTATGGTTGTAAGCGAAGATTCCAACGTTCCAATCGAGTTGGGGGGTTTGGCTTTTGGGATGTTTCAAATGTGCATCAGCAGTGGTTTGTGATCAGTAATTAATGTGAATGGTGCGTCATGTATGTAAATGTGAAATTTTCTACAAGATATTACGCAGGCGAGGGCTTCGCGTTATGTATAAGAATAACGTTGTTCGACTGAAGACAGAGATCGACTGACATAGGCTATCACCTTGTTTTCGCTGTTACCTGTGGAGGGAGGGGTTTTTTGAGTTAGAACAGCTCCTCAGCCAACAGGACTGGCATCAAAAATTACTTCTGTGGCATTGTTTGGATCGAAGTATGCCATTGTAGGGGTGGTTGTTAAACGACATTTCAATTCATCGATGGAATGCTGATGTTTTTGTGTGCATTTCCTTTTTGTTCCGTGATAAGTGAGTGCACGAAGTGGATCTGTGACAGTGGAAAAGTCATAAATAAAACGGGAGACGTAGTTGACTGTTCCAAGAAAACTACGCAGTTCTTATGTGTAGGTAACATTTGTCAAAAACGCATTTTTCTAGAATTAGCGTTAGTCCACTTTCACTCAAACGTTGCATGAAAATTTTCTTCTAGATCTTTGTCATGTTCTGCTTTTGTCTTGCAAAAGATGATGATGTAATCACTTATGTTTAAAGCTCCACAGACACCATCTTGTATCGCTTCAGCCTCTTGTGAGTGGTAAACGTCGTGATGTGTCTTGATTCTGGTACTAGAAATAGCTGGTGGTTGCCAGATTGTAAATTGAGTTTACTAAAAAATTTGGCGGCATTGATTGAATGAATTATATCATGTATGGTAGGTGAAGGATAGCGTTCTCGGCAAATAGCGCAGTTAGGAACTGCATATACACACTAACACGGTCTTTATTGAGATTTTCAGGTTTCGGGGTGCCTACCTAACAACTCACCCATGGTGTGGGGTGTGTTACATCTTTGATTATGTCGTTTTATTATTATGTTCTTGATTATGTTTGTTTCTGGGTAATATGCACTTTTGTTTCAACATTCCGTAGTTTCCCAATGCCTTGAAAAACGTGTGAGCATTTTTCAACAAGAGCGTGTGTTTTGGGACATGTATTTGTAGTTAAGCACATAAATTTGTATGATGTGGTTGGTGCTTTGGGAATCTTTGTTTGTTGGGTGGAGGGTACTTCTTTCGAAGAGATGCGGTTTGTTGTTGAGTGAACTGAATTAATGTTTAGCGTAATGAGAACGAGTTCCTTCGCAGTTTTTGTAGCTAAGCAACGATCCATAATCTTCTTTGACAACATAATGATTTGAGCTTTGATTTCTTTGTCAACATCATTAAATTCCCATGAAGACGCTAATTGGCGAAGCCGAATAGAAGCCGAGTTTTGTTTGGTATCCAAGAACCTCTGTCTCTTCCTCGTTCTGTTTCTTGTCACTAGTACGACTAGCTGAGAAAAATGTTGCTGTTTTCGTTCTAATTGATCTCGATCACTTCGGAGATGTATCATTTGAACTACACGATCACTAATTTCCATCAAATTTTCCACAAGCTTTAGCGGCTAATTACTTCTTTCCATTTTTCTAACTGTGTTAAATATGACATCTCTCACTACAATGCTGTAGTCTATTGACTGATGATGAAGCTTACAAAATCTTGATAGCCTGAATACCTCTCTGGAATTTTCCCATTTCAAACAACACAACGCAACGTAAAGAAATGAGCATGACGAACCAGTTTTGACGGTAAACCATGCACTGTCTGGCAAAGTCTAGCTGTGATTGCTCTTTACCGTAGATATACTTTGAATCCGTCATCCACTCGTTGTTGCGCCTGTTTCCCCTTCTTGCATTTCACGACTTTAAATGTGGTAATGTCGCACCAGTGTTTTCCGCAGATGATTTTCGGCAACTTTTGAAAAAAGGCTTTCACTGTGTGACTCAGTCTTTTTTATCATTTAATGTGGGAAGCTTTTCTTGTGTCGACAGCTTTGTTGACACCCACCTTCCTTGCACAATATTACAAAATTATTATAAAACAGCAGCGTAACCACTGAACATAGATTTGTTTTACTTAAATCATCGTTAACAATTTATGGAGTGGAATAGATTGGTAAATCAGTATATTGTGGGAAACACCCCAGAGTACTCAATTTTTACCAACGTTTGCAGTACTCACCTTGTCATCCATGGAATTCCTGAAAGAAATTATTACCTCAAAATTTTGTTTTTCTTTGCTTTCAATAATAACGGTGAAACTTGACTTTGCTGAGATTTTTTTTGCTATAATTCTAAAATATCTGTGAAACGTTTATATAGTTATTTATAAGCAGAAAAAAATAAGCTTGCTTTATAATCCACATGTCTTTCGAATAAAGACGAAATATTGCCTACTCTGTGTCTAAACTCTTGCTTCATCTTGAATATCAAAAAAACGGGATCTTATTTTTGTACTATGTATATGTGTAATATGTATATATCAACCTATGAATATATCAACCGTAGACACAATAACATTTTTGTCTTTAGTTGAAAGTGAATCCATGGTGGAAGATAATTCTGATGATTTTAATAAAGAAAATAAAAACGAGGATGACAAACACGGTGAACATGTTGAAGATGAAAGCGTTAAGGAGGAAAATGTTAGTTCTACAAAAGATGCCAGACAAAGTATAGAAGGTACGTATTCAGAGTTTGTATCTAGTGTAGCCATACTAAACTTGCGTTGGAGATAAAATTGTCGCAAACGAAAAAGGAAATAATTCTAAACATGAAGATTTTATTGACAATACGTATATTAACGGAGAGTTATATTAAAAGATGTGAAGATATGCACTTTGTTTTTGAAAACACTCAAATTTGACCATTTAATTATTTTCATTTTTTGCTTTTACTTCAAAAGCGCTGATTAATTCCAAATTTTAATTTGCAGGCTTGTACGTGAATCATCTCAGTCCTTTGTTGTTTTATTTCATTTATACAAAGAATTAAGAGCAATTACAATTTTTTTGTTTATTCTTATCTCCATTAGGGTCAGAAGAAAGTAACGCTAAACTGGGAGAAACATTATCACAACTCTGCGCTAGGTTGAACTTAAATGTTGAGTCAAAGCTTACCTTAAAACATGCACGCACTGTAGACAATCACATGTTTAATGGCGATGAACTAACGTCTACTGACCAAATTCCTGGTTATATTCTTAAAACATTGATGATTGCAGACTACCATGTCCGTGAACTTACCTTTAAACCATTAAATTCAAACAAAAGTGGTGAAGTTTCCAATGAATTAAATGAAGACACTGGTTCTGATGCGAGTGACAGTGATAGCGAAAGTGGAAATGAAATTGAAAGTGTGGAAAGGATTAACCCTATGGATGCTTTAATAGGGATTTTTTATTGCTCTGATATTTTTTTACGGCAAGATCTAGCTGTTAAACTTACTGCTTGTCAGCTTAGCGTTCCTTTCATTTTACCTCATCCTGAAATGCCAGCAGAGCGCGTAATAATCTTACTTTCAACGTTAGAAAAAATAACAAAATCTTGGAAAGGTGCTTCATCGGAAGATACTGCTAAAGAAGTCTACGCAACAGAACATCCGTTTCCTGTAGTGTCTTTTATCCGCCTGGGTAATGTGACCATCTCTAAATCGTCTATGATGAATAAGATTATCAGCGACAATAATGGTGATCATGAGTTCTTCTTTCATAAAAACATAGAGGGTGGTGATTTTGAGAGAAAAGTCGTAGATGGTTTGGTAGAACTTGTGTGGTATCTTCCTGGTCGATGTGACAAGAACACCTTAAAAAATGAGATCTGTTTTGCCAATTTACGTGGAGATGCTCAAAACTTCAAGAAACAAGTTGATATACTTCGAGAAATATCAAACATTTTTTGTATTTTATTGCCCTCGGAAATGCCCGACGAGCGAATGGAAAATTTTTTGAAAGAGGCCTTGCTTTGCAAAGGTAAAATAATTCTTATTTTTAACAAAAAAAGACGGGAAGAATCTAAGAAATTCTACAACTGCTTGAAAAATCAACATTCCAAAAAGTTATCATTGTTTACAAAAGCGCAAAAGACAAACGAGTTTATATTTTTACAAACTATTCGCAATGCCATCCAGAGCAACATAAATGAAAGTGAAGTAAAATCTTTAGTAAACCTTAGACTTTTGCCGGAAGAAAGAAGCCTTTATTTGGATGATAAAGAAGCTTATGTCGAAGCTTTTGGAAAAACAGTTGAAACTTGGTTTCCTTGGTGCAATGAAAAAGCAAAAAAGTTGTTCAAACTACAGCTTCACGTTCCTGCTTTGGCAGATTTGGAAAGAAGGAAACACAATCCAAGTCTTTGTCGCAACATTAAAACTGTTACCGATCTTAATAAAGTGTATGAAGACATTGGAAAGGAAAAAAAGGCTCAGATGGAATCTTTGGCCAAAATGGATGAAAATGTTCTTCATTTTCTTAAATCTCTTGCTGTCATGAATGAGAATGAACTAGTAAGACGTTTACATCAACTGAAGTATTTGTTAGATAAGGTGTCGCTCTCTGAGATAACAAAACTGCATCAACAATATCGTCAAAAGAAAAGCAAAAATTACAATTCACAATGTGAAGAAGAAGAGCGTTTAAGAGAGCTGGAAGAATCAATATCGCATACTTCGTTTGGTTTAGAGCATATTTTTAGAGAACTTACTCAACTTTATCAATTGAAGAATGACGTAACAATTGATTATACTGGTGCTGCAGCAAATATTCTTCTTTCAGGAGAACCTTTGGAACTATTAGATGGTGATTCCGGATACCTGCCATTGGAATGGTTTGATGCTGTTTATAAGAAATTGGAACGCAAAACAAACAACGCTAGAATTTACGTCATTTCTGTGTTAGGTATTCAAAGTTCCGGTAAATCGACAATGTTGAATACAATGTTTGGTTTGGAATTTCCTGTAAGTGCAGGAAGATGTACTCGTGGTGCTTTTGCTAGTCTTGTTCCACTTAGCGAACAACTAAAATGTGACTCAAATTTTGATTATGTGTTGATCATTGATACTGAAGGTCTGAAAGGAATGGCTGACCCAATAGTGAGAGAACACGATAATGAATTGGCAACTTTTGCTGTTGGTGTGGCTGATGTCACGATTGTCACTATCTTTGGGGAAAACTATAATGAAATGAAAGAATTTTTGGCCATGGCTGTTCATGCTTTTTTGAAAATGAAACTTGTAAAAGACAAGAAATCATGCAAGATCGTCCATCAAAATGTTGCTGCTAATGACGCTGCAGATAAGTTAATGATGGATAGGCGAAATCTAAAACAAAACCTAAACCATATGGCAAGGCTTGCAGCAATACAAGAAAATTGTGAAGATCAATTTCAAACGTTAGATCACATAATGGCATTTGATGAAAATAAAGACGTATTTTACATACCAAGTCTATTGAAAGGAAGTCCTCCCATGGCTCCGATAAACCCAAATTATGGTAGAGACTTGCAAAAAGTAAAGGAGAATATTATTCAGCTAATGTGCTCAAAAGAAGTGGTCAAGCTAACTGTTTCTTCATTCCGTAATCGAGTTAAAGGTCTATGGCAAGCCATGCTAAAGGAAAACTTCATTTTCAGTTTCCGAAATGTGATCGAAATCAGAGCTTATGCATCTTTAGACAAAAAACTTTTCAAAGAATCAGTAAAACTATTGGTAAATGGAATGGCTGAAATTGAGAGAAGTATTGAAAGAGACTTGAAAAGATGCACTACACGACAAGAACGAAAGGGATGTTGGATAAGCAGTAAAAGTCGTATAATTGAAAAAGCAGAAGAACTCAAAACGAAAATGGAGAAAGAAATGCAGACGTTTTTTGAAAGCAGTGAAGATAAATCTACCCTTGAACAATGGAAAGAAGACGTGATGGTTAAAATTAAAACATACAAACGAAATCAGGAAGCGTCTGTTATAGAAAATTGTGAGGCAACCTTCCACCATCTGCAGCAACAACAAGATGTTGAAGAAATGAAAAAAAATTATGAAAAACAACTTCTAGAAAGAGCAAAATATTTAGTGTCAACTCAAAGAACAAATGACAAAGAAGAATGTAAAGCAAAATTTTAAAAAGAATGGAAAGAATGGATTGACGAAGTTCCCCTTTGTGAGGAAGTAAGGCGTGATGTCAATGAATATATGGTTTATGTTCTTCTACCAGAAAATTCTGATCTCAGTGCTGAGATGTTAACGAAACTACAACCAAAAAAGTATAGAATTTCTGCTTTTTTTAATGCTGATCCTGTCCTTTATAGAAATATGCCTTCATTTATGGTAGGGCTTATTTCGACATTGCCCAATCTATGTATACTTTTATCATAGACAATATGTCAAAGGCATATGATATCAAAAATATAGTTATCTCTAAAGGACAGCAGTTTGCAGAGAGAGTTTCCAACATTGCTGTTAGATTTACTAATAATGATCTTAAAGCGATGTATAATGAAATCATTTCTACTATTGATAAAGAAACAGAGAAACAAAAAATGAAATTTAAAAAACCATTAGTATGTGACATACTGTTATACACATTTGCTCGTGCCTTTCCAATTTTTGATAAAATGGAAGAGCGTTATCTTGAAGAGCGTGATATTCAATAGAGTCTTGAAAAAACATTAAGACCAAGGCTGGAAAAGTATTTTATCAACCTTTGCAAAGAGATGGAGAAAGAAATTTTGGCTGCCACGTCATTGGTTGATGTGCTTCGTGAGCCTATAAAATCAAAACTTAACAAAGGCATTGTAACAGCAGTTTATACTAAGCTTTCGACAAAAGCATGTTTCTAAGCAAGGCTCACTTTCATGCCAGTGTTTTGATTCAAGTTTGAGAAAACGGTAGTTTTGAATTGTATGTTCCTTGCTTAAAGAATCCTATTCAATTTTTGGAAAAAAATTAAAGGAATACGTGGAAGACTTTTGTTTGAACACAGGATCGAAACGCATCCGATCTTTGTTGAAGAAACAAAGAGAGAAGCTAATGTCAGACAATCCCTTACTGATGCTGAACTGGATAGTGAAACTGTTAGTAATTGGCAGCCAGCACCCCACGAAAGGCATTCAAAGTTATGTTTAGGTGTCGGGCTGTCTGTCCATTTTGTAAAGCTTTGTGTGATCAGAATATGGAGCAATCAAACCTTTTAGTTGATGATGAAAACGAGACAGAAATACACTAACAATACTCGACAGAATCACACCGTCCTCTGGGTTTGGCAGGTCATTGCAATTCTGAAACTGAGATTTTGGTTTACGATATTTGTACATTTTGAGTAGCTGGAAGTGAAACATTTCAAAACATTGACACAAATTGGGAACCACATCCCTACAAAGATTATCAGTCAGTAAACGATTACTATAAATCGTGGAAAATTCCTCCAGATCCCTCATTTGAAGCTTCTAAATATTAACAGTGGCTCATGGTAAAGTTCTCGAAACAATTGGCAGAACATCATGAAGCAAAGGAAGCAAAAATACCTTCGAGTTGGAAAAATGTGACCTTCAGTGAGACCGTAAAACAACTGAAGGAAGAATGCAACTTATAAAAATCTTCATCAAAAACATCGCCTGAATTCGATTTTTAAACAATTTTCTTTTTGTAACTCTGTTTGAGCTCGTTTTTGTTGAAATATAATTTGATCATTACCGGAATCATTTCATGTTTTTTTGTTAAATAAATGTTTGAAGAAGTAGACTAAAAGTGTTGTGATTACCTTTTTGTATTGTTACCTACCAATGCGTTAATGAAATATGGCGATCAATTCGTTTAGAACTATACTTATAATTTAACAACCTTAACTATGTAATCTGTACTTATTAAAAGACATCCAGTTAAATATTCATTTCGTGACTATATAATCTACAAGTTATTTACCTTCCAAAACATTAAATAAATAATGTAACGATAGTTAAAAATTTTAAATACAATTTATTTTGCTGTGCTGGGTCTTAGCTATAATTGTTACAAAGACGAAAAAAATAACATATTGTTCACTATGACGAAAACTAATCACATTGACAACATAAAAAAAAACCAACAAACGGCAATGGTGAGAGTCGAAATAGACTTTACATCTTATTCATGATAAATATCGAGTGGGCTTTCAACGCTACGTGCAAAGATCTTTTCTTTATGGAGGTCGTGGTGGAAAAGCAATATGATACTGACTTATTGGTGAAAAGAGAAGATTGTTATGATTGAAGTCGATAAAATCTTTTGTTGCTAAACGTTCATTTGGAATTTTGTCGTGATATATGTTTCTGGCACAAAAAGTGCTGTGGC
Source organism: Xenia sp. Carnegie-2017 (assembly GCF_021976095.1). Classification (NCBI taxonomy): domain Eukaryota; kingdom Metazoa; phylum Cnidaria; class Anthozoa; order Malacalcyonacea; family Xeniidae; genus Xenia; species Xenia sp. Carnegie-2017. Next base: position 7,852,137 of record NW_025813484.1, on the reverse strand, counting down.
TTGTTTGACAAATTCTTTTGTCGCTAAAATATTCCTTTAATAACATGAGTAATAATTTAATCTTATAGACTTCAATTAATTGCTTCATTTTAATTAGAAAAGCAACATAAGTAGTCATTCTTAATGGTAGTTTTCGCACATAATTTTTATTTTAAAGTCTTGTAACTAAGCATAATTCTCTAGATTGTAATTTCGTATGTTGTATGTTGTGTACGGGTCTTAATAACGTATGAGACCGTCAAGTACTAATTGTAACTATATTTAATTTTTCTGACGATACTTCTATATATCAATTATCGTTTACTTTTCTTAAACATGTAAAAATTTATATAAAATGTAAACATGTTATTATCTACACGGATATGTGTTGCTGCATAACCTGTATTTTCGTTGCAAAATGTCGTAATATGAAACAATACAACCACAATACCTGTACAACATTTCAATCATACTTATGCTTTTCATGTATAACTCACGGGAAAATGATCCACCATGTCGGTTTATAACAATAAAACATTATGATATTATTTGTTGAGACACCTGCATGGTTGATATAAAAACCACAAAAAAGTAATATCACTTACTTAATGATTAAGGGCCCATTCACACTTAATTCGTTTGCTAATCGAATTAGTTGATTCGAATTCGATTTTTTGAAAATTAAAAAACACGAGTGTTCACATTTAAAGTTTTATCAGTATTATTTTTCGCTTGATAACATAGTATCATAAGAAACTCAAAATGATAGATATGTATTAGCAGGTATTTTTGTCTAATTATAGGGTATTGTGTGTACATACTTTAGAATCTAAAGTTTAAGTAAAATTAATGTTTACATTTGCTTCACATGATTGACATTAAGTTTTGGCGCCTTTCCTAAACTATCTTTGAACCTTAGATAATAACAATATTTAACGAATATGAATGGCAGAGATTACTGCAATGGGCATACTTTTACGAGAATACCAAAAGAACGCAAAAACAACAGCGAAAAGATCGAGGGTAATACGAAAAAAATGCTGCAATACTTTCAAAAGAATGCAAGGTGTCACGTCGCGTTACTTTTTGCTTATAAGTAAAATTGTAAAATATTGCTGCAAGCAAACACAGCAAAAAGAACGCGTGACATGTGTGACAGCATGAAAAGTCTAGTTACTAAACTAAAAACATGTGATTGTTCAAGATTGATTTGATTCTATTCGCGTTGCAGGTTCACATTATCATGCAGACTGAACTAATCCGATTCGAGACCACCTTTTTAAGAGGCCAAAGTTAGTTCGGATCAAATTTGTTTTCGCAGAAATACTGTACTGGATCATAGACATTGCTTTCACAAATTCCAGGCAAAATGATGATAAAGATTTTCAATTAATCCAAAGTTGCCAAATCAAAGTATATTATTGATTTTATTCCAAAGCCATCATCAGAGTATATACTTAATATATTAATCCTAACACGGTTTTTACATGCACATGAAAAACATGTGACTTGGACGAGATTTGAACTCGCACCTTCGGCATACTAGTCCGCCGTTCTACCTGTTGAGCTACCAAGCCCACAGGGATTGGAGTCGAGTCAAATCTCTTTTAAACTGCGTATGGACGAGAGATTCTCGCCACTATAGCAGTTTACTGGATGGCGGTTTGAGATTCTCGCCACTATAGCAGTTTACTGGATGGCGATTGACTCGACACCAAGCCCACAGGGATTGGAGTCGAGTCAAATCTCTTTTAAACTGCGTATGGACGAGAGATTCTCGCCACTATAGCAGTTTACTTATTGATTTTTGGTGAGAAAAAAGAATAGTGAGCGATATGAAATACTTTAAAGATGAGAAGGATGAAGATCCATCGAAATTTCCTTTTACCACAAGGTATGGTAAAAGGAAATTAAGCTAAACCAATACATTTTTTTTATATGTAATAGCTCGATTATCCAACAAGAGTGACAAGAAGCTGAACCAAAAGCTTCAATGAAGTATCGAACCGTTAAAAAAGCATTTAATTTTCATGATGATAAGTCTGGCAATTTTGGCTTTGAGGAAAAATTTGAAATATCGTTTAATAAAGAGTGAAAGAGGTGAAAAATCTTCTAAAGTTAGAATAACATGGCACAGTTTTGGCTGATTTGAAACGCAAAAATATCATGCTAAATTTTGGGGCAATGATAAAGACCAACACGTCACATGAGAAAAATGGATGATGTCTGTAAGGATATTAAAAAAAATGCTGAACATAACATTTCTTTCATGAAGACATCATGTATTGAACACCAACCACCATTTTGTAATTGTTTTTATATTTAGCTTCTGGCATCGATTGTGCAATAAAGATTATAGAAGATTTAAATTTTACAACTAGTGCAACTATCAAAGTGAGAAAACATGATTTCCTCCAGATGATGAGGTAAAAAATGACGACGATTTCTTCTTCGACAATTTTCTTGACAAAGATTATGGTATTTAAGACGAGTATTATGATATATTAAAGTTTGACTCACCACCATACTCTTGAGACTCATAAACAATGTCGCCCACTAATGTTGTTTGATGCTCAAAATAGCACTGATAAAATATTCTTTTGTATCAAACAACGAACATGGCTCAATTGCCTATATCTACGAGAGAATATGTTGCTGATGTCTATGAGTATGAAAGAATTAAGCTTCAGGAAAAAAATAAGTAAAAAGTATAAACGTCTCGATTTTTTGCATCAATGCACCCGTTTTTTAGCATTTAGGTAGTCCCAATGTTATCATGCACTCTGCATGAGGTTCTTAGTTATGTATTTTTATTTAAATGATAATTGTTGTTAGTCAGTGATGTATACTTAGTTTTATAACTGAGATGTTCTACGTGGAAGTCATTAATGTTGATGAAACAATTTGTTGAAGGAAAGTCTTACTTTGCTTTATTTTTGTTCGTTATCCGAATGCGCTTATGCAACAAAACTCGCATGGATCAAAAGAATTGATACTGATTTAAGGTATGAAGTTTAATCGCAATTATTTACCTGCTATTCATGTGGTTGTGCTGCTTTTATTTTATCTTTCACTTTTTATCGGGTATGTGTCAGTGATAAATGAAAAGATTAAGCATGCAGTCATTTTAACAGTAGTTTTAAAGTCCGAGTTCTAAAACTAAGTGTAATTTAGAAAATACAAACGAGATTTCGAAACTGCATTCCTGACATTACAAGTTTACTGAAGCATCGCCATGAAGATAAAATGAACATGCATGACAAATCGATGTTCAATGTTTTTATCCCAAATTAAACTCATATTTTCTAATACTATAAGCGTTTTTTGAATCATGGTCAATTTTGTTGCCACGATTAAAGCTTTCATTTTACATTTCTTAACATTGTCTTCAATGAAAATCTGCATGTGCTTTCTATTATCATAAATTCATCTTAATGCATCGGAAAGAGTAGGAGGAAAGCTTCTATGATTTCAAAATAAGCTTAAATCTAAGTTCTGAAAGAAAAGTAATTTACAAAAAAAGTGAATAAAAATGATGTCATAGAACAATTTATAACTAGGCTTGGCTGTATGTTTCACATTCTACTGACGTAAAATCGCCAACGTCTCACGTCAAACCGGTAAAAACACGGGGAAGACCTTGCCCCCAAAAGGATTATTTAAACCTGGTTACAATTTTGTGTCTACTTTGGACGAGTGAATGAGAAGTGTTTCTAAAATTTGAAAACAACGATGATTTTCATTCTTTATATGAACATCAACAGCTTGAAGCTGAAATGAAAGACAACAAAACTCTTGTGCCTTAAATTCCATTTTTGTTATTGATGATAATTTCTGCAAACAACACTGGCCGAATTTTGACTGTGAGATATCAAGCACATGTCTTATTACGCATGTGATTAGTATAGTGGTAGCCTGTAAATTACTTTTTCTGACCAATAGGAGCCGTGAGCTAGGTGGCTAGCTGCAGCCAGTAATCTAATTAATTACACAGCGGATTACACAGTAAAATGAACCTACTGTTTGTTTCAATACTGTGGCCGAGTGGCGCAAAGTCATCAACTGATCTAATTAAAATTTCACAAAATCTTATTATTTTCCGTTCTTTTATATGAATATTTTAAAGTATTTTGTTGTTTTGCAGATGTTATTGAATGTTATTTTTGTTTTATGCAAGATAAAATGTGTACATTTGATTAGTGTTGAGTAAATTAGCAGCCAAATTGGTTAATGTTTACATCAATGGTGGGGTAAAGTCATTATTGAATAAAAGCGATTGTAAATTTGCGATGAAAAATGCTGTACGAACTTACTTAAACATGTCAAAAGAATTTTGTTGTGTTTGTATTTTTTTCTAACAATGAATACTTAAACACATTCTAGAATGGCCTGCTATCTACTAATGACTGTAATGAAGACTGTCTAGAATATTCTGTAGAAGAAAAAATATTTGCACATTATTATCCTTTGTAAAGGATACATTATTTTCTTTGAGCACAACCTTCAGTCTCTAACGGTGATGGAAGCAATAACAAAATCAGCTTTGAGTATAGTTGTGGATGTTTGGGAAGGCAAAAATGTAACATATTTTATTGATGCATTCAAGAACAAATTGGAGACACTACGGAGACATTAGAAATGCAAACAAATAACGCAAGCATTTACGTCATTTCTGTGTTAGGTATTCAAAGTTCCGGTAAATCGACAATGTTAAATACAATATTTGGTTTAGAATTTCCTGTAAGTGCAGGAAGATGTACTCGTGGTGCTTTTGCTAGTCTTGTTCCACTTAGTGAACAACTTAAATATGACTCAAATTGTGATTATGTGTTGATCATTGATACTGAAGGTCTGAAAGGAATGGCTGACCCAATAGTGAGAGAACACGATAATGAATTGGCAACTTTTGCTGTTGGTGTGGCTGATGTCATGATTGTCAATATCTTTGGTGAAAACTATAATGAAATGAAAGAATTTTTGGCGATGGCTGTTCATGCTTTCTTGAAAATGAAACTTCTTAAAGACAAGAAATCATGCAAGATCGTCCATCAAAATGTTGCTGCTAATGACGCTGCAGATAAGTTAATGATGGATAGGCGAAATCTAAAACAAAATCTAGACAATATGGCAAAGCTTGCAGCAATACAAGAAAATTGTGAAGATCAGTTCGAAAAATTAGATGACATAATGGCATTTGATGAAAATAAAGACGTATTTTACATACCAAGTCTATTGAAAGGAAGTCCTCCCATGGCTCCGATAAACCCAAATTATGGTAGAGACTTGCAAAAAGTAAAGGAAAATATTATTCAGCTAATGTGCTCAAAAGAAGTGGTCAAGCTAACTCTCTCTTCATTCCGTAAACGAGTTAAAGATCTATGGCAAGCCATGCTAAAAGAAAACTTCATTTTCAGTTTCCGAAATGTGATCGAAGTCAGAGCTTATGCATCATTAGATAAAAAACTTTTCAAAGAATCAGTAAAACTAATGGTAAATGGAATGGCTGAAATTGAAAGAAGTATTGAAAGAGACTTAAAAAGATGCACAACACGAAAAGAACGAAATAAATGTTGGATGAGCAATAAAAGACGTATATTTGCAGAGGCAGAAGAACTCAAGACGAAAATGGAGAAAGAAATGCAGATGTTTTTTGAAAGCAGTGAAGATAAATCTACCCTTGACCAATGGAAAGAAGACGTGATGGATAAAATTAAAAGGTTCAAACGAAATCAGGAATCGTCTGTTATAGAAAATTGTGAGGCAACCTTCCACCATCTGCAGCAACAACAAGATGTAGAAGAAAGGAAAAAAAATTATGAAAAACAACTTTTGGACAGAGCAAAAAATTTAGTGTCATCTCAAAAAACAAATGACGAAGAAGAATGTAAAGCAGCATTTCAAAAAGGATGGAAAGAATGGATTGGCGAAGTTCCCCTTTGTGACGAAGTAAAGCGTGATGTCAATGAATATATGGTTTATGTTCTTCTACCAGAAAATTGTGATCTTAGTGCTGACATGATAACGAAACTAAAACCAAAAGAATATAGAATTTCTGCTTTTTTTAATGTTGATCCTGTCATTGATAGAAATATGCTTGCATTTATTGGAGGGTGGGGTTCGAAAGTGGTCCAAAACATGTATCATTGGTTCATACACGACGCTGTGTCAAGGGCAAATGTTATCAAAAATAAAGTTATCTCTAAAGGAGAGCAGTTTGCAGAGAGAGTTTCCAACATTGCTGTTAGATTTACCAATAATGATCTTATAACAATGTATGATGAAATCATTTCTACTATTGATAAAGAAACAGAGAAACAGAAAATGAAGTTTAAAAAACCATTAGTATGTGACATACTGTTATACACATTTGCCCGTGCCTTTCCTATTTTTGATAAAATGGAAGACCGTTATGTTGAAGAGCGTGATATTCAAAAGAATCTTGAAAAAACATTAAGACCAAGGCTGGAAAAGTATTTTATCAACCTTTGCAAAGAGATGGAGAAAGAAGTTTTGGCTGCCACGTCATTGGTTGATGTGCTTCGTGACCCAATAATGTCAGAACTTAACAAAGGCATTATAACAGCAGTTGATACTAAGCTTTCGACAAAGAACATGTTTAGTAGCAAGGGTCATTTTCACGCCAGTGTTTTGATTCAACTTGGAGGAAACCCTAGTTTTGAAGTGTTTGTTCCTTATTTGGAGAATCCTATTCAATTTTGGAAAATAAATTAAAGGAATACGTGGAAGACTTTTGCTTGAACACAGGATCGAATCTCATCCGATTTTGTTGAAAAAAGAAGGAGAGAAGTTGAAGTCAAATATTTTTTCTGCCATTGAAAATGCAAATCAGCAAGCTAGAGATGAAATCGAACAAGGAAGCGAGAGTTGGAAAGTAACGAACTGGATTAAAAAGTTTGTGGAACAGTGTTCTTCTCTTGCCATCACGAAAGAAATGTTTGGTGTCGCTACAATGGATGAAGATTTAAAAGAAACTGATTTATTTGACAAAGAAGTTCGTGAGTTAGTCGAAAACTTTGTACAAGAACTTACCGATGCTGAATTGAATAGTGAAACTATTAGTAATTGGCAGCCAGCACCCCACGAAAGGCGTTCAAAGTTATTGTTTGGGTGTCGGGCTGTTTGTCCATTTTGTAAAGCTTTGTGTGATAAGACTATGGAGCAATCAAACCTTTTAAACTATGATGAAAACGAGACAGAAATACACCAACAATACTCCACAGAAATACACCGTCCTTTGGCTTTGACAGGTTATCGCTATATCAACACTAAGATTTTGGTTTCCGATATTTGCACATTTAAAGTAGCTGGAAATGAAACATTTCAAAACGTTGACACAAATTGGGAACCACGTCCCTACAAAGATTATCAGTCAGTAAACGATTACTACAAGTCGTGGAAAATTCCTCCAGATACCTCATTTGAAGCTTCTAAATATTGGCAATGGTTCATGGTAAAGTTTTCGGAACAATTGGCGGAACATTATGGAGCAAAGGAAGCAGAAATACCTTCGAGCTGGAAAAATGTGACCTTCAATGAGGCCGTAAAACAACTGAAGGAGAAATACAACTTATAAAAATCTTCATCAAAAACATCACCTGAAGTCGATTTTTAAACAATTTTCTTTTTTGTAACTCTGTTTTAACTCGTTTTTGTTGAAATATAATTAGATCAGTACCGGAATCATTTGATGTGTTTTTGTTAAATAAATGTTTAAAGAAGTAGACTAAAAATGTTGTCATTAAATTTTTGTATTGTTACCTACCAATGCTTTAATGAAAAATGGCGATCAATTCGTTTAGAACTATACTTATAATTTAACAACCTTATAATTTAACTATGTAATCTTATAATTTATAATTATACAACTTATTATTTAACTATGTAATCTGCACTTATTAAAAAACATCCAGTTAAATATTCATTTAGTGACTATATAAACTACAAGTAAGTTACCTTCCAAAACATCGAATAAATAATGTAACGATAATTAACAATTTTAAGTACAATTTATTTTGTTGTGCTGGTCTTAGCTATAATTGTTAGAAAGACAAACAAAATAACATATTCACTATGACGAAAACTAATCACATTGTCAACATAAAAGAACATCAAATGGCAATGGTGAGAGTCAAGATACACTTTACATCTTATTTATGATAAATATCGAATGGGCTTTCAACATTACGTGCAAAGATCTTTTCTTTATGGAGGTCGTGGTGGAAAAGCAATATGATACTGACTTATTGGTGAAAAGAGACGATTGTTATAATCGAAGTCGATAAAATTTTTTGTTGCTAAACGTTCATTTCGAATTTTGTCGTGATATATGTTTCTGTCACAAAAAGTGCTGTGGCTTGTTCGACAAATTCTTTTGTCGCTAAATTATTCCTTTAATAACATGAGTCATAATTTAATCTTATAGACTTCAATTAATTGCTTCAATTTAATTAGAAAAGCAGCATAAGTAGTGATTCTTAACGTTATTTGTTGCACATAATTTTTATTTTAAAGTCTTGTAACTAAGGGTAATTCTCTAGATTGTAATTTCGTAAGATGTATGTTGTGCACGAGTCTTAATAACGTATGAGACCGTCAATTATTAGTTAATTTTTCTGACGATACTTCTGTACATCAATTATCGTTTACTTTTCTTAAACATGTAAAAATTTATATAAAATGTAAACATTTTATTATCTACACGGATATGTGTTATTGCATAACCTGTATTTTCGTTGCAAAATGTCGTAATATGAAACAATACAACCACAATACCTGTACAACATTTGAATCATATTCATATTTTTCATGTATAATTCACGGGAAAGTGATCCACCATGTCGGTTGATAACAATAAAATATGATATATTTTTTTTTGAGACACCTGCATGGTTGATATGAAAACCACAAAAAGATAATATCTCTTATTGACTGATTAAGGACCCATTCACACTTAATTCGTTTGCTAATAGAATTAATTGATTCGAATTCGATTCTTATTAAAATGAAAAAACACGAGTGTTCACAGTTTAAGTTTTATCCGCATTATTTTTCGCTTGATAACATAGTATCATAAGAAAGTCAAAAGGATAGATATGGGTCAGCAGGTATTTTAGTGTAATTATAGGGTATTGTGGGTACATACTTTAGAATCTATAATTTAAGTAAATTTAATGTTTACATTTGCTTCACATTATTGATATTACATTTTAGCGCCTTTCCTAAACTATCATTGAATCTTTGATAATAAAAATATTTAACGAATATAAATGGCGGAGATTACTGCAATGGGCATATTTTTACGAGAATACCAAAAGAACGCAAAAAACAGCCAAAAGATCGAGAGTGATACAAAAAAATGCTGCAATACTTTCAAAAGAATGCAAGGCGCGTCGCGTTTCTTTTTGCTTATAAGTAAAATTGTAAAATATTGCTGCAAGCAAACACAGTAAAAAGAACACGTGACATGTATGACCGCACGAAAAGTCTGGTTACTAAACTAAAAACATGTGATTGATCAATACTGATCTGATCCTATTCGTGTTGCATGTTAACATTATCATGCGTATTAAACTAATCCGATTCGAGACCACCTTTTCAAGTGCCCCAAGTTAGTTTGGATCGAATTCATTTTCGCATCACTTGCAAGTGTTCACATTAGCCCTCATACGGACTCGAATCGATTTCAAGTCGATTTAAAGTGTTAGTGTGAATGGGCCCTAAATCAAAGGAAACAACGTGTTTTGATTGAATTTTTCTTAGTCAAAGCAAACACTGCATGAGAAAGTCTTACTGAGCCCTTTTTTGAAACATCTTATATTTTAGGTGTTTTAGCGTTGTGAAAGAGAAAAAATAGCTCTATTTTTCATCTTTGCAGAAGCTTACAAATCTGTGAAATGTGTTTATGTAACTGTTACCAAATCATTTCCTAAATTAATGTTCATAGTCTTAATGTTCCATAGCGTCACATCAGCTAAAGTTAAAATAGGAAATCTTAGATAATATAAAATCATCTTTCGTGTTTGTTGCACGCATGCCGTGTTTAAGTAATACAAAAAGAACTTGTGATTGTCTGGGGTCTAGTAACTTTTTTAACTAGATACTCACTAAATTTGCAATCTGGAGAGTTGCTTTGAGTATAAGCATTCTACCGAAGAAGTTTTAGCTGCGAAACAACCGTTTGCCGAAGTGCGCTTCGTTGAGGTGGGTAATATGACCATTTCTAAATCTTTTCTGATGAATAATGTTATCAGTGATAGCAATAGTGAAATAATATAAAAGATGGTGAATTTAGAGGCAAAATCATGAATGGTTTTGTGGAGCTTGCATGTGGTATCTTGCCGGTGGTCTGACATGATTATTTTGAAAAGCCAAATTTGTATTATTGTCTGTGTAGAATTTTTTTTTATTCCAGTTTTTTTACTGAACAGATGGAAATACTCTGCTGGATCATCGACATTGCTTTCACAATTTCAACACAAAAAAATTAAAAAGTTTTCAATGAATCAAAGCTGCCAAATTAATGAAAAACATTGAATTTTGATGAGAAAATAGATTATTAAGCGATGAAATACTTTAAAAATGAGGAGGATGAAGATCCACCAAAATTTTCTTTACCACAAGGTATGACAAACCAAACCAATACAATATTTTATATGTATTAGCTCCATTATCAAACAAGAGTGACAAGGAGCTGAACCAAAAGCTTTAATGAAGTATCGAACCGTTAAAAAGGATTTAATTTTCATGATGATAAGTCTGGCAACTTTTGCTTTGAGGAATAATTTGAAAATTCGTTTTTAATAAAGAGTGAAAATATGTGAAAAATCTCCTAAAGTTAGAACAACATGGCCCAGTTTTGGCTGATTTGAAACGCAAAAATATCATGCTGAATTTCGGGGCAATGATAAAGACCAACACGTCACATGAGAAAAATGGATTATGTCTGTAAGGATATTAAAAAAATGCTGAATATAAGATTTCTTTCATGAAGACATCATGTATTGAAGACCAGCCACCATTTAGTAATTGTTTTTAAATTTAGCTTCAGGCATCGATTGTGCAATAAAGATTATGGAAGATTTAGATTTTACAACTGGTGCAAGTATCAAAGTGACAAAACAGGATTTCCTCCAGATGATGAAGTAAAAAATGACGACAATTTCTTTGTCGACAATTTCCTTGACAAAGATTATGACATTTGAGACGAGGATTATGGTATATTAAAGTTTCACTCACCACCATACTCTTGAGACTCATAAACAATGTCGCCCGCTCATATTGTTTGGTGCTCACAATAGCACTGATAAAATATGCTTTTGTATCATACAACGAACATGGCTCAATTGCTGATATCTATGAGAGGATATGATGCTGATATCTATGAGCATTAAAGAATTAAGTTTTATGCAAAAACCATGTAAAAAGTAAAAACGTCTCGATTTTTTGTATCAATGCACTCGTTTTTCAGCATTTGGCTAGTCCCAATATTATCATCCACTCGGCATGAGTTTCTTAGTTATTTATTTTTATTTAAATGATAATTGTTGTTAGTCAATGATGTATACTTAGTTATATAACTGAGATGTTCTACGTGGATGTCATTAATGTTCATGAAACAGTTTGTTGAAGGAAAGTGTTACTTTGTCGTTATCTTAACCGTTATCTGAATGCGCTTATGCAACGAAACTCACATGGATAAATAAAATTGATACTGAACTAAGGTATGAAGTTTAATCGCAATTATTCACCTGCTATTCATGTGGTTGTGTTGCTTTTATTTTATCTTTCACTTTTTATCGGGTGTGTGTCAGTGATAAATGAAAAGATTAAGTATGCAGTCATTTTAACAGTAGTTTTAAAGTCCGAATTCTAAAGTTAGTGTAATTTAAAAAATACAAACGAGATTTCGAAGCTGCATTCCTACATTACAAGTTTACCGAAGCATCGCCTTGAAGATAGACAGAAAATGCATTACAAATCGATGTTGAGATGTTTTTATCTTAAATTAAACTCATTTTTCAAATAGTATATGCGACTTTTGAATTATAGTCACTTTTATTACCACGATTAAAGCATGTGTTGCATTTTACATTTCTTAAAATTGTCTTTGATAAAAATCTGCATGTGCTTCCTATTATGAATTCATCTTAATGCATTGGAAGAGAGAAAGAGAAAAGTTGCTATGATTTGAAATTAAATCCAAGTTCTAGAAGAAAAGTAATTTACAAAATGCAAACTATGAAACTGCATTCCTGAAATTACAAGTTTACTGAAGCAACACTTTTTATCGGGTATGTATCACTGATAAGTAAAAAGATTAAGACGTAAAGTCACTCTGAGTGTATATTTTCAAAGTCCAAATTCTAAAACAAGTGTAATGTAAAAAATACAAACGAGATTTCGAAACTGCATTTCTGACTATACAAGTTTACTGAAGCATCACCATGAACATTAACTGAACATATTTATGTTCACGCAAATATGTTCAGTTTATGTTCATGGTGATGCTTCAGTATGGCGATTTTTGTTTCTCGTGTTCACGCGCCACATTTATATGAAGGGATATTTAATTCAACAAATCTACTTTTATATAACATGTCGCTACTGTCTACTTGTAAATCAAAATCAGATTCTCAAACACTTTCTGTCATATAAACATGACAAATCTACAGCTATCGGATAATTTCATTTTAAATGAAACTCGTTTTGATGATACTATATTGTAGCTTAAACTAATTATGTAAGATATCATTGATGCCAGAAGTTTGAAGTTTTATATGATCCTAACTTTAGTAACTTTAAATTTTTGAGATAGTTGGCTGTAAGAAACAAAACTTCAAAATATACAACATGACATAAAGTAAACATCTTAAATAGGCGTTTACGAACATCAACGTGAAGGATACTACAAACAAAGCAAAAGCTATGGGTGACTTATTTTGTAGGACAGTAAATGTTGTTTCAAAGATTTATAAAAGGGATAACTCTTTTGCGGAGTTAATTTTATCTAAAATAGACTTCGTTGTGTAGCAACTTTAAATATTGTGTTAAAGCAATTAGTTTTATTCAACTTTAGATAAGCATTATAAACAGTTACTTGTATAAGTATAGAAATTGTTTGAAATTCAGCATGATAGTCTTGTATATTTTTAGTTGTACATCTTAAATTCGCATTCACAAATATTACAGCGTTCGCAATTTAAAAACCATGCTTTACAATATCACTCGATCATATAAGCAATTAATACCAAAACATTCATCAATTTCATGCTCTGTTTACTGTCGGAACTTTGAAGTAAACACCAAAACGGTTGCTTTGACATGGCATCAAAGCACACTTAAGCTCCAGTGACAAACTTTAAAGTATTCATGCGCTCTATATTAGCATGAGCCTGTTTTGCGAGCATCTTTAGATGAGTATAAATTTTTGGTCAGTGATATATATATTATATAGTTACATAGCTGAAATGTTCTTCCTAGAACTCATTAAAGTTTAATGAATCAAATCGCTAAAGAAGAGCCATACATTCAGTTTTGATATGTATTTGTAAAGCATAACTCATGGATCGTTAAGATTCGATGCTACAACAAGCCATGTTTTGTGTTTTTATGCTATATAAGAAGGTTTGACGCATAATGATCAGGTTGATTCTAAAACTAAAATATTTTTTGCAAAAACGAGTTCAACTTACTTTAGAGCTGTTTTTGTTGTTATTGATTGACGTTTCGACAACCTTAGCGGTAGTCATCTTCAGAGTCAAAAATTGACTCTTACTCTTTTGACTGTCTAAAGATGATTACCGCTAAGATTATCGAAACGTCAATCAACAACAACAAAACAAGTCCTTCTCAGGACTATACCAACCTGCACGATCATCATTTACAAACATGTAACGATACTCCCGGGTTCAAACCATTTACTTTATTACCTAATAGCCTTAATTTCGAATCTAAATTACTAACCATTACTAGTTTATGGAAGCATCTTTATGAAGAGAATATTAAATCAGCAGCTCATTTATTTTCCTTCTGAACAAAATTCGTCTCCATATTACTATGCCTTCAGAGTCTGGGTGATGCAATATTTGAATTGCATGGTACTTGAATTCACAATAATTAAAATGTAAAAAAAAGATTGCACATAGATTGTACGAATACTTTGGAAAACAACATATGATGTTTGATCGAAACTTGCTCGAAAAATTAAAGTAACAAATTAACGTCAATTTTATGTCCTGTTGAATGTGTAGACTTTAAAGTAAACCGCCAAAACAATCACGTGAGGACCGAGCAGAACATCGTGAATCACATAATCCTCCATGAAGATAGATTAAAGACGTGTACAGAAACTTTCAGTTCTATACAACGAGTATAGTCTGCTTACAGATATAAAGTTCATTACTTCAAAGTTCAGACTAAACATCTTTTTGACATGTCAAAACATACCAGAACATAATTGACTACTATTAATGTTATTAAGCACTCTACATGAAGCTTTTTAAGATATATCACATATCAATAGAAGTTATAATTCGGTGACGTGTACTTATATGAGTACGCGTATTCGGTGTCGTTATATGAGTGGGAGGTTCTTCCAAGAACTCATTAATGTTAATGTAAGGTTGTTAAATGAAGAACATAAATGGTTCTTTAGTATTTGCTTGTAGACTAAAATAAACTAATGCTTTCATAAAGTATGAGTTATAGTCTTATAATTCTTTGTTTTAAATACATGATGTTAGGAAACCTGTAAAAAAGTATGGATGATGGTCGAGTTGCTTCTCAGTTTTAGTCGCTTGTCTTCTCTTGACAATGTTAGGACTTAAAAGCTTTAGCAAACATTCTTTGTTAAACAAGGTCATATGAGTAAAACCCAATGACTGAATTCTAAAACGACGGTTCTTTAGTTGGCAAATTGATTTCAACCTGCCTTAAAAACAGACATATTGAAGGTGTATTTCCATATAAGCATTACAAGTTTACTAAAACGTTTCAAAGATATAGGACTAAGCTAAGTAAATCATAAGATATTTCAAAATTTTTCTTTCAAACGAAACTTGTTTGATGGTTGCAACTGCATATGTAGCTAAGTTAATTTGAAAATTATAATTGTTGAGGGATAAAATTTCAGAGATAAGATCGCGAAAACAATTAAATGTAGTTATGTTAATTAGTAAAGAACCTTTATATTTATCAAAGCTTGTTTTGTCAAATGATTGGAACACCAATTTGCAAATTTACTTGTTTGTAGAAATTTAAGGCATAGGAAACAAGGCGTATCTCTAATTAATGAAAGTAATGTGTGGTTGGAAATTTGAATTATATTATTGGGCGTATACTTAGACTTTGATCAAAGTTTTTCAGTTTCACTTTAAAATATTTAATTGTGCAAAAATACAAGCTTGTCTATATTTGAATTACATGGTCTTTCAGTTAAGTTGATCTTGCTGCTATAAGTAAGAATTAATGTTTCATTACGGAGTACGCTCATTAACTGCAAATAAGAACTGCAGATTTGCGATTTTTAGTGTTTTTTCTATAAGAAATTATTGAAAGAATAACTGATACGGATCTAACAACAAAGATCAATAATAAAAAGTAAGATTACACAGCAAAATGGTGCAAAGTCTGGATGATACGATATTTGAATTGCATGGTACTTGAATTTAAATTCATTAAAATGTTTAGAAACTGTTGCAAAAAGATTGTATGAATACTTTGGAAAACAACATCTCATGTTTAATCGAAACTTGCTTGAGAAATTAAAATAACAAATTTACGTCAATCTTATGTCCTGTTGAATGTGTAGACCTTAAAGTAAACCACCAAAACATTCACGTGAGGACCGAGAAGAACAACGTGAATCATATAATCCTCCATGCAGATAGATAAAGACGTGTACAGAAACTTTCAGTTCTATACAACGAGTATAGTCTGCTTACAGATATAAAATTAATTACTTCCAAGTTCAAACTAAACATCTTTCTGACATGTCAAAACATACCAGAGCATAATTCACTAAAATTAATGTTATTAAGCACTCTAGTTTGGCTCCATGGAAACTGGCCCTTAGAAAAATTTTGAAGCCTATAATATGTTTGCAAGCGGAAGTGATTTATGGTGCACTTTAAAGGCATTTGAAGTATCTTCTTAATTATTGATATAAGATGAGAGCGCTGAATAAATTTAATGTACGTATTCTAATGTAAAAGCTATACAATTCTTCCCCTTGCAAACATATTATAGGCTTCAAAATTCTTCTAAGGGCCTGTGTCTATGGAGCTGAGTTACCCGGCTGAGCGAGTTACTCACCTAGCCGGGTAACTCGGCCCTTATATAAAATAAATGCATTTCCCGGTGAATCGTTTATATGACACATCCGAGTAACTTGCCTTGCCGATATCTCGGTTTGTGTAACTCGCTTACACACCGGTTTCACTTTGTCAAACCCGGTTGAGCGAGTAACTCGCTCAGCCGGGTAACTTGGCTCCATAGACACAGGCCTTAGACGAAATTTGAAGCCTATAATATGTTAGCAAGGGGAAGTGATTTAAGTGCAAGAGGGAAGTGTAATAGTCTTCATTGTAAACTATTAGTCTGATGATGTCTATAAAATAAAAACGAAATATTAAACCATCTTTTCTTTTAAAACTCTTGTTTTATCTTGAATATCAAGAAAACGATATGTCCGTTTTCGGAATTTGTTTTATTTTGTTTTACTTAAAATTGTCTGCTTGTCCTGGTTATTAACATAGTTGCGAAAAAGGGCGTATCCCTAATTAATATAGTTGGTGAGTTAAATTGCATATTAATCGTAAAAGGGTGGCTTTCATCAATATATGAAAAATAATTGAGCTGCTTTTCCAATAAGTCATTAAATATGATATGGGCTTGAAGCAACATTTTCGAAGGTTGTAGGTTGATTAAGGCAACACAACAAGGTGTGAGCTATGGTATTAATTCTTCAAGCTTGTGTACATTACGCTGCAAAGGGAAAAAATGGATCGCTTATGATCGTATTGCTTCTTAAAGCAAAAAAGCTTTGTCGTGATAAGTAAATTCTAATGAAAAGACGAATCTTATCAAAGCAGGTATAAATGCTAGATTGTAACTCACAGCAGTCTGCAGTCATGATAAATAAATTATTAATTAAATAACACAGTCGCTGTAAGCAACTCTATAAGTGCAAATTTCAGGCATTTCTTGGTTGTTTAACCTGCTAATATTTTTAAATTATGAGATAAACAAGTAAAACAACAGCATGTGAAAATATTACATTACTTATTCTTTCAATAAGTAAGTGGAAATATTAATCTGCGCGTTATTCATTATATCTTTGCGAGCAAGGGCTCTTTGTAATCGAATTTAAATGAGTGTTTTTGTCTCTAATTCGGGTCAAATCGTCTGGAAGAATTGTCGCTCATGCTTTAGATGTGGTCCTGCTTTGATAAATAACTGTAACTTTTGGCTCTAGCATTCTTATCCCAGACTACTTCTCAAACTTTGCTTTCTTGCGAAATTTTATTGAGAAATGTTACAATCAATTATGAAACCTGAATGGGAGCATAATGTCCTACCAATTGTTCATCATATTCATTAATTGATTTCACTGGAATATACTCAATAACATAATTTGACTCAAACACAATTATTGAAAACTTTTGAGTTAAAAGCCTCTCTAAGAAATGCCACACTTTAATAATTGCAATCGCGTCACTTTCGAAGCATGTTTTAAAATAAATCCGGTATCTGGAATGCGTCGTGGAATTTTCATATTGCTTGAAATTTTGCAAGCTGAGTTAGTTCTAATAGGTACTGTATAGGATTGAAACTCAGCAAAGAGATACAACTGAAAGTTTTATACGAGAACTTTAAAATGAATTATTGCATTAAAATTTTTTGTCTTTGTAGTTAATGTATATTCAAATGAACAATGGAAAAACAACATTATGATAAGTTCACAGATGATAGCGTGAAAGAGGATGATGCGTCTGGACGACAACACGGAGTTAATCTGGACGATGACACAGAGTTTAGAAGAGGTATGTAGTTGCGTGTAACATGAAGCAGTTGATGTTTTTTTATGAATAATGTGGTCTAGTATTATTACAATACTTGTTAAGTAATTGTTTTATATTATTCATGTATTACTGTTCTTTGCTTTGACTGAAGAAAATATCACTTGTCTATATGAGCTAGAGCACAGTAACCTTTATTGACTTCAGTCTTTTAGTTGTGACATGAAATCTTACTAAATATTTTTGTGTTGACTTCGTAAAAGCTGATTAGTAATTTTTGATATAATATTATATATTCGTTATATATTCATTTTATTGATACGCATAAGAGGATGTTTTCATACGTCATGATTTAAGGATGTAATGTGTTACTGTTCTGCTGATGTTGGGCGTTTTGATTGTGACTGTAAGAATAAGCATTTGCTTAAACTGTCATAAACCGAAATGAAGGATTCTATCATATGAAGATTAAACTGCATGACCGAGCGCATTAAGATATTGCAGTTGGTTTTCATTTGCTTTTAAAACTTGAGAAAATTTTGTTTTTACTTTTTGATTATTTTATAATGATTAGAAAATTGTTTTCAAGTTTATAACATTATATATTTAAACGAAGATATGATCTTCGCACTTTGCTGGACAATTTAAGCAATTGTCTCATGCACCTGAAAAATTCAGGTGACTCAACGGGATTCGAACCCATGACGAGGTGCTATAAGAAGAAATTTGAGTAAATGCTACAACTAATGCAACATACAATTTTACCGGAAATTTAGAAATTGAGAAACTATACTTTTAGTCTGGAAATTAGTCATCAGAAGAGAACGACCAGATAACCTGGACGAAAGACAAACAAGTGAAGAAAGAAGCCACACTAAAATATTCCAGAAGAACAATTTCAATTTATCATCATTTGAAAGAAAATCTGAGAATGGTATGTATGATAAGTAGGTAGAAAATTATTTCAAACAGGCTGAACAGTTTGTTGGAAACACAAGTAATTAAGCCTACTTTATTGGTTTTAAAGTTGTCAGCAATGTGAATAAACGAAATAAAAACGACGAAAGAAAAAGATTTCAACATGTTAATGGAGATAAAAGCGTTGAGAAAAAGAAATGTTCTTCAAAAGATGGCAGAGAAAGTGTGAAGGGTACGACCATTTATTACCCACTGATTAATTTGTACCATGTACTTAAATTCTCTGTCATTTTAAGCTTTTGTCGTTCTGCCAATGTAATACCAACATTATTGGTAAATATTTGAATTTTAAAAAAAATACATTCTTTTTACTTAACGTTTTCTCACCCCAGAGCACGATGGCTAATGTTGTATGAAATTACAACAAGAGGGTAGAGCAATTAAGCTTTACCTAGGTAACCATGCAGAAATAAGAAAGCTTATCTCAAGTGAGAAAGCTGTAAAATTAGTAAACAACGAAGTCAAAAGTTAATTGGCGGACAGTGAAAATACTCTATGCAATCATTATTAAATACTTGCAATGTTAATGCAATGTTACTCATTGTAACAAATTTAAAGCTTATAACACATTATCATATCTTTTAAAGATGGCATCATAAGATGTTGAACATGTCAAAATATTTTATTAAAAGTTTGTTGTGTTCATGAAATAGGCATCGACAATACCGCTTTACACTCATATGTAAGAGTAACAAGCGAAAAGATGAAGATTGTTGCACTTTGCGCATATGTAATTTTTGGTTATTTGTACGGAGAGCCTGATTGCGTCAACATTTGCGGGACAGTTGATGGAAGTGCTGGTTGATATTCAAAGTAAATGTCAATGGCGTAGATAGACTCGATAATTATGGAAAGAGGCTTATATTCATTGATTTTAAGGATATTTCATTAATCATATAACATTCGTATATGAAAATTGTCCCCTCTCCCCATCCAACAGTTATGAAATTGGTTACACCATTGATAAATGTTGCAAGTTAAGTAAATCAGAGATTTTGATCCCATTGGTTCGCCGTAAAACAAATTGCTTTGATGATATGAACCTAACATTGCTGCCGCCCTTCATTTTTGCTATGTGGTTTTATTTATTTTATTTTAATTTAGGTGTTGAAACATTTCTTTCTTTCTTTGAAAGTGATGCACCAACGAATGAACCAGGCACACCTTCCCAAAGCTTCAAACACGAGGCAAAATTTACCTTAAAAAATGCACGCACTTTGGATATGCAAAAGTTTACTGAGGATAAACTGACCTCACATGACCAAATTCCAAAATATATTCTTCAAATGTTAATGATGGCCAACTACCATGTGCGTGAATTTACTTTGGAAGGAATCAACCCAATGGATGCTTTGTTGCGAATTTTTCATTGTTCTGACAATTTCTTACGACAATATATAGCTGTTAAACTTAGCGAATGTCAGCTCAGCGTTCCTTTTATTTTACCTGATCCTGATGATCCAGTGGAGAAGCAAACTATCTTGCTTTCAGCGTTGGAAAAAATAACAAAGTCTTGGAGAGGTGCCTCAATCAATGACTCGTCAAAAGAGGTGTACGCAACAGAACATCCTTTTCCCATAGTGTCATTTATCCGAGTGGGTGATGTGATCATGTCTAAATCGTCTCTGATGAATAAAATAATCAGTGATGGCAATGGTGATCATGAATTTTTCTTTTATAAAAACATGGAAGGTGGTGATTTTATAAGAAGAGTCGTTGATGGTTTGGTTGAACTTGTGTGGTATCTTCCGGGAGGATGTGACAAGAACACGTTAAAAAATGAAATCTGCTTTGCCAATCTACGTGGAAATGCCCATAATTTTAAGAAGCAAGTTAACATACTTCGTGAAATATCAAGCATTTTGTGCATTTTGCTGCCCTCGGAAATGCCTGACAAACGTGTGGAAGATTTTTTAGAAAAGGCTATGCTGTCCAAAAGTAAAATAATCCTCATTTTTAATGAAAATATGCGAAAAGAAGTAAAAAAATACTACGACGGCGTTATCGCTCAACATTCAACGAAATTATATTCATTCACTAAATCATTAATGACATCTGATTACAGATTTTTAAAAAGTATTCGCCAATCAATCCAGAGCAATGTAAAAGAAACAGAAGTAAAATCTCTAGAAAAGGTGAGGTTAATATCAAAGAAAAGTGGAGTTTATGTTGACGATGACCAAGCTTATGTTGAGTGGGACAAAACCTTCAACACTTGGCTTTCTTTTGGGATTGAAGAAACAAAAAAGTGGTTCAAGCTTCAACTTCATATACCTGTTCTAGCGGATTTAGAAAGAAAGAAACATAATCCAAAGTTTCGTCTCAACAATGAAAACACGAGCAGAGAAAACGATGTAAATGAAGATATAAAAAAAGGAAAGGAAGCTCAGATGGAATCATTTCAGAAGATGGATACAGAAATTCATAATTTCCTGAACTCCATTGCTGTGATGGATGAGCGAATGCTGAACAGAAATTTGCAACGATTGAAGTATTTAATTGATAAGGCTTCTCTATCTGCGATGGGAAAGTTGCATCAACAATATTGTCTAAAGTTACAAGAAACACACAATGACATGCTTGATTCACAATCTCAGGAAGAAAATCGTTTGAAAGATTTAGAAGCATTGACGCTTTTTATTCCAACATGCAGGATATTTTGAAGTTAGACTCAATGCGCGATGTATATTAGATGTATTTCTCTCAATATTGGGACAACTGCACGTTTGTGACAAACGTACAGTAAAGAAAGATTAAGACGTTTGTCCAAATTTTTGACCAAACAGTGACCAAATAGAAAATTTTCGCACAAAAGAAAATTACAACTATAGTAGTCTTGCTAATCGTTTTCTAGAGTAAGAGCAACCATTTTTTGCTGGCTACGTTACTGGCAAAGCTGATAATTACATGTTTGTAAAAGCAGATCGTCCAGGTTGGTATAGTCCAACACACACTGACCGACTACTAGACCAATCATCTTACAGCCCTACATCACACAAAGCCACCACAATCAGAACATTAACAAGACGTGCACAAATCATATGTGATTCACCGGACGCTCTACACAACGAAAACAACTATCTCAAACGTGTTTTTGACAAAAGCAACTAAAACTCTGACTTTCTTTAACGCAACACTTACAAACCCAACGAACCCAACGAAACGAACAACTCAGCCACGACACTTTACATCAAAGGCACGTATGAGACTATCTCGCGTATCTTGCAACCATACGTGTCGCACATAAATCAATCACAACGTTACGACAAGCACTAACAAATATAAAAGACGAAGAACAACCCAACCAACGACAAGGTGCAGTTTACAAAATAAACTGCTCCGACTGCCACGCCTTCTATATCGTGGAAACTGGCAGGAACTTAAACATAAGACTTGCTGAACACAAACGAGCTACAAAGAAACAAGACAAACTATCTACTTGGAACAAACCCCCCTGAACAGATCACAGCAATTACCGGCACCTTACAAACGACTTTTTCACAATACAAACAAACGATCAACTAAAACCATTACACTTCACACTAATCCACAATGACAATACACATTTCCTGTACACACAATACAATGACGTAAGAACCAGATAACAAACACGGCTAACCTAACGTTTACTCCTCATTTGACTCTGAAGATGACTACCGCTAAGGTTGTCGAAACGTCAGTCAACAACAACAAAAACAGTCCTTCTCAGGACTATACCAACCTGAACGATCTACATTTACAAACATGTAACGATATTCCCGGGCTCAAACTATTTACTTTAAAGCTGATAATATTATGTAACCTATTTTTGCCAAAAAATAATAGGAATTAAGATAAAGCTTTTTCGTCTGCAGATGAGAGAGACTCTAAGCAAACTACGGAGGAAAACAGTTTGGCTGATATTGGCATAAAAGAGAAAAACAAGAAAAGCAAGAACGTTGAAAACGTCAAAGATAACATCATTCAGAAGGAAAAGGAAAACACCTCAAATAATAGCGTCCATTTTGTGAAAGGTACGTATACATTTGTAATAAGCCATAAGATATGAGATGATTTATGCTGGTCTCACAACATAGCTGACGGATTGCATTTCTTGCCAGAGTGTCTTGTTTTATAACCGGCACGAAAACTGGCCTTTTTAAACTACGTGCTAAGCCAATGCAAGTGGATTGTGAAAGGGAGGTATGGGTACTTCATTAACACTTCTTACCAATTTACTTGGACAATTTTCGTTAATAGTAGCAACAATTCTCAAAAAAGACAGAAAAAAAAAACAAGGAAACGAATAAAAATGATAGTATAGTCTAGAACAATTGTTGATTAAGACCTGAATATAGCCATTATAGTGTCATATTCAATTTACGCTAAATCTTCAGCGTTATAACGAAACCGGTAAAAACATGGAAAGATTCCCCCTAAATAGCATCTTGTAACCCTGGTGACAATTTCGTACTTTCGCTGAGTAAATTAAACGCGTTTGTAAAATTTGAATCCAATGACGACTCTTATCTTTATGAACATAAGCAGCTTAAAGCTGAAACGAAAGAGAAACGTTTGTGTCTTGAATGGAATTGTGTTTTTGACGACGATTAACGCAAACCTACACTAGCTACTATTTGAGAGTAGCATATCAAGGCACACTAAATTTCTTTGTAGCTGCGGCTGCAAATATCTATCGCATCAAGTCGGATTGAAAAACTTTGCATGAAAATTTTTGAGCCGAAAAGATTTGGACTTTGGAAAAAGGTTGCGCACAAAAATGACAAAGCTAAACAGCAATTGGAACACATGCGGTTAAAATATGGACATGCAATGATGCAAACTTGTTGAAGTCAAATTTCCTTTTTCACAAGCAATAGCTTACGATATTTAGTATGACCTATTTCTCCTTGAAATTGTTTTTCGAACTGCCTGTGTTTATCTTAAATAGATCAAATCATTGTTTTGATGGTTTGGGTTTCCTTAAAACAATGTCACACTGTGGCATAAAGTTTCGCTTTCTTGTCGCAATATACAGTATCGCCTTGCTTTGAGCTATTGTAAATTTTTGGTTGATTTTGAACAAACAAAAGCACAGGTATACCTAAATTACGGGTAAAATCAATCCTAGTCGTTATTTGTAAGGCATGTGCTGTGGAATACACAAATTATAAATATAACCGCTAAATTCTTGGAGGTCAGTCTACATGTTTTTTTTTCAATTAGGCCCGAAAGAATTTCGTCAGGATTTCGAATTTGGTGTAACTCCCAATAAAACAGAAAAGACTTCTCATAAAACAAAACAAAAAGCATTATCTGAACTCTGCGAACGTTTAGGTCTTAAAACAAAACTTACATTGAAACATGCACGTACTGTTGCAACGTTTAATGACGACAAACTGACTTCTCATGACCAAATTCCCAATTATATTCTTAAAATGTTAATGATGGCTAATCACCAAGCACTTGAATTTAAACTGGAACCATTAAAAAAAAGTAAAGTTATTTTAAAATCAAATGATGGTACTCATGTAAGTGACAGCGATGATGAGGATATAGATGAGATTGAATCAGATAAAGTCAAAAGTAAGAGTTTGGAAGATGAAGATGATTCCGAATATAGTGATAGTGATAAAGAAAGTAAAGTTGTGAAAGGAGTTAACCCTATGGATGCCTTATTAGGGATTTTCTATTGTTCTGATAATTTCTTACAACAAATTCTAGCTGTAAAACTTAGTGCATGTCAGCTCAGCGTTCCTTTTATTTTACCTGATCCTGGCGATCCAGTGGAGAAGCAAACTATCTTGCTTTCAGCGTTGGGAAAAATAACAAAGTCTTGGAGAGGTGCCTCAATCAACGACTCGGCAAAAGAGGTCTACGCAACAGAACATCCTTTTCCCATAGTGTCATTTATCCGGGTGGGTAATGTGACCATGTCTAAATCTTCTCTGATGAACAAGATTATCAGCGACGCTAATGGTGTTCATGAATTCTTCTTTCATAAAAACATTAAAGGTGGTGATGTTAAAAGGAAAATCGTAGATGGTTTGGTTGAACTTGTGTGGTATCTTCCTGGTAGGTGTGAGAAGAATACCTTAAAAACTGAAATCTGTTTTGCCAATCTACGCGGGGATGCTCAAAATTTCAAGAAACAAGTTAATATAATTCGAGAAATATCAAACATTTTGTGTGTTTTATTGCCCTCTAAAATACCTGACGAACAAGCGAGGAATTTTTTGGAAGAACCTATATTATCCAAAGGTAAAACACTGCTGATTTTTAACGAAAAAAGGCAAGAAGAAGTGAACAATTACTACAAAGATTTAAAGAAGTATCATGGTACAAAATTATCTTTCTTTACAAAAGCACTTAAGCCAAACAAATATGAATTTTTCGAAAGTATTCGCCAAGTCATACAAAAGAATATAAAAGAAGATGCAGAAAGTAAACTGAAATCTTTAGAAAATCTTAAGTACTACTCAAAGGAAAGTGGTGTTTATATTGATGATGACCCAGTTTCTGTCATATTGGAAAAAAATATGGAAACTTGGCTTTCTGATGGGATTCAAAAAGCAAAAAAACTGTTTAAGCTACAAGGTCATGTACCAAATTTAGCAGATTTAGAAAAAAAGATACATAATCCAAAATTAGGTTCAACTATAAAACAAGAAGACGTTATCAATGAATTATGCAAAGAACGGGAAAATGAAAAAAAGGCTCAGATTGAATCTTTCAATAGTATGAACAAAGGTGTTATTAACTTCCTTAATTCTATAGCTGTATTGGGTGAACAGGAACTGAATAGAAATTTGCATCATTTGAAGGGTTTATTAGAAAAAGCTTCTCTATCTGTGATGACAGATTTACATCAAAAATATCGTCGGGCATTACTTTCTGTTAAAGAACCTACAGAAAATACGCACAATGATAAGCCAGATTCACAAACCGAGGAAGAAAAGAATTTGAATGAACTGGAAGAATTGATATTAAAGTCTTCATTTGGCTTGGAGCATATCATTAGAGAGATTGCCCAACTTTGTCATTTGCCGAATGTTGTAACGAACAATTATGCTGGTGCTGCAGCGAAAATTCTTCTTTCCGGAGAGCCTTTGGAATTGCTGGATGGTGATTCAGGTTACATACCAATGAAATGGTTTAATGCTGTTTATGAAGAATTAGAAAAGCAAACAAATAACGCTAGCATTTACGTAATTTCTGTGTTAGGTATTGAAAGTTCCGGTAAATCGACAATGTTAAATACAATGTTTGGTTTAGAATTTCCTGAAAGTGCAGGAAGATGTACTCGTGGTGCTTTTGCTAGTCTTGTTCCACTTAGTGATCAACTTAAATATGACTCAAATTTTGATTATGTGTTGATCATTGATACTGAAGGTCTAAAAGGAATGGCTGACCCAGAAGTGAGAGAACACGATAATGAATTGGCAACTTTTGCTGTTGGTGTGGCTGATGTCACGATTGTCAATATCTTTGGTGAAAACTATAATGAAATGAAAGAGTTTTTGGCGATGGCTGTTCATGCTTTCTTGAAAATGAAACTTGTGAAAGACAAAAAATCATGCAAGATCGTCCATCAAAATGTTGCTGCTGATGACGCTGCAGATAAATTAATGATGGATCGGCGAAATCTGAAACAAAATCTAGACCATATGACAAGGCTTGCAGCAATACAAGAAAATTGTGAAGATGAGTTTGAAAAGCTAGATGACATCATTGCATTTGATGAAAATAAAGACGTATTTTACATACCAAGTCTATTAAAAGGAAGTCCTCCCATGGCTCCGATAAACCCAAATTATGGTAGAGACTTGCAAAAAGTAAAGGAGAATATTATTCAACTAATGTGCTCAAACGTAGTGGTCAAGCCAACTGTATCTTCATTCCGTAAACGAGTTAAAGATCTATGGAAATCCATGCTAAAAGAAAACTTCATTTCAGTTTCCGAAATGTGATTGAAATCAGAGCTTATGCATCATTAGACAAAAAACTTTTCAAAGAATTAGTAAGACTAATGGTAAATGGAATGGCTGAAATTGAGAGAAATATTGAAAGAGACTTGAAAAGATGCACTACACGAGAAGAACGAAAAGAATGTTGGATGAGCAGTCAAAAACGTACATTTACAAAGGCAGAAGAAATCAAGACAAAAAGGGAGAAAGAAATTCAGATGTTTTTTGAAAGCAGTGAAGATAAAACTACCCTTGAACAATGGAATAAAGACGTGATGGTTAAAATTAAAACATACAAACGAAATCAGGAAGCGTTTGTTATTGAAAATTGTAAGGCAACCTTCCACCATCTGCAGAAACATCAAAATGTTGAAGAAAAGAACAAAATTCATGAAAAACAATTTCTGGATAGAGCAAAAAAATTAGTGTCATCTCAAAAAGCAAATGACGAAGAAGAATGTAAAGTAGCATTTCAAAAAGGATGGAAAGAATGGATTGGCAAAGTTCCCCTTTGTGAGGAAGTAAGGCGCGATGTCAATGAATATATGCTTAATGTTCTTCTAGCAGAAAATTCTGATCTTAATGCTGACATGATAACGAAACTAGAACCAAAAAAGTATAGAATTTCTGCTTTTTTTAATGCTGATCCTGTCATTGATATAGATATACTTTTATTTACGGGAGGGTATGTTTCGAATATGGTCCACAAAGTGTATAATTTGTTCATACACGATGGTGTGTCAAGGGCAAATGATATCAAAAATAAAGTTATTTCTAAAGGAAAGCAGTTGGCAAAGAGTTTTTCCAAAATTGCTGTTAGATTTACTAATGATGAAGTTAAAATAATGTATGAGGAAATCCTTTCTACTATTAATAAAGAGACAGAGAAAAAATACATAAAGTTTAAAAAAACATTAGTATGTGACATACTGTTATACACATTTGCCCGTGCCTTTCCTATTTTTGATAAAATGAAAGAGCGTTATGTTGAAGAGCGTGATGTTCGATGGAATCTTGAAAAAACATTAAGACCAAGGCTGGAAAAATATTTTATCAACCTTTGCAAAGAGATGAAGATAGAAGTTTTAGCTGCCACGTCATTGGTTGATGTGCTTCGTGAGCCTATAAAATCAGAACTTAACAAAGGCATTGTAGCAGCAGTTGATACTAAGCTTTCGACAAAAAGCATGTTTTTAAGCAAGGCTCACTTTCATGCCAGTGTTTTGATTCAACTTGGAGAAAACCTTAGTTTTGAATTGTTAGTTCCTTATTTGAAGAATCATATTCAATTTTTGGAAAATAAATTAAAGGAATACGTGGAAGACTTTTGCTTGAACACAGGATCAAAACTTGTGCGATCTCTGATAAAAGATGAAGGAGAAAAGCTAAAATCAGATATTTGTTCTGCCATTGAAGATGCAAATGTGCAAGCTAGAGATGAAATCAAACAAGGAAGCGAGAGTTGGAAAGTAACGGATTGGATTGAAAAGTTTGTAAAAAAGTGTTCTTCTCTTGCCATCACTAAAGAAATGTTTGGTGTCGCTACAATGGATGAAGATTTAAAAGATCCCTTACTGATGCTGAACTGGATGGTGAAACTATTAGTAATTTGCAGCAAGCACTCTGCGAAAGGCGTTTTAAGTTACTGTTTGGGTGTCAGACTGTTTGTCCAATTTGTAACGCTTTGTGTGATCAGACTATTAAACAATCAAACATTTCAGACAATGGTGAAAACGTGACAGAAACATACCAACAAAACTCGTCAGAAATACACCGTCCTCTGGCTTTGACAGGTTATCAATATATCAGCACTAAGATTTTGGTTTCCGATATTTGTACATTTCTTGTAGCTGGAAATGGAACATTTCAAAACATTGACACAAATTGTGAACCACGTCCCTACAAAGATTATCAGTCAGTAAACGATTACTACAAATCGTGGAAAATTCCTCCAGATACCTCATTTGAAGCTTCTAAATATTGGCAGTGGTTCATGGTAAAGTTCTCGAAACAATTGGCGGAACATTATGAAGTAACGGAAGCAAAAATACCTTCGAGTTGGAAAAATGTGACCCTTAGCGAGGCCGTAAAACAACTGAAGGAGAAATACAACTTATAAAAATCTTCATCAAAAACATCACCGGAAGTCGATTTTTAAACAATTTTCTTTTGTAAACTCTGTTTTAGATCCTTTTTGGTGAAATATAATTTGATCAGTACCGGAAATTTTTTAAGAAGTAGACTAAAAATGTTGTGATTAATTTTTGTTATTGGTACCTACCCATGCGTTACTGAAATATGGCGATCAATTCGTTTACAACTATACTTATAATTTAGCAACCTTAACTATGTAATCTGTATTTATTAAAAGACATCCAGTTAAATATTCATTTCGTGACTATATAAACTACAAGTAATTTACCTTCCAAAACATCAAATAAATAATGTAACCATAATTAACAATTTTAAATACAATTTATTTTGCTGTGCTGGGTCATAGCTATAATTGCTAGAAAGACGAACTGAATAACATATTCACTATGACGAAAACTAATCACATTGACAACATCAAAAAACCATCAAAAGGCAATGGTGAGAGTCGAAATAGACTTTACCTCTTATTTATGATAAATATCCAGTGGGCTTTCAACATTACGTGGAAAGATCTTTTCTTTATGGAGGTCGTGGTGGAAAAGCAATATGATACTGACTTATTGGTGAAAGGAGAACATTGTTATGATTGAAATCGATAAAATGTTTTGTTGCTAAACTTTCATTTGGAATTTTGTCGTGATACATGTTTCTGTCACAAAAAGTGCTGTGGTTTGTTCGACAAATTCTTTTGTCGCTAAAATATTCCTTTAATAACATGAGCCACAATTTAATCTTATAGACTTTAATTAATTGCTTCAATTTAATTAGAAAAGCGACATAAGTAGTCATTCTTAATGTTATTTGTTGCACATAATTTTTATTTTAAAGTCTTGTAACTAAGCGTCATTCTCTAGATTGTAATTTCGTATGATGTATGTTGTGTACGAGTCTTAATAACGTATGAGACCGTCAATTATTAATTGTAACTATACTTAATTTTTCTGACGATACTTCTATATACCAATAATCGTTTACTTTTCTTAAACATGTAAAAATTTATATAAAATGTAAACATGTTATTATCTACACGGATATGTGTTATTGCATAAACTGTATTTTCGTTGCAAAATGTCGTAATATGAAACAATAAAACCACAATACCTGTACAACATTTGAATCATATTCATGCTTTGCATGTATAACTCACGGGAAAATGATCCACCATGTCGGTTGATAACAATAAAATATTACAATATTTTTTGTTGAGACACCTGCATGGTTGATATGAAAACCACAAAAAGATAATATCACTTATTAACTGATTATGGGCCCATTCACACTTAATTCGTTTGCTAATCGAATTAGTTGATTCGAATTCGATTCGTTTTTAAATGAAAAAATACGAGTGTTCACAGTTAAAGTTTTATCCGCATTATTTTTTGCTTGATAACATAGTATTATAAAAACCTCAAAAGGATAGATATGGATTAGCTGGTATTTTAGTCTAATTATAGGGTACTGTGGGTACTTACTTTAGAATCTATAGTTCAAGTAAAATTAATGTTTACATTTGCTTCACATGATTGACATTAAATTTTGGCGCATTTCCTAAACCATCTTTGAATCTCTTATAATAACAATATTTAACGAATATAAATGGCGGAGATTACTGCAATTAGCATACTTTTAAGAGAATACCAAAAGAACGCAAAAAACAGCCAAAGGATCGAGGGTAATACGAAAAAAATTCTGCAATAATTTCAAAAGGATGCAAGGTATCGCATAGCGTTACTTCTTGCTTATAAGTAAAATTGTAAAATATTACTGCAAGCAAACACAGCAAAACGAACACGTGACATGTGTGACCGCACGAAAAGTTTATTTACAAAGCTAAAAACTTGATTGATCAAGATTGATCTGATTCTATTCGTGTTGCATGTTTATATTATCATGCAGACTAAACTAATCCGATTTGAAACCACCTTCTCAACTGGCCCATGTTAGTTCGGATCGAATTCTTTTTAGCATCACTTGCAAGTGTTCACATTAGCCCTCATACGGACTCGAATCGATTTCGAATTGATTTAAAGTGTTAGTGTGAATGGGCCCTAAATCAAAGGAAACAACGTGTTTTTATTGGATTTTTCTTAGTCAAAGCAAACACTGCATGAGAAGGTCGTACTGAGCCCTTTCTTGAAACATCCTATATTTTAGGTGTTTTAGCGTTGTGAAAGAGAAAAAATAGCTCTATATTTCATCTTTGCAGAAGCTTGCAAGTCTGTTAAATGTTTTTATGTAAATGTACCAAATGATTTCCTAAATTAATGTTCATAGTCTTAATGTTCCATAGCGTCACATCAGCTAAAGTTAAAATAGGAAATCTTAGGTAATATAAAATCATCTTTCGTGTTTGTTGCACGCATGCCGTGTTTATGTAATACCAAAAGAACTTTTGATTGTCTGGGGTCTAGAAATTTTTTCAACTAGATAGCTCACTAATTTTGCAATCTGGAGAGTTGCTTTGACTATAACCATTCTACCAAAAATGTTTTAGCTGCAAGACATCCGTTTGCCGAAGTGTGCTTCGTCGGGGTGGATAATTTGACCATTTCTAAATCTTTTCTGATGAATAATGTTATTAGTGAAATAATATGAAAGATGGTAAATTTAGAGGCAAAATCATAAATGCATGGCTTTGTGGAGCTTGTATGTGGTATCTTGCCGTTGGTCTGACATGATTATTTTGAAAAGCAAAATTTATTGTCCCAATGTCCTTGTAGAATTTTGTTATTCCAGTTTTTTTACTGAACAGATAGAAATACTCTGCTTAATCATAGACATTGCTTTCATAAATTCAAAACAAAAAGATGATAAAGTTTTTCAATCAGTCAAAGTTGCCAAATTAAGGTAAAACATTGATTTTTCATGTGAAAATAGATTATTAAGCGATGAAAAACTTTAAAGATGAAGAGGATGAAGATCCATCGAAATTTTCTTTTGCTACAAGGTCCAAGAAACCCAACCGATACATTTTTATTTGTATTACAAGAGTGACAAGGAGCTGAACCAAAAGCTTTAGTGAAGTATCGAACCGTTACAGAAGCATTTAATTTTCATGATGATAAGTCTCTGGACATTTTTGCTTGGATGAATAATTTTAAAATTCGTTGAAGAAAGAGTGAAAGAAGTGAAAAATTTTCTAAAGTTGCAACAACATGGCCCAGTTTTGGCTGATTTGGAATGATAAAATATTATGCTGAATTGTGGGGCAATGATGAAAGGCCAACGTGTAGCATGAGAAAAATGGATGATGTCTGTAAGGATATTTAAAAAAATGCTGAACATAAGATTTCTTTCATGAAGACATTATGTATTGAACATCAGCCACCATTGTGTAATTGTTTTTGAAATTAGAAGATTATAGAAGATTTAGATTTTACAACTGGTGCAACTATCAAAGTGACAAAACAGGATTTCCTCCAGATGATGAAGTAAAAAATGACGACGATTTCTTCGTCGACAATTTCCTTGACAAAGATTATGGTATTTAAGACGAGGATTATGATACATTAAAGTTTCACTCACCGCCATACTCTTGAGACTCATAAACAATGTCGCCCACTAATGCTGTTTGGTGCTCACAATAACACTCATAAAATATTCTTTTGTATCAAACAATAAACATGGCTTAATTGCGTATATCTATGAGAGGATATGTTGCTGATATCTATGAGCATGAAAGAATTAAGCTTCAAGCAAAAATTAAGTAAAAAGTAAAAACGTCTCGATTTTTTGCATCAGTGCACTCGTTTTTTAGCATTTGGCTAGTTCCAATATTATCATGCACTCTGCATGACGTTCTTAGTCATGTATTTTTATTTAAATGATAATTGCTGTTAGTCACTGATGTAAACGTCGTTATATAACTGAGATGTTCTACGTTGAAGTCATTAATGTTAATGAAACAGTTTGTTGAAGAAAAGTCTTAATTTGCCTTATCTTCGTTCGTTATCCGAATGCGCTTATGCAACGAAACTCACATGGATCAAAAGAAATTGATACTGAATTAAGGTATGAAGTTTAATCGCAATTTTTCACCTGCTATTCAAGTGGTTGTGTTGCTTTTATTTTATCTTTCACTTTGTATCGGGTGTGTGTCAGTGATAAATGAAAAGATTAAGCATGCAGTCACTTTAACTGAAGTTTTAAAGTCCAAATTCTAAAACTATAGTGTAATTTAGAAAATACAAACGAGATTTCGAAACTGCATTCCTGACATTACAAGTTTACTGAAGCATCGCCATGAAGATGAAATGAACATGCACGACATGTCGATGTTCAATGTTTTTATCCCAAATTAAACTCATATTCCTAAAGCTATAAGTGCCTTTTGAATTATAGTCAATTTTGTTAATACGACTAAAACTTGTGTTTCATTTTACATTTCTTAACATTGTCTTTAATGAAAATCTGCATGTACATTCTATTATCAAAAATTAATCTTAATGCGTTGAAAAGAGTAGAAGGAAAGCTTCTATGATTTCAAAATAAGCTTAAATCTAAGTTCTGAAAGAAAAGTGATTTACAAAAAAAATTAATAAAAATGATGTCATAGAACAATTTATAATTAGGCTTGGCTATAAGTCTTACATTCTACTGACGTAAAATCACCAACGTCTCACGTCAATACGGGGAAGACCTTGCCCCCAAAAGGAATATTTAAGCCTGGTTACAATTTTGTGTCTACTTTGGACAAGTGAATGAAAAGTGTTTGTAAAATTTGAAAACAACGATGATTTCATTCTTTATATGAACATCAACAGCTTGAAGCTGAAATGAAAGACAACAAAACTCTCGTGCCTTAAATTCCATTTTTGTTATTGATGATAATTACTGCAAACAACACTGGCTGATTTTTGACTGTGAGATATCAAGGAGCACCAGATAATCTATTTGTTGCTGGTGCAGCAAAGAAATCCCCATTGCATGAAGTTGGATTGAAAAAAATTCCAAAAATTGTTTATAGGTCAAAAAAAACCTGAAGAACGTTCTTTTGGAATAAGAAAAGGACATTGATAGTAAGTCTAACTACTGCTTTAGCAACTTTTTACGATTAACTAAATTAATAGAGCTGCAACTTTTATGAACCCCGAAATTCGTACAATAAAGATTGTATTTCACGGATGCATCAAAGCAAGGCTGTATATGCATGGGTCTGTTCGATGCCAACAATAAACCAAATGAAAATGTTTTAAAGAAACGTTTTCATATCGATTTTCTTGAGCTGCAAGGAGCTTTTTTAGCAATTCAATCTCTTTTGACAAACGAGCTCCTCATTAACTGTGTTCCTGAACGTGTGCAACACTACATCAGTTCATACATGAATCATATAAGTGTGGCACATTCTCTTTAACTCATTCAACTTGCTCAGGATCGTTTGACTTGGTGCATCAAGGGAGACATATTTGTGATAGTGTTTCAGGCAAGTGAAACAGCTGCCCAGATTATGACTTCCTTGAGTTCTTTCTGTTCGGGTAGCAATGACTTGATGCTAGATCAAACATCATTAATCCCTTGTTTGATCAATGAAAAAGCCGATTACTTCTCCTTGAGATCAACTTACTATCTCCCAATTTCCTAAGCTGAAGACCAGACCCGGTGTGAGTAACTCAGCTTTTGAGTATCTTCGTACATAAATCCCCATGGCTTTGTACCTCCCCGACCAATATGGCTGCCATGTTTTTGTTATCTCCACACAACGTTCACAAATGATTTCCCACTAAATTTTGCGAAAACAAACTCAAATTTTAATACTTTAAAACTTCAAAGCGCAAACAATAGAACACACTGGGTTTACCAATGTGAACAAAATCATTTAGTTGACAGATTTTCCACACACATTTTATTAATGGAAGGTTGTTTGAAGTCGACCAGTGAAGTTGAATATACATTTGAAAGTTTTGTTCTAGTGGAGTGTGGTTTTGATCAGCATTAACTTATTTACAGTTGTGATCGCTCAGGAAAACTTGAAACAGTGGCTAATCATTTGAATTTTACTTACACTCTATGCCTTTATTTTACCTTTTGTTCAGTTAAAACAGCTTGGAAATACTAGAAAATTTCATATCTATAATAAGTGGTCTTTTAATAGAATATTCTTTTGTGTGAAGTGATATCTGCAAAGACACCGTATTTAAATCAATTTTATATTTTAGAGCATGGGATACACTTTATGTAAGATTATTCGTTTCAATATTGATTTCTTACAATATTTGCTGATAAATCTAGAAAAAATGATAATAATAGACAAGGGATTATGGACTCTATCGTACAAAATGCAGCCAACGATAAGTTTTTGAAAAAATTGGTAAGTAAGGAATAGTAATACTAATTACTTTAGAGACTCAGACTAGAACCAACGAGCATCTTGACCTAAGGGGGCCCGCTTACAACAAGAATAGTTGTAGAGAAAATAATTTAACACTATTCTTTTGCAATTTTCACAGTAGTCATGAAATTTAAACGAAATTTAAACCCTTTATATGAAATAAATGAAATTTAAACCCTTTTAATTACTTTAGGGGCTTCCATATCCCCGGCCAATATGGCTGCCTTGTTTAAAATATCCGTACTGGCCATCCAACGTTCATAAAGTCTCGTGATATAGGTTTCTCTACCTTTTTTTGCATTCTTACGCCGGTTTGTGGGGTTTCCCCACTGTGGATTTCCCTTGACTTGGCAGAAACGATAACAATTTGGGGGAAGCAAACACAAATTTTAGTATTTCAAAAATTCCTAACAGATCAAACAAGTTATTCTGAGTGTATAAAAACTGGTCATCTTTAATATCAGTCAAGATTGAGAAGTAGCATGATTCAACAGCAATTTACCACGATGGAGACGTAAATGCAATGGTATACAATACTGCTGGGGATCAATTACTGTTGAACCATGCAAACTCTTACTGTCAGCAGATTTCAAAGGTGACCATTTTTATGGTGCATCCCTTCATAATCATTGTGCACAGGATAATGCATCAATTTTAAGAGTTATTGAAAATAATTGCCGTGCCACAATATGGAAACAAACAGTAGTCCCATTCTGTAGAAATTTTTTGTGTCTTATTACACACATGTCTTATTACGCATGTGATTAATATAGTGGTAGCCTGTAAATTACTTTTTCGGACCAACAGGAGCCGTGAGCTAGGTGGCTAGCTGCAGCCAGTAATCTAATTAATTATACGGCAGATTACACAGTAAAATGAACCTACTGTCTGTTTCAATACTGTGGCCGAGTGGTGCAAAGTCATCAACTGATCTAATTAAAATTTCACAAAATCTTATTGTTTTCCGTTCTTTCCTATGAATATTTCAAAGTTTTTTGTTTTTTTGCAGATGTTATTGAATGTTTATTTATGTTTTATGCAGGACAAAATGTGTACATTTGATTAGTTTTGAGTAAATTATCAGCCAAATTGGTTAATGTTTACATCAATGGTGGGGTAAAGTCAATATTGAATAAAAGCGATCGTAAATTTGCGATGAAAAATGCTGTTAGGACTTTACTTAAACATGTAAAGAAAATTTTGTTGTGTTTCTATTTTTTTCTAACAATGAATACTTAAACACATTATAGACTGGCCTGCTATCTACTAATGACTGTAATGAAGACTGTCTAGAATATTCTGTAGAAGAAAAAACATTTGCACATTATTATCCTTTGTGAAGGATACATTATTTTCTTTGAGCACAACTTTCAGTCTCTAATGGTGATGGAAGCAAGAATAAAATCCGCTTTGAGCATAGTTGTGGATGTTTGGGAAGGCAAAAATGGAACATATTTTATTGATGAATTCAAGAACAAATTGGAGACACTACGCGAAAATTCGTCAGGAAATCTTCGCGAGGATTCGCCAAGGAATCTTCGGCACAGTTTTTTGCACTTTGAAGACGGAGTTGAAAAGCTAAAACATTTGGAAGGGTGTGCTGCAAAGCAACCATCGTCGTCAACATTGCTAACAACAATGTTATCTCAATCTAAACCGTTGTTTGAACTAGCTGGAGAGAGGGCGAAAAAAGCATTTGAGGATGCGTCTTTAAGCATCGAAGATAAGATAACAGCAAGCACGATTCGCATAGCAAGCGCTATTCTTCAACACTTGGATAACTGTGAGTCAGCGACAAGAGATTTGTTGCGATGCTTGAAAGAATTAAACTCATCGGTTGTCGCGGAAATAAAGGCCGAATCTCAAAATAACCCAGGAGACGAAATCTTTGACAGTGTAATACGTATCAACGTCAATTTGGCCGATTTCATATTTAAGCACACTAACAAGAGAATGTATGTTATGGAGTGGCCCTTGATTCAATATGGCAAGCAGTTGATTCATCCTTTCTATTTCAAAAACATCAAGGAAATTACTGCCACGTCACTACCTTGGTACACAACTGACCTTCGTAAGAATATTGATTTCTTTAACAAGAAAATGATCGTAAACAGAGAAGGGGAATTACTTGTTTTCGATGGAAATGAATTGCAAAAGCTTGACAGCAAGAGCGAAAAGTTTCAAACATGGTGTAAAGAAAGTCTGAATGTTGAAAATAGACAAGTAAAATGCATGAACGTTGATGAAAATGGCATGGTATATCTACTTTTGTATCGTAAAGACCATTCAAATGGCAATTATGTGTTGAAACTTTGTTTGGAAGACAGAATTGTTCAAAATTGTTCTTTGCATTTTCTTAATGATAAAAAATTTAGTAAGATTTTTCTAGCTGCCACGCCCAATGACAAAGTGATCCTTGCTACAGTTAAAAGTTCAAGACGCAAACGAAGTGAAATCAATATATATGTGTGTGACGGTAAAGGTAAACGTATTAAGTCTTTTGAACAAAAAGTTAAAGGTGGTTTTATCAAGTCTGTTGTACGAAAAGTTAAAGGTAAACCAGTTGATGATGAAGTGAAAAGTTTGTCCATTTCATCCTGTGGAAATATAGCAATTTTGACAAATGCATCAGGCCAATCTTACGAACTCATCATTTTTAAGTTGGATAACACTTTTGTTAAAAAGATGAAATTTCATTCACAGGTTAAAGGAATCAATGCATACACTCGAGTCATTTACACTCCCTTTGACAACACTATCAAAGGTTTTTATTTTAAAGAGGACAAATCACAGCTTGTTATTGAAACTTTTTCCATTGAAACCAACGAAATTAAAATAAAATGGTCTGTAATGCTGATGAATACAGGATATTTTTCAGAATTATTTGATGGTTTGTTTCGTCTTGTTCATCATGCAAATGGAAAGGTGGCTTTGCTTTCAAGTGAAAGGATAATTTACATAATCAAAGGGAGCAGTGAGCATTATGGCATGGAAGTGAGCTTGGAATGGAAAGGTATTTCTAAACTGAAGACAGATTTAGTCTCGAGTGTGAAGAAAGGTTTGAGTGATGGATATTTAAGGGGAAAAACCAAAACATTTTTTGTTATCTCGAAAAGATCACTCATTTGAAATA
Organism: Xenia sp. Carnegie-2017; assembly: GCF_021976095.1. Classification (NCBI taxonomy): domain Eukaryota; kingdom Metazoa; phylum Cnidaria; class Anthozoa; order Malacalcyonacea; family Xeniidae; genus Xenia; species Xenia sp. Carnegie-2017. The sequence goes on along the minus strand of NW_025813484.1, from coordinate 7,813,581 downwards.
ACTGACTGCTATACAACTGCCTAGGACTCATTTCTCTGATTGATTATGATTATCTCAGCAGCATTTGTATTTGCAATGCATCTTTGTCTTTTTAATTTCAGTCTCATTTTGAAATAAATATTTTTGGGATGAAAAAAATCCCAGTGTTCCCATTAGTTAATGTGGCACTGTACTAGGTCAGTCTTGATTTGTTTAATGTTTACGCCAGCTACTTGGTCCCAGGTCAGCTATAAACCTGTAAGTCGTATAAACATGGCTTTGAAGAGCCCGGTGACCAACATGTCATGTTCTCTCACAAAAGTTACTAAATATGTTTCGTTTCTCTTCTGTTTGATGTTAGTTTTCAACTCCACAAGACGGTTGTATTAAATAATTTCTCTATACTGTTTTAGATGTTCTAAATTTTTTATTAACGACAAATCTTCGTTAAAATATCGCAGCGACATTGCTGGCTGGGAGCTAGTTTGCCTCATGTAATCAGGTTAATTTTAAGATAGTCAACAAACCTTTCTGCGCAAGGTGTAGTAAGGGTCACCAGTATGTTTAGCAAATTTTGAAATCGTGAGGCATGTCGAAATGTTATATTTACAATGAAAGGGATATCAGCGACATTGAAAGTAATCACATATATTAGTAGCATTATAAATTGTTAACTATTACCTTGTTGTACATCTAGGACATCCCGATGCTACAGTAGTGAGTAATGTTCCCGAAGATAGTGATCTCTGGGAAATTGCTGAAAAGATATATCCTCAATGGCTGGAGCTTGCTAGAATGCTGGACATACCAGAAGAAAATTTGCAAAAGATATGCTCTGTAAATAATAAATTGCCATTGGAAATGCTTTTGAAGTGCAAAATAACAGAAAGAAAAAATGCCACCGCGAATATGTTAGTTAAAAATTTAAATGCCTTTGGCCATCGACAAGGTAGCATTATTTTTGTTGTCTAATTGTAAAGAAATTGAAAAGAAATGCAGAGAATGTTTTAATGACTTTTTTCTTTCGCTCAAAGAAAACTTTCAGTGCTAAATTTTCAGAAAAAATAATTGATCTGTTTATGAAGTTTGGAGCACTTATTTTCAATTTGTGAAGAGTATCTTAATAAACATAGCAAATATACATCTTATATATCGGTTGTGATAGTTTCTATTTTAAAGTATACGTTAGAATATGTGTCACTTCGCTTAAGGACTCTGCTCAACACCAACATTAGCATTTTGATGTAAGTATAATCAATTTTTAAACGGTGAGCTAGGAAAAGCTGTCAAATTTTTTCGCTTGCAGTAAGTTTCACCAATAATGAAACGAAGATCGTTCCGAAAATAAACAAATTTATAAAATAAAAAATCGAAAAAGTACTAATACGTATCTAATGTTTGACTCATAAACATTCTCATTTTATAACAAGTTGTTTTATGTTTATTTATACGATGCTCTTCTCCAAATATGATAAAACATTTTGGAACCTTGCTTTGGCTGCATACCCGTGAAAAGTTTGTTTGTCAATCAGCTGACTTTATATTCATCTCAATTTTAACGATAGAAAATTCTCTATGCATCGAAACCATACATTTACAGGCCAAAAATTACATAATAAAATCTGAAAACCATCGCCACTACGCAGAACTTTTTGGATTCGCTTTCTAATACAGTCATCACATTGATAAATTATATAGCTAAACAGTTTGCCATCTAAAATTAACTGCGAATAGAAATACGTCAAGGATACTTGCTTTTTGAAATATGTTTCTCAAATTATTATAACTCACTTGGTTTATTATATATATACATTGGTTTATCAAAAACGCGCAAGCATGAATACAAATGTAAAACAGAATCATTCCGTATTATACCACAATACTTATATTTTTGATTATTAATGGCTAATATTGTTGATCAATTCTTTATACAGCTTTTACGCTCACTTAAAATGTATAAAAAACATATTCTACAAGTCGTACAACTAGGACACGCCACATTGAAAGTCCTGTGTACAAAACTATTTCCATTATTTATAAGACCTAATTACAACTTCAGCGAGTTTTTCTTTTTGGACCGAGACAAGTTATTTACTGGATATTGTTGATATTACAAAAAGCTGGCACGATATTCAGATTGTAACAGTAATTGTTCAATAAATTGGTTAAATTAAAGGAATCTTAAAACTTTAACATTTGTATCCGTATATTTTATTGATAAATATTAAACATTGTGATTTGAACTTTAAACTAAGCATTCATGACATGATGTCAGATAAATGATTGATAAATGATTGCTAATTTTAATTAACGTTGTTCATTCAAGAAGTGTTTTTTTTACTATGAATTGAATTTTTCCCGTCTTATTTTAGACGAATGCGAAAGAACTCATCAGGGATTCCCACGCCAGCTGGAAGGTAATATGTAGGGATATTTATTATCAAAGTTTTTTTGTTTAGTTTTAATATGAAACAAAATAATCTACTTTGTATAATAATTTATAACTAATTTCTAATTTGCGATAATATATGGTTTGATCAATGTATTATAAATTAATTGTGGGCCACCTCTTTCCTTGTCAAAGTAAATATATATGGAGTCTTCTTTTTTAAGAAACCCTTGCTAATTCAGTGGATTAATTAGATGAATTGTAAGATACACGTAAATTGAAAGCTCATGTAGACAGTTTTAAGAAGCAATAAAAGTTACAGGTTCCATTGGGAAATTTATCTATTGTAGACAAAGATAAGATCACTATAGAGTGAACACTTCATGTTTTTGTCTATGTGCATGTTGTGCCGCGCATATCATTCTTGATTTCATTACTCAGAAATGACATCATGTCACTTAAATGGTTAAAAACAACCTTTTACCAGATGGAATAATATGGCGCACGTGAGAACTCGTTGCACACCTCAGTGATCCTTCTGTATATTTATCATTTTGTGCCATTATAAGGACTCGGAAAAATGTCTTCTTGAAATTTTTCTGAAAATAAGAAATAATATCAAAAACATTATTTCAGTAATATTATTTTTCTCCCTCACTCAAGGTGTATAAAGGATAAACATTGTAATTGTTAGGTTTCATGATCAATTATTCGGTTGAATCATGGGCATTAAGTTTAGAATTTATGATTTATATTGCAATAGTAAAAAGCATGTAATTTTTTCTATTTCATAGATAAAAATAAAAATACAAATATGGACAGCCAAACACATACAACAGGTATAGTCTTTTCTAAACTTGTCAAAACTGTGCTGAACGGAAATTTTTTTGTATTCACCTGGGGTTAAGCAAATTTTGATAATGGTTGTCTCAAATCATTCCAACTTAATTTTTCATAATAAAGTGCTTTTCAACCCAACATTCAGACAACAGCTAGTGTAAAAATCCAGTTAGTTTATTTTCTTCTTCATAAAATAATGAGTGGCGACTAATTTGAATGAGTTACAAGTACACAGTAGAGCATTTTGATCTAATCTTATTGAAAATATGCTACTTTCACTGTTGCAAACATGCAAAAGTTTCGGCACACTGCTGCAAAAAAAAGGTCGGCAATTTGGAACGCTTTGCTCCATCGTCTCCTGGAGTGAATTTCTGCCCCTACAGCTCTGTTATTCATAGTGAAATTTACGTAATTACAATTTTCAATGACAATTTTACGTTCATTAATATAATGATTTATGAAAATCTATTACTGCTATGGAGAGCGCATTGTGGGTTTTGTGTGACAGAAAAATGAATTTTGGAAAAATCACTAGCCATTGGTAAAGTCAAAATATAACTCAGATAACACAAGATTTAAAGCATTCCATGCTTAAAGCCCTCAGCCCTCAAATTTTGTCATGCTATGCATATATGTTCACTCACTGCAAGAACAAAAATTTCTAAAGAAAAAACTAATACTAAAGATGTACAATTTACTTACGTATAGCAGGATAAAAATTATGGGGGCTGCTATGTCATTGATTCAAAGGCAAACGCTGAAAGTAGAACTCGTGCGAAAAAAAAGTCTCGAACATTTTCTTTCAGTTAAAGTTACTGTGGTTTTTTTTGTTTGCAACTTTCTCAACATTTTGCTTCCAAAAAATTTTCTATCTTAAGACCGTTTTAGACAATATTCCATATTCTTCTAGAACCTGAAAATGTGACGGACACCAATGAAGTTTTTAAAGAAAAGTTCCTCAACGACGATTACAACATTCGAGATGAAATTGTCAATACCCTCCAAAGGTAAAATTTTTATATTTTGTTATCTTCCATAACTAAGAAAAAATGATGAAGTTTCATTCATAGCAACTTTTGCGAGGTGGAGATTTAGTTCTTCATATTGTTTAGGCATTTGATCTTAACAAACAATTAGCTCACAATTATTGGATGAGGTTGAGCATGATATCAAGAATTATTCAAACAGAGGTCAAAATTACCTACCAAAGCAAAGCTCAGGCGGAAAGCATTGACCAAGGTCTGAATATTTCATTATATCATGCAAAAATCGAATTCAATAGTTGTTTTTTTATACAATAATGAATATGGAAGCTTTCATAAAGTTTTCTGTGCTTTGGCAATAGTTTTTTCTGTTCCATTTTGTCTTTTTCTGTAAGCACTCGATGGCAACTTTCCTGACTGACAATGTAACACACCCCGTGTATTTTTACGAATTTATTTTCAATAGTTCAAGCGAAAACAGTTTGTAAACTCCTGAAAATCTTAAGCGAGATTCTGTCACGTTTGTTTACAATTTTCTCATGAACCATTATGTCATCTACAGAAAAATTATTCAATCACATTTAACATACACAGCACCAACACAACCGTGTTTAAGAATTATTTTTGAAAGATGAAGAATTATTAGGCTAGTTAATGTTTATCGTTGGTTTCTATAAAAAGTTTTTTCCCTTTTGAAAGGTCTATGTTAAATTTAGATTTATCAATAAAGAATACAGATCACACTCTTCATTACAAGTAATGAGTGGTTTTTACGTATCCTCTCCGTGCTGGTGTTAACTACCGTTATGCTGGCAAAAACAACGCCATTTTATGAATAAAACATCTAAAAAAACTCACACATTTACGTCATACAAGAGCAACAACGACAAATCATGTTAGGACTCTAAAACGTTTCTTTCTCTTCAAAATTTTTAGAAAGAGCGACAACATAATATGTAACACGGACAAATAATCAGCTTCTCTTTCTTATATTTATTCATTTTGCCTTATTTAGTTTCGTGCGGATTAACGGAGCTGTTAGAATATCTGTTCCAAACCAAGAGATACCTTATGAACATTTATTTATTACAGTTGATAAACAGGAAAAAATGTTGGAAGACAATATAAAAAAAAGGATTGATTCTAAATTTGGATGGAAAGCTTCAAGATTCATCGAATTACGAAGTTCAGCATCGAAACCATTAAAGTTAACATATTATGGTCATCTTTGTTTATTAAATACGTTTCGAGATATTAGCTGTGAGCTAACAATGCTCAGTAGTAAAGATAAAAACTATTTCGCTTTGACCTGTGCACATATTGGTTGTGTCAGTCACCGAGTGGAAGATCAGGAAAGCGATGTTTCGAAAATAATTGATACTGTTGATGCCAGAAATAACAATAATTGTAACAAATATTTCTGCCAACCGCCCAATTGGGAAGAGGAGAAACAACTGGGTACCTTTCCCTGCAATACGGTTAGTGTGTTTAATGATGAGACCGATTTTATGTCTATTCCAGTTGGAAAGAAAGAAGATTTTCAGCGTCTCGGTGGAGATGATATGGAGAATCTTGCGTTAAGATTAAAAGAAATGAACAAAGAGCTTTATGAAAGATTACGAAATGGCCAGGGTTTTGTCGAAGTTCGTACAAGTAATCACACCAAGGGCTTCATAAGTGAACGGAGTTATTCATATTTTGGTAAAACTTCGAAGGAACCGATTTTCAAAAATGCTGTTAAAGTGAAAAGTGATGGCTCTTTTCTCAAGGAAGGTGACTCGGGAAGTCTTGTTTATTTAAAGGATCGAGAAAATGTTTGGCAGCCATTTGCTTATGCCGTGTGCGAAATAAATGATGACGAAGACGATGACGATCATGATGACGATGATAGTGATGATTATGATGATGATGATGATGATGATGATGATATCATAGGCTGCAAGAGAACCTATATATGCTTAAAATTGTATAAAGCATTGGAGATATTTGATCTAAGAGATGGGAAGTTCTTTATAGAACCCAAAAATAGCAACTGTGGCTTTCCGTCTGAAAAAAGTAATTTATAATATGCAAACATTTATAATGTTTCATGCTTCCATAATCCTTAATATCGAACGTCATATAGCAAAAAATGTTTGAATTTTTTATAACTTAATAGATATAATCGGTGGAAGGTGCGTTACTGAGGGAGGGTAATCACTTGAAATCAATTGAAAGCAAGCAATTTCCACGAAAATACGTTTTAGATGTATGCTGAAATTTTAATGGCAATCACTTATATCAGTATTTTGCAAAAGCCATAATTCCTTAAGATAGTTTACAATAAGTAAATTTACTTATTTGGCAAAGTATGCATGAAATGAGAACTAGATTCAAGAACACTTGTACACTTTGACTAAATGTGAAAGAAAAAATTTTCATAAATGCTTTGTAGAGCGAAACTGTTGCAATTTTTTTGGCTAAGACCCAATATGCAAGACTTGTTTCTTTTTGGTAGATAAATTGTCCGCACTAATCTATTTTTATCACTTTTTAGATAGTTTACCTGGTGAATTAACAGATGAAGAAAATTGTTATGAACATCATGCCACTCGACAATTACAAACTGATTCTGAACTGGAATCATTTCGTTCAAATGTTCAGGCATTTCAAATGCTGTTGCATTGGAAAAAGGAAAAAGGAAAAGATGCTACTATAAAAAAATTGGCAGACGCCTTAATCAGTATAGGTCGTTTGGATCTTTTAGAGAAATTTTTACAAGGTATTGCCTTTTTGATGAAATACTCAAGCGTTATAAATGAATACTGTCGTCATTGACATAAATATGAGTACACAGCAATATTTTCTCTTCAACCCTTATTCGGCTGTAATTTGTATAATTTGTATTATTATCTGCAGAGAAAAACTGCTTAATACCAAAGCGAAAACCATTATTAGCGCTTTTTATAAATTTTATTATGTCCTAAAATTTTCACTGCAATATCACAGAATAATAACTATACAGAAGGCTCACTCAAGTGTGCTCTGCGTCCTTACATCCGCCATCATTCCAGCAAAATATTTAAGGTTTTCATTTGCCAATTACATGACGTCATTTCGTCGCAATGAAATGGAAAATATTTCAATATAAGAAATGACGTCGTGTCTTTTTAGTCGTTGAAAACAAGTGAAAAGCTCTAAATATCTTGCTGGAATAATGGCTGCAATTCGTATAAATGAGTGCATTACTTATAACGCTAGAGCATATCTTAATAATTTAGTTTTCGGTGGTTGTTTATCCTGGTTGTATTTTGTATTGAAACGACATTCAAAAATCAGGAGGCAGCGAGTAATAAATATAATTTTTCAAGTGGACGTTTTTCATCCAAAATTTTTTTTTTGCATCCATGTTTTTGACAACAGTTCCCAGGCCCTGTTGTACATCCATTAGTTTGTAACACAGTTTCACGAAAAATTTTTAAAGTTAGAAAAAAAATTTCCGTTTCTAGTTGATAAAGAATCTAACCAAACCACGGAGAAAAATGATTTGAATGATTTTGACAAAGAAAAGAAAAATGAGGAAAACGTCGCAGATAATATCGTCAAAGAGGAAAACGTAAACACCTCAAAAGATAGGATTGATCATGTAAAGGGTACGTTTTCATTTGTTATGAACGAGAAAATATAGGAAAATTTATCGCGTTTAAAAACATAGCAGATTGCTTTTCGTGCTGGATTGCATCATACACCTGGCCCAAAGTCGCTTGTGCAAGGGAGGTGTGAGTGTTGCATCTTTGTATCCCAATATTTCACTTGTTCGAAAAAGTGAACATATTTTATTAATAATAGCCACAGAACCGTCAAGAAAAGAATGAAAAGACGATGAAGTGAATAAACATGATGTCAAAGAGCAATTTATAACTAAGCTTTGCTATAAGTTTCACATTCTACTGACGTAAAATTGCCAACGTCTCACGTCAAATCGGTAAAAACACGGGAAAGACCTCGCCTTAAAAGGATTATTTAAACATGGTTACAATTTTGTGTCTACCTTGGCCGAGTGAATGAAAAGTGCTTGTAAAATTTGAAAAGAACGATAATTTTCATTCTTTATATGAACATAAACTGCTTGAGTTGAAGTAAAAGACAACAAAACTCTTGTTCCTTAAATTCCATTTTTGTTATTGATGATAATTACTGTAAACAACATTGGCTGAATTTTGAAGGTGGTCTATCAAGGTGCACCAGATAATCTAATTGCTGCTTGTGCTGGAAATAATCCCAATTGCATCAAGCTGGATTATAAAAAATTTCAAAAAATGTTTATAGGTCAAGAAAATCGGAAGAACGTTCTTTTGGAAAAAGAAAAGGACATTGATGGTAAGTCTAATTACTGCTTTAGCAACTTTTTACGACTAAATTAATTAATAGAACTGCAACTTTTATGTACCCCGAAATACGTAAAAGAAATATTATATTTCACGGATGCATCAAAGCAAGGCTGCATATGCATGGGTCTGTTCGATGCCAACAACAAACCAAATGAAAATACTATAAAGAAACGTTTTCATATCGATTTTCTTGAACTGAAATGGGCCTTTTTAGCCATTCAATCTCTTTTGACAAACAAGCTCCTCATTAACTGTGTTCCTGAACGTGTGCAACACTACATCGGTTCATACATGAATCTTATAAGAAGGGCACATTCTCTTTAACTCATTCAACTTGCTCAGGATCATTTAACTTGGTGCATCAAGTAAGACATATTCGTGATAGTATTTTAGGCAAGTGAAACAGCTGCCCAGATTATGACTTCCTTGAGTTCTTTCTGTTCGGGTAGCAACGCCTAGATGTTAGATCAAACATCATTAATCCCTTGTTTGCTCAATGTAAAACCGATTTCTTCATCTTGAGATCAACTCACTAACTCCTAACTTTCATAAGCTGGAGACCAGACCCGATTGCTTACCTCTCAGATGAATTCACCGTAAGATGAAAGGGTCTGCATGACACTAAGACTGATGCTTATATAATTCGACCAGAGGTTATGAAATATATTATACAAACGCTGTTTTTCATGTCAGTATTATTGAGTAAACAAAGAGAGAAATATAAGTCGCATCCAGTCATTATCTTTCAAGGGACATACCCTACCAATTGCCAAACGACAGGAAGAGGTCATTATGCCACAGTTTTTTGCTTTGGGCTCCACAGACAAACGTCTCTGCATTTCGGCTAAGTTTATCCGAGAGCCGCAAGGATTGTTAAAGTTATTTCTGTAAATGGCGTTTCTTTTCAGTCGACAACCATTTTCAAGAGCTGATTCAGTAGTAAACACTTCGAGGGAGACGCTTTTTATTCTAACATGCAGGATATTTTGAAGTTGGTGTCAATTCGCGATGTACCTTAGCTGTTTTTCTCTCAATTTTGTGCAGAAACACTACGTTTTGGAAAAATAATAGTTCCCATGAAACAGATATCCCAAATATCGTCGGAGCATAAAGTCGAAGCAGATATCCAAAATATCGTCAGAGAATTTGACTGCAAATAATGTCATTCAAATGATATTGCACAAGCGTTTTCTTATTTAAAAAAACTTAGATAACGGTAAAATTTAGAAAAATTTTGATTTCCCAGAAAATGGCTTTTATCGGAAATGGCTTTTGTTTTTGCTGCATCCTTGGGAAATGCTAGTAACATAAAATCATGGCAGATGTCTTTTCTTGCAATTTTTCGTAGTTGGTATATGATTTTGTGCTATCCAAGACAGCTTCTGTGAGCTATGCGATTTGTAACAATAGTTGTTCCTGCATTTTATACAATCGGTGCCTTAACATGATAAACAACTTCAGTGGTTCCAAGGGATTGCTTCAATCACTGCATGATTGTCATTGGCATAGATATGCTCCAGCTGTTGTTCCTGCAGTATATACAATCATAGCCTCAACACGATAAACAACTTCAGTGGTTCCAAGGGATTGCTTCAATCACTGCATGATTGTCATTGACATGGATATGCTTGAGCTGTTGTAGAGCTAATTGCATTGTGACTTAACTCATGTTCTCCACCGTTTAACCATCAGAAAAAACGAAAATTACATTCTGTTTTTCGTATATTTTTCTAAACAGACTAAGACTTTGTTTTTGTTATCGCCCAACTGATTACCTCTTTTTGCTATACAGAGAGACGTACAGTAAAGAAAGATTAAGACGTTTATCCTAATTATTTACCAAACAGTGACCAAATAGAAAACTTTGTACAAAAGAAAATTACAGCTATACTGTTCTTCCTAATCGTTTTTCTAGAGTAGGACCAACCATTTTTTGCTTGCTACGTTACTGTCAAAGCTGATAATTACATGTTTGTAAATGTAGATCGTCCAGGTTGGTATAGTCTTGAGAAGGACTGTTTTTATTGTTGTTGACTGACGTTTCGACCACCTTAGAGGTAGTCATCTCAAAGTCAAATGAGGAGTAAAAGTCAGGTCAGTAAAAGTCATAAAAGTCATTGTATTGTGTGTACAGGAAATTTGTACGTCAGTACTGTAAGTAATGCATTTTGCCGAGTCCCAGTCAATGTTGTGCTTTGTGATTCGGTGATGTTCGGCATTGTGATTAGTTTAGTCTTGTTTCTTAGTAACTCGTTTGTGTTCAGTAAGTCTTATGTTTAAGTTCCTGCCAGGTTTCCCGATGTAGGAGGCGTGGCAGTTTGAGCGGTTTGAGCAGAAACGAATGAGCCCATTGCTGTTCCACGTAGTTGTTTGTATTGATTACTTTTGTACTGGAAGTAAGTCGAGGTGAGGCAGAGCTCCAGTAGTTCCATAATGGCTACTGTCGGTAATGGAAGTATGTCCATGGTGTTTGTAATGAAAGTTTTTGTACAAGTAAGTGCCAAATTAAGTGGAATACTGGTGAACAGTGATTTCACATCAAAAGACACTAGTATATAGTTGTCCGGTATTTGCATAGTGCTCAGTTTTTTAAAGAAAGGTTCAGTGGATTGTAGCTTGTGTTTTGATATGCTTGTAAGTGGTTGCATTATGTTCGTCAAGTACTTTGATAGTTCGTAAGTAGACGAACCACAGAATGATACAATTAGTCGCATGGGTATTTGTGGTTTGTGAAGTTTTGGTAGTCCGTATAGTCTGGGTGGTCGTGGTACTGAACATCTACGTCGATAGTAAATACGTTCAGATATAATGTTAGATTTTATCATAGAGAAGATTTTGCTGTTAAATTTGCGTACTAATGATGGTGTTTGGTCTCGTTTGAGTTGTTCGTACGTTTGTCTGTCGTTAACAAGGGTGTCCAATTGTTCGCAGTAATCATACCTGTCCATGACATGTCCAATCCCTCTGAACAGTTCACAGCAATTACCGGTACCTTACAAACGACTTATTCACAATACAAGCAGACGATCAACTAAAAACATTACACTTCACACTAATTCACTATGAAAATACACAATTGACACCCACACATTACAACTAAAAACATCACACCTAAATCACACATCACAACTAAAAACATTTCACTTCACACTAATTCACAATGAAAATACACAATTGACACCCACACATTTCATGTACACACTATACAATGACGTAAGAACCAGATAACAAATACGGCTAACCAGACGTTTACTCCTCATTTGACTCTGAAGATGACTACCGAATTCCATTTCGTGCCAGAGTGTCTTGTTTTATAACCGGCATGAAAACTGGCCTTTTTAAACTATTTGCAAAGCCAATGCAAGTGGATTGTGAAAGGGAGATATGGGTACTTCATTAACACTTCACATTAATTTACTTGGAAAATTTTTGTTAATAACAACAACAATTTTCAAAAAAGACAAGATAAAAAGATAAAAAAAAAACAAGGAAAGAAATAAAAATGATAGAATTGTCTAGAACAATTGTTGATCAAGGCTTGAATATAGCCATAATAGTTTAATTTTCGATTTACGCTTAATCATCAGTATTATACCGAAACCAGTAAAAACATGGAAAGATTCCCCCTAAATAGCATCTTGTAACCCTGGTCACAATTTCGTACTTTCTCTGAGTAAATTAAACGTGTTTGTAAAATTTGAAACCAATGACGTCTCTTATCTATATGAACATAAGCAGCTTAAAGCTAAAATGAAAGAGAAACGTTTGTGTCTTAAATGGAATTGTATTTTTGATGAAGATTACCGCAAACTACAATAGCTAACATTTGAGAGTAGCATATCAGTGCGCACTAAATTTGTTTGTACCTGCGGCTGCAAATATCTATCGCATTAAGCTGGATTGGAAAACTTTGCAAAAAAAATTTGTGGGCCACAATAATTTGTTTATCCCAAGTTCATGTGTTTATCTTAGATTGATCAATCTATTATTTTAATGGTTTGGGTCCTTGAAACAGTGTCAAACTGTGGCATAAAGTTTTGCTTTCTTGCGCAATATACAGTATCGCCTTGCTTTGAGATTTTGAAAATTTTTGGTTGATTTTTAACACACAAAATCACAGGTAAAATTACTGGTAAAATTAATCTTAGTCGTTATTTGTAAGGCGTGTGCTGTGTAGTACACAAACTATAAATATAACAGCTAAATTTTTGGAGGTCATTCTTTATGTATTTCTTCAATTAGGCCCAAAAGAATTTCGTCAGGATTTCGAATTGGGCGTAACTTCCAATAAAACAGAAAAGACTTCTCATAAAACAAAACAAAAGGCAATATCTGAACTATGCGAACGTTTAGGTCTTAAAACAAAACTTACATCAAAACATGCACGTTCTGTTGGAACGTTTAATGACGACAAACTGACTTCTCCTGACCAAATTCCCAATTATATTCTTAAAATGTTAATGATGGCTAATCACCAAGCACTTGAATTTAAACTGGAACCATTAAAAAAAAGTAAAGTTATTTTAAAATCAAATGATGGTACTCATGTAAGTGATAGCGATGATGAGGATATAGATGAGATTGAATCAGATAAAGTCAAAAGTAAGAGTTTGGAAGATGAAGATGATTCCGAATATAGTGACAGTGATAAAGAAAGTAAAGTTGTGAAAGGAGTTAACCCTATGGATGCTTTATTAGGGATTTTCTATTGTTCTGATAATTTCTTACGACAAATTCTAGCTGTAAAACTTAGTGCATGTCAGCTCAGCGTTCCCTTTATTTTACCTGATCCTGATGATCCAGTGGAGAAGCAAACTATCTTGCTTTTAGCGTTGGGAAAAATAATAAAGTCTTGGAGAGGTGCCTCAATCAAAGACTCCGCAAAAGAGGTGTACGCAACAGAACATCCCTTTCCCATAGTTTCATTTATCCGGGTGGGTAATGTGACCATGTCTAAGTCATCTCTGATGAACAAGATTATCAGCGACGCTAATGGTGTTCATGAATTCTTCTTTCATAAAAACATTAAAGGTGGTGATGTTAAAAGGAAAATCGTAGATGGTTTGGTTGAACTTGTGTGGTATCTTCCAGGTAGGTGTGAGAAGAATACCTTAAGAACTGAAATCTGTTTTGCCAATCTACGCGGGGATGCTCAAAGTTTCAAGAAACAAGTTAATATAATTCGAGAAATATCAAACATTTTGTGTATTTTATTGCCCTCTGAAATACCTGACGAACAAGCGAGGAATTTTTTGGAAGAAGCTATATTATCCAAAGGTAAAACACTGCTGATTTTTAACGAAAAAAGGCAAGAAGAAGTGAACAAGTACTACAAAGATTTAAAGAAGTATCATGGTACAAAATTATCTTTCTTTACAAAAGCACTTAAGCCAAACAAATATGAATTTTTCGAAAGTATTCGCCAGGTCATACAGAAAAATACAAAAGATGCTGAAGAAAGTAAACTGAAATCTTTAGAAAATCTCAAATGCCACTCAAAGGAAAGTGGTGTTTATATTGATGAGGACCCAGCTTCTATCATATTGGAAGAAACTGTGGAAACGTGGCTTTTTGATGGGATTCAAGAAGCAAAAAAGCTGTTTAAGCTACAAGGTCATGTACCAATTTTAGCAGATTTAGAAAAAAAGATACATAATCCAAAATTTCGTCCCACTATCAAACAAGAAGAAGTTGTCAATGAATTATACAAAGAACTGGAAAATGTAAAAAAGGCTCAGATCGAATCTTTCAATAGTATGAACAAAGGTGTTATTAAATTCCTTAATTCCATACCTGTAATGAATGAACAGGAACTGAATAGAAATTTGCATCATTTGAAGTATTTATTAGACAAAGCTTCTCTACTTGTGATGACAGATTTACATCAAAAATATCGTCGGGCATTACTTTCTGTTAAAGAACCTACCAAAAATACGCACAATGATAATCAAGATTCACAAACCGAGGGAGAAAAGAATTTAAATAAACTGGAAGAATTGATATTAAAGTCCTCATTTGGTTTGGAGCATATCATTAGAGAGGTTGCCCAACTTTATCAGCTTCCTGATATTGCAGTAAATGATTATGCAGGTGCTGCAGCAAAAATTCTTCTTTCCGGGGAGCCTTTGGAATTGCTGGATGGTGATTCAGGTTACATACCAATGAAATGGTTTAATGCTGTCTATGAAGAATTAGAAAATCAAACAAATAACGCTAGCATTTACGTCATTTCTGTGTTAGGTATTCAAAGTTCGGGTAAATCGACAATGTTAAATACAATGTTTGGTTTAGAGTTTCCTGTAAGTGCAGGAAGATGTACTCGTGGTTCTTTTGCTTGTCTTGTTCCACTTAGTGATAAACTTAAATGTGACACAAATTTTGATTATGTGTTGACCATCGATACTGAAGGTCTGAAAGGAATGGCTGACCCAGAAGTGAGAGAACACGATAATGAATTGGCAACTTTTGCTGTTGGTGTTGCTGATGTCACGATTGTCAATATCTTTGGTGTAAACTATAATGAAATGAAAGAGTTTTTAGCGATGGCTGTTCATGCTTTCTTGAAAATGAAACTTGTGAAAGACAAGAAATCATGCAAGATCGTCCATCAAAATGTTGCTGCTGATGACGCTGCAGATAAGTTAATGATGGATAGGCGAAATCTAAAACAAAATCTAAACCATATGGCAAGGCTTGCAGCAATACAAGAAAATTGTGAAGATCAGTTTCAAAAATTAGATGACATAATGGCATTTGATGAAAATAAAGACGTATTTTACATACCAAGTCTATTGAAAGGAAGTCCTCCCATGGCTCCGATAAACCCAAATTATGGTAGAGACTTGCAAGAAGTAAAGGAGAATATTATTCAACTTATGTGCTCAAAAGAAGTGGTCAAGCTAACTGTTTCTTCATTCCGTGAACGAGTTAAAGGTCTATGGCAAGCCATGCTAAAGGAAGACTTCATTTTTAGTTTCCGAAATGTGATCGAAATCAGAGCTTATGCATCGTTAGACAAAAAAATGTTCAAAGAATCAGTAATACTAATGGTAAATGGAATGGCTGAAATTGAGAGAAGTATTGAAAGAGACTTGAAAATATGCACTACACGAGAAGAAAGAGAGAGATGTTGGATGAGCAGTAAAAAACGTATAATTGCAGAGGCAGAAGAACTCAAGACGAAAATGGAGAAAGAAATGCGGACGTTTTTTGAAAGTAGTGAAGATAGATCAACACTTGAACAATGGAAAGAAGACGTGATGGATAAAATTAAAAGATACAAACGAAATCAGGAAGCGTCTGTTATAGAAAATTGTGAGGCAACCTTCCACCATCTGCAGCAAAAACAAGATGTTGAAGAAATGAAAAAAAATTATGAAAAACAACTTGTGGACAGAGCAAAAAATTTAGTGCCATCTCAAAAAACAAATGACGAAGAAGAATGTAAAGCAGCATTTCAAAAAGAATGGAAAGAATGGATTGGCGAAGTTCCCCTTTGTGAGGAAGTAAAGCGTGATGTCAATGAATATATGCTTAATATTCTTCTAGCAGAAAATTCTGATCTTAATGCTGACATGATCACGAAACTAAAGCCAAAAGAGTATAGAATTTCTGCTTTTTTTAATGCTGATCCTGTCATTGATAGAAATGTGCTTTCATTTAATGGAGGGAGGGGTTTGAAAGTGGTCCAAAACGTGTATAATTGGTTCATACACGATGATGTGTCAAGGGCAAGTAATATCAAAAATAAAGTTATCTCTCAAGGAAAGCAAATTGTAGAGAGAGTTTCCAACATTGCTGTTAGATTTACTGAAAATGATCTTATAACAATGTATGATGAAATCATTTCTACCATTGATAAAGAAACAGAGAAACAAAACGTGAAGTTTAAAAAACCATTAGTATGTGACATACTGTTATACACATTTGCCCGTGCCTTTCCTATTTTTGATAAAATGGAAGAGCGTTATGTTGAAGAGCGTGATACTCGACGGAATCTTGAAAGTACTTTAAGACCAAGGCTTGAAAAGTATTTTATCAACCTTTGCAAAGAGATGGAGAAAGAAGTTTTGGCGGCCACGTCATTGGTTGATGTGCTTCGTGAGCCTATAATGTCAGAACTTAACAAAGGCATTGTAAAAGCAGTTGTTACTAAGCTTTCCACGAAAAGCATGTTTCTAAGCAAGGCTCACTTTCATGCCAGTGTTTTGATTCAACTTGGAGAAAACCCTAGTTTTGAATTGTTTATTCCTTATTTGAAGAATCCTGTTCAATTTTTGAAAAATAAATTAAAGGAATACGTCGAAGACTTTTGCTTGAACAAAGAATCGAAACTGGTACGATATCTGTTAAAAGTTGAAGGAGAGAAGCTGAAGTCAGATATATTTTCTGCCATTGAAGTGGCAAATAAGCAAGCTAGACATGAAATCGAACAAGGAAATGAGATTTGGAAAGTAAGGAATTGGATTAAAAAGTTTGTGGAACAGTGTTCTTCTCTTGCCATCACGAAAGAAATGTTTGCTGTCGCTACATTGGATGAAGATTTAAAAGAAACTGATATATTTGACGAAAAAATTCGTGAGTTGGTCGAAAACTTTGTACAATCCCTTACTGATGCTGAACTGAATAGTAAAACTATAAGTAATTGGCAGCCAGCACCCCACGAAATGCTTTCAAAATTATTGCTTGGGTGTCAGGCTGTTTGTCCATTTTGTAAAGCTTTGTGTGATCAGACTATGGAGCAGTCAAATCTTTCCGACGATGGTGAACACGTGACAGAAATACACCAGCAATACTCGACAAAATTACACCGTCCTCTGGGTTTGGCAGGTCATTACAATTCCGAAACCAAGATATTGATTTCCGATATTTGTACATTTCTTGTAGCTGGAGATGGAACATTTCAAAACATTGACACAAATTGGAAACCACATCCCTACAAAGATTATCAGTCAGTAAACGATTACTACAAATCGTGGAAAATTCCTCCAGATCTCTCTTTTGAAGCGTCTAGGTATTGGCAATGGTTCATGGTAAAGTTCTCGAAACAACTGGCGAAACATTATGAAGCAAAGGAAGCAAAAATACCTTCGAGTTGGAAAAGTGTGGCCTTCAGTGAGGCCGTAAAACAACTGAAGGAGGAATACGACTTATAAAAATCTTCATCAAAAACATCGTCTGAAGTCGATTTTTAATCAATGCTCTTTTTGTACCTCGTTTTTGTTGAAATATAATTTGATCAGTACCGGAATCATTTGATGTTTTTTTTGTTAAATAAATGTTTAAAGAAGTATACTAAAACTGTTGTGATTAAATTTTTGTATTGTTACACCTACCAATGCGTTCATGAAATATGGCGATCAATTTGTTTAGAACACTACATATAATTTAGCAACCTTAACTATGTAATCTGTACTTATTAAAATACATCCAGTTAAATATTCATTTCGTGACTATATAAACTACAAGTAATTTACCTTCCAAAACATTAAATAAATAATGTAACGATAAATAACAATTTTAAATACAATTTAATTTGTTGTGCTTGGTCTTAGCTATAATTGTTAGAAAGACAAACAGAATAACATATTCACTATGACGAAAACTAATCACATTGACAACATAAAAAAACAACAAACGGCAATGGTGAGAGTCAAAATAGACTTTACATCTTATTTATGATAAATAACCTGTGGCTTTCAACATTACGTGCAAAGACCCTTTTCTTTATGGAGGTCGTGGTGACAAAGCAATATTATACTGACTTATTGGTGAAAGGAGAACATTGTTATGATTGAAATCGATAAAATGTTTTGTTGCTAAACTTTCATTTGGAATTTTGTCGTGATATATGTTTCTCTCACAAAAAGTGCTGTGGCTTGTTCAACAAATTCTTTTGTCGCTAAAATATTCCTTTAATAACATGACCCATAATTTAATCTTATAGACTTCAATTAATTGCTTCAATTTAATTAGAAAAGCAGCAAAGTAGTCCTTCTTAACGTTATTTGTTGCACATAATTTTTATTTTAAAGTCTTGTAACTAAGCATAATTCTCTAGATTGTAATTTCGTATGATGTATGTTGTGTACGAGTCTTAATAACGTATGAGACCGTCAATTATTAATTGTAACTATATTTAATTTTTCTGATGATACTTCTATATATCAATTATCGTTTACTTTTCTTAAACATGTAAAAATTTATATAAAATGTAAGCATGTTATTATCTACACGAATACGTGTTATTGCATAACCGGTATTTTCGTTGCAAAATGTCGTAATATGAAACAATACAACCACAATACCTGTACAACATTTGAATCATATTCATATTTTTCATGTGTAACTCACGGGAAAATGATCCACCATGTCGGTTGATAACAATAAAATATTACGATTTTTTTTTGTTGAGACACCTGTATGGCTGATATAAAAACCACAAAAAGATAATATCACTTATTGACTGATTAAGGGCCCATTCACACTTAATTCATTTGCTAATCGAATTAGTTGATTCGAATTCGATTCTTTTTAAATGAAAAAACGTGAGTGTTCACATTTAAAGTTTTGTCCGCGTTATTTTTCGCTTGATAGCATAGTATTATAAGAAACTCAAAAGGATGGATATGGATTAGCAGGTATTTTAGTCTAATTATAGGGTATTGTGGGTACATACTTTAGAATCTATAGTTTAAGTAAAATTAATGTTTACATTTGCTTCACATGATTGACATTAAATTTTGGCGCCTTTCTCAGACCATCTTTGAATATTTGATTATAACAATATTTAACGAATAGAAATGGCGGAGATTACTGCAATGGGCATACTTTTATGAGAATACAAAAAGAACGCAAAAAACAGCCAAAAACTTTAGTTTAGTTACTAAGCTAAAAACATGTGATTGATCAAGATTGATCTGATTCTATTCGTGTTGCATGTTCACATTATCATGCAGATTAAACAAATCCGATTCGAGACCACCTTCTCAAGTGACCCAAGTTAGTTCGGATCGAATTCGTTTTCACATCACTTGCAAATGTTCACATTAACCCACATAAACGGACTCGAATCGATTTCGAGTCGATTTAAAATGTTAGTGTGAATGGGCCCTAAATCAAAGGAAACAACGTGTTTTGATTGGATTTTTCTTAGTCAAAGCAAACACTGCATGAGAGGGTCGTACTGAGCCCTTTCTTGAAACATCTTATATTTTAGCTGTTTTAGCGTTGTGGAAGAGAAAAAATAGCTCTATTTTCATCTTTGCAGAAGCTTGCAAGTCTGTTAAATGTTTTTATGTAAATGTACCAAATTATTTCCTAAATTAATGTTCGTAGTCTTAATGTTCTATAGCGTCACATAAGCTAAAGTTAAAATAGAAAATCTTAGATAATATAAAATCATCTTTCGTGTTTGTTGCACGCATGCCATGTTTATGTAATACAAAAAGAACTTTTGATTGTCCGGGGTCTAGCAATTTTTTCAACTAGATAGCTCACTAAATTTGCAATCTGGAGAGTTGCTTTGACTATAAGCATTGTACCGACGAAGTTTTAGCTGCAAAACATCCGTTTGCCGAAGTCCGCTTCGTCGGGGTGGGTAATATGACCATTTCTAAATCTTTTCTGATGAATAATGTTATCAGTGATAGCAATAGTGAAATATTATGAAAGATGGTGAATTTAGAAGCAAAATCATGAATGCATGGCTTTGTGGAGCTTGTATGTGGTATTGTGCCGGTGGTCTGACATGATTATTTTGAAAAGTAAACTTTGTTTTCCCATTGTCTGTGTAGAATTTTGATATTCCAGTTTTTTTTGCTGAACAGATGGAAATACTCTCCTGGATCATAGACCTTGCTTTTACAAATTCCAGACAAAAAGATGATAAAGTTTTTCAATTAATCAAAAGTTGACAAATTAAGGTAAATCATTGATTTTTGATGTGAAAATAGGTTATTAAGCGATGAAAAACTTTAAAGATGAGGAGGATGAAGGTCCACCGAAATTTTCTTTTACTACAAAGCATGACAAACCCAACCGATACATTTTTATATGTATTATCTTCATTATCCAACAAGAGTGACAAGGAGCTGAACCAAAAGTTTTAGTGAAGTATTGGACCATTACAGAAGCATTTAATTTTCATGATGATAAGTCTGGAAATTTTTGCTTGGATGGACAATTTGAAAATTCGTTAAATAAAGAGTGAAAAAAGTGAAAAAACTTCTAAAGCTAGAACAACATGGCCCAGTTTTGGCTGATTTGAAGCGCAAAAATGTCATGCTGAATTTTGGGGCAGTGATGAAAGGCCAACACGTCACATGAGAAAAATGGATGATGTCTGTAAGGATATTTAAAAAAATGCTGAACATAAAATTTCTTTCATGAAGACATCATGTATTGAACACCAGCCACCATTTTGTGAATGTTTTTGAAATTAGCTTCAGGCATCGATTGTGCAATAAAGGTTATGGAAGATTTAGATTTTACACCTGGTGCAACGATTAGAGTGATAAAACAGGATTTCCTCCAGATGATGAAGTAAAAAATGACGACGGTTTCTTTGTCGACAATTTCCTTGACAAAGACTTTGGTATTTAAGACAAGGATTATGATATATTAAAGTTTCACTCACCGCCATACTCTTGAGACTCATAAACAATGTCACCCGCTCATATTGTTTGGTGCTCACAATAGCACTGATAAAATATTCTTTTGTATCATACAACAAACATGGCTCAATTGCCTATATCTATGAGAGAATATGTTGCTGATGTCTACGAGCATAAAAGAAATAAGCTTTAGGCAACAATCAAGAAGAAAGTGAAAAGATCTCGACTTTTTTATCAATGCACTTGTTTTTCAGCATTTGGCTAGTCCCAATATTATCATGCTCTCTGCATAAGGTTCTTAGTTATGTATTTTTATTTAAATGATAATTGTTGCTAGTCAGTGATGTATACTTATGGTTATATAATTGAGATGTTCTACGTGAAAGTCATTAATGTTCATGAAACAGTTTGTTGAAGGAAAGTCGTACTTTGCTTTATCTTTGTTCGTTATCTAAATGCCCTTATGCAACGAAACTCACATGGGTAAAAAAAATTGATACTGAATTAAGGTATGAAATTTAATCGCAATTATTCACCTGCTATTCATGTGGTTGTGTTGCTTTTATTTTATCTTTCACTTTTTATCGGGTGTGTGTCAGTGATAAATGAAAAGATTAAGCATGCAGTCTTTTTAACAGTAGTTTTAAAGTCCGAATTCTAAAATGAGTGTAATTTAAAAATTACAAACGAGATTTCGAAACTGCATTCCTGACATTACAAGTTTACCGAAGCATCGCCATGAAGATAGACAGAAAATCCATTACAAATCGATGTTCAGATGTTTTTATCTTAAATTGAACTCATTTTTCCAATAGTATATGTGACTTTTGAATTATAGTCACCTTTATTACCACAATGAAAGCTTGTGTTTCATTTTACATTTCTTAAAATTATCTTTAATAAAAATCTGCATGTGCTTTCTATTATGAATTCATCTTAATGCATGGGAGAGAGTAAGAGAAAAGCTGATATGATTTGAAATTAAATCCAAGTTCTAGAAGAAAAGTAATTTACAAAATGCAAATTATGAAACTGCATTCCTGAAATTACAAGTTTACTGAAGCCTCACTTTTTATCGGGTATGTTTCAGTGATAAATGAAACGATTAAGCGTAAAGTCACTCTGAGTGTATTGTTACAAAGTCCAAATTCTATAACAAGTGTAATTTAAAAAATACAAACGAGATTTCGAATTTGCATTTCTGACATTACAAGTTTACTGAAGCATCCATGAATATTAACTGAACATATTTATGTTTCGACATATTTATGTTCATGCAAATATGTTCAGTTTATGTTCATGGTGATGCTTTAGTATGGCGATTTTTGTTTCTCGTGTGCACGCGCAACATTTATATGAAGGGATATTTAATTCAACAAATCTACATTTATATAAAAATGTTGCTACTGTCTACTTGTAAATCAATATCGCATTCGCAAATATTTTCTGGCATATAAACATGACAAATCTACAGCTAACGGATACTTTCATTTTAAATGAAACCCGTTTTGATGATACTATATTGTAGCTTAAACTAATTATGTAAGATATCATTGATGCCAGAAGTTTGAAGTTTTATATGATCCTAACTTTAGCAACTTTAAATTTTTGAGGTAGTTGGCTGTAAGAAACAAAACTTCAACATATACAACATGACATAAAGTAAACATCTTAAATAGGCGTTTACGAACATCAACGTGAAGGATACTATGAACAAGGAAAAAGCTATGGGTGACTTCTTTTGTAGGACAGTAAATGTTGTTTCAAAGATTTATAAAAGGGATAACTTTTTGAGGAATTAATTTTATCAAAAATAGACTTCGTTGTGTAGCAACTTTAAATATTTCCTTAAGACAATTAGTTATATTCAACTTTAGGTAAGCATTATAAACAGTTACTTGTATAAGTATAGAAATTGTTTGAAATTCCTCATGATAGTCTTACATATATTTAGTTGTACATTTTAAATTCACATTCACAAATATTACAGCGTTTGCAATGTAGAAACCATGCTTTACATTATCACTCGATCATTTAAGCAATTAATACCATAAATGCTCTGTTTACTGTCGGAGCTTTGAAGTACACACCAAAGTGGTTGCTTTAACATGGCAAAAAGCACACTTAAGCTCTATTGACAAATTTCAAAGTAATCATGCGCTCTACATCAGCATGAGGCTGTTTTGCGGACATCTTTAGATGAGTAAAAATTTTTGGTTAGTGACATAGTTATAGTTACATAACTGAAATGTTCTTCCTAGAACTCATTAATGTTTAATGAATCAATTCGCTGAAGAAGAGCCATACTTTCAGTTTTGATATGTATTTGTAAAGCATAACTCATGGATCGTTAAGAATCGATGCTAAAACAAGGTATGTTTTGTGTTTTTTTTTATGCTACATATGAAGGTTTGACGCATAATGATCAGGTTGCTTCTTTTTAGCCGATTCTAAAACTAAAATACTTTTTTGTAAAAACGATTTCAACTTACCTACGAGCTGTTTTTGTTGTTGTTGACTGACGTTTCGACAACCTTAGCGGTAGTCATCTTCAGAGTCAAAAATTGACTGTGACTCTTTTGACTCTGAAGATGACTACCGCTAAGGTTGTCGAAACGTCAGTCAACAACAACAAACAGTCCTTTCAGGACTATACCAACCTGGACGATCTACATTTACAAACATGTAACGATACTCCCGGGTTCAAACCATTTACTTTATTACCTAAGAGCCTTAATTTCGAATCTAAATTACTAAACATTACTAGTTTATGGAAGCATCTTTATGAAGAGGATATTAAATCAGCAGCTCATTTATTTTCTTTCTGAACAAAATTCGTCTCCATATTACTATGCCTTCAGAGTCTGGGTGATACGATATTTGAATTACATGTTACTTGAATTTACATTCATTAAAATGTTTAGAAACTGTTGCTCAAAGTATGTATGAATACTTTGGAAAACAACATATGATGTTTAATCGAAACTTGCTCAAGAAATTAAAGTAACAAATTTACATCAATTTTATGCCCTGTTGAATGTGTAGACTTTAAAGTAAACCGCCAAAACAATCGCGTGAGTACCGAGAAGAACATCGTGAATCACATAATGCTCCATGAAGATATATTAAAGACGTGTACAGAAACTTTCAGTTCTATACAACGAATATAGTCTGTTTACAGATATAAAATTCATTACTTCAAAGCTCAAACTAAACATCCTTTTGACATGTCAAAACATACCAGAGCATAATTGACTAATATTAATATTATTAAGCACTCTGCATGAGGCTCTTCAACATATATCACATATCAATAGAGTTATAATTCGGTGACGTGTACTTAGTTGTATGAGTGGGAGGTTCTTCCAAGAATTCATTAATGTTAATGTTAAGGTTGTTAAAGGAAGAACTTAAATGGATCTTCAGTATTTGTTTGTAGACCAAAATAAACTAATGCTTTCATAAGGTATGAGTTATAGTCTTATAATTCTTTGTTTTTACATACATGATGTTAGGAAACCTGTAAAAAAGTATGGATGATGGTCGAGTTGCTTCTCAATTTTAATCACTTGTCTTCTCTTGACTATGTTAGGAACTGAAAGCTTTAGCAAACATCCTTTGTTAAACAAGGTCATATGATTAAAGTCCAATGACTAAATTCTAAAACTTAGGTTCTTTTGTTGGCAAATTGGTTTCAACCAGCCTTAAAAACCCGACACATCGAAGGTTCATTTCTATATAAGCATTACAAGTTTACTAAAGCGTTTCAAAGGCTTTCCAAGCACTCTTCATGAGCAGAGTAGTATCAATAGTAGTTGTAACTTGGTGACGTATACTTAGTTATACGAATTGAAAGCTTAAGAGAGGCTCCTTTGGTAAACAATGTCTTTAAGAGTAGAGACCAATGACTATATAGATTTTAAAGATAGGGTGTTTTGCACTGACAAATTGATTTCAACAGATCTTAAAAACCGAACTATCGAAAGAGTATTTCTGTTTTAGCATTGCAAATTTGTTTTATTTTGTTTTACTTAAAATTGTCTGCTTGTCCTGGTTATTAATATATTTGCGAAACAGGGCGTATCTCTAATTAATATAGTTGGTGAGTTGAATTGCATATTAATCGTAAAAGTGTGGCTTTCATCAATGCATGAAATATAAATGAGGTGCTTTTCCAATAAGTCATTAATAAGGTCATATCTCACTACTATACTATTGTTGCTATAATGCATATTTTTTCAATATATATTTTGCTGCGTTCCTATTTTGTACTTCTGTTGTTATTATTAAAAACTTTTGAGTTAAAAGCCTCTCTTTAAGAAATGCCTCACTTTAATAATCGCAATCGCGTCCTTTTCGAGGTATGTTTTAAAATAAATCCGGTATATCGAATGCCTCATGAAATGTTCAAATTGCTTAAAATTTTGCAATCTGAGTTCGTTCTAATAGGTACTGTATAGGATTGAAACTCAGCAAAAAGATGCAACTGATAGTTTTATACGAGAACTTTAAATTGATTTATTGCATCAAAATTTTTTGTCTTTGTAGTTAATGTATATTCAAATGAACAATGGAAGAACAACATTATGATGAGTTCACAGATGATAGCGTGAAAGAAGATGATGCGTCTGGACGACAACACGGAGTTAATCTGGACGATAACACAGAGCTTAGAAAAAGTATGTAGTTGCGTGTAATATGCAGCAGTTGCTGTTTCTTTATGAATAACGTGGTCTAGTATTATTACAATACTTGTTAAATAATTGTTTTATACTATTCACGTATTACAGTTCTTTGCTTTGATTGAAGAAAATATCACTTGTTTATATGAGCAAGAGCACAGTAACCTTTATTGACTCCAATCTTTTAGTTGTGGCATGAAATTTTACATGTTTGTAAATGTAGTTCGTCCGGTTTGCCACTTTCTAACGTTCAAGTTTTCTGATTCAAATTTATTTGATATGCCGCAACTCAAACGTTTATTTGGGGAGGAGGGGGGGGAGCGGTATACTTGTAGCCATTTGTACCGGACTGATTACTTTCATATGCAATTTTCTCAAAGAAATTAATCTCAAAGAAATGTAACAATTTTCTCAAAGAAATGTAACAAATTTAAAGCTTATAACACATTATCATATCTACTAAAGATGGCATCATAAGATGTTGAACATGTCTAAGTATTTTATTAAAAATTTGTTGTGTTCATGAAATATGCATTGACAATACTGCTTTATACTCATATGTAAGAGTAAAAAGCGAAAAGATGAAGATTGCTGCAACTTTGCGCATATGTAATTTTTGATTATTTGTACGGAGAGCCTGATTGCGTCAACATTTACGGAATAATTGATGGAAGTGCTGGTTGATATTCAAAATAAATGTCAATGGCGTAGATAGACTCGACAATTTAAGAAAAAGGCTTATATTCATTGATTTTAAGGATATTTCATAAATCATATAACATTCATATATAAAATTTGTCCCTACTCCACTATCCAACTGTTATGAAATTGGTTACACAATTGATAACTGTTGCAAGTTAAGTAAATCAGAGATATTGATCCCATTGGTTTGCCGGAAAAAAAAATGCTTTGATGATATAAACCTAACATTGCTGACTCCCTCAATTTTTGAAATGTGGTTTTATTTATTTTAATTCAATTTAGGTGTTGAAAAACTTCATTCATTCTTTGAAAGTGATGCACCAACCAATGAACCGGGCACACTTTCCCAAAGCTTTAAACATGAGGCAAAATTTACCTTAAAAAATGCACGCACTTTGGATATGCAAAAGTTTACTGAAGATAAACTGACCTCACGTAACCAAATTCCAAAATATATTCTTCAAATGTTAATGATGGCCAACTACCATGTGCGTGAATTTACTTTGAAAGGAATCAACCCAATGGATGCTTTGTTAGGAATTTTCCATTGTTCAGACAATTTCTTACGACAATATATAGCTGTTAAACTTAGCGAATGTCAGCTTAGCGTTCCTTTTATTTTACCTGATCCTGATGATCCAGTGGAGAAGCAAACTATCTTGCTTTCAGCGTTGGGAAAAATAACAAAGTCTTGGAGAGGTGCCTCAATCAACGACTCGGCTAAAGAGGTCTACGCAACAGAACATCCCTTTCCCATAGTGTCATTTATCCGGGTGGGTAATGTGACCATGTCCAAATCATCTCTGATGAATAAAATTATCAGTGATGGTAATGGTGATCATGAATTCTTCTTTCATAAAAACATGGAAGGTGGTGATTTTGTAAGAAGAGTCGTTGATGGTTTGGTTGAGCTTGTGTGGTATCTTCCAGGAGGATGTGACAAGAACACGTTAAAAAATGAAATCTGTTTTGCCAATCTACGGGGAGATGCCCAAAATCTTAAGAAACAAGTTGATATACTTTGTGAAATATCAAACATTTTGTGCATTTTGTTGCCCTCGGAAATGCCCGACAAATGCATGATAAATTTTTTGAATGATGCTCTGCTGTTCGATGGCAAAATCATACTAATTTTTAATGAAAACATGCGAAAAGAAGTGAAAAATTACTACGACGGCGTTATAGGTCAACATTCAACAAAATTATATTCCATCACTAAATCATTGATGACATCCGATTACAGATATTTGAAAAGTATTCGCGAAGCAATCCAGAGCAACATAAAAGAAACAGAAGTGAAATCTTTAGAAAAGGTGAGGTTACTATCAAAGAAAAGTGGAGTTTATGTTGATGATGACCAAGCTAATATTGAGTGGGACAAAACTTTCAAAACTTGGCTTTCTTTTGGGATTGAAGAAACAAAAAAGTGGTTCAAGCTTCAACTTCATATACCTGTTCTGGCGGATTTAGAAAGAAAGAAACATAATCCAAAGTTTCGTCTCAACATTGAAAACACGTGCAGAGAAAACGATCTAAATGAACCATATGAAGGTATAAAAAAAGAAAAGAAGGCTCAGATGGTATCATTTCAGAAGATGGATACAGAAATTCGTCATTTCCTGAATTCCATTGCTGTGATGAATGAACGAATGCTGAACAGAAATTTGCAACGATTGAAGTATTTATTTGATAAGGCTTCTCTATCTGCGATGGCAAACTTGCATCAACAATGTCGTCCAAAGTTACAAGAAACACACAATGACATGCTTGATTCACAATCTCAAGAAGAAAATCGTTTAACAGATTTAGAAGCATTGATATCATACTCTTTATTTGGTTTGGAGAATGTCATAAGAGAGCTTGCTCAACTTCATCAACTCTCCGATTTTGTAATCAATAATTATGCCAGTGCTGGTGCGAAGATTCTTCTTTCAGGTCATCCTTTGGAATTATTAGATGGTGATTCAGGTTACCTACCTTTAAAATGGTTTGATGCTGTTTATAAGGAAGTGGAACGCGAAACAAATAACGCTAGAATCTGCGTGATTTCTGTATTAGGTATTCAAAATTCTGGTAAGTCGGCAATGTTGAATGCAATGTTTGGCTTGGAATTTCCTGTAAGTGGGAGAAAGTGCACTCGAGGCGCTTTTGTTTGCCTTGTTCCAATTAGTGATCGACTTAAATCGGACTCAAACTTGGACTTCTTATTGATCATCGATACTGAAGGACTGAGAAGACAGGTTGATCCAACAGTGAGAGAACATTCCATTGAATTGGCAACTTTTGTTATTGGTGTGGCTGATGTTACGATTGTCAATATGTTTGGTGAAAAGCATAATGAAATAATAGAATTTTTAAACATGGTTGTTCACGCTTTTTTTAAAATAAAGCTGCTAAAAGAGAAAAAACATTGCAAAATCCTTTATCAAAATGTTTCTGCTACGAACACCGAGGAAAATTTTACAGCGAATTGGCAAAATTTAAAGCATGATCTAGACAAAATGGCAAAGCTTGCAGCTGTACAAGAAAACTGTGAAGATCAGTTTCAAAAGTTTGACGACATCATTGCATTTGACGAAAACAAAGACACGTTTTACATACCAAATTTATTGAAAGGAAGTCCTCCTATGGCTCCAGCGAATCCAAATTATGGTATTGCTGTGCAGAAAGTAAAGGAGAGTATAATTGAGTTAATGTGTTCAGAAAAGTTGATCAAACTTACTGTTTCTTCGTTTCGTGAACGAGTTAAAAGCTTTTGGAAAGCCATACTGAAGGAAAATTTTAACTTTAGTGCTCGAAATATTTTCCAAGACAATTTAATGTTAAATGAAGATATGATCTTCGCACTTTGTTGGACAATTTAAAAAAAAAAATTGACCTGCTCACCACTGTGTGACTTCATAGCTCAGTTGGTCAGAGCACTGCACCGGCACCGCAGAGATCATGGGTTCGATTCCCGTTGAGTCACCTGATTTTTTCAGGTTTATGAGACAATTGCTCAAATTGTCCAACAAAGTGCGAAGATCATATCTTCATTTAATTTCAAACACCGCACTGCATAAAACATTCATATAACATTCATTTCACGAGAAAACATGAGCCCAACAAAATTGACCTGCTCACCACTGTGTGACTTCATAGCTCAGTTGGTCAGAGCACTGCACCGGCACCGCAGAGATCATGGGTTCGATTCCCGTTGAGTCACCTGATTTTTTCAGGTTTATGAGACAATTGCTTAAATTGTCCAACAAAGTGCGAAGATCATATCTTCATTTAATTTCAAACACCGCACTGCATAAAACATTCATATAACAATTTAATGTCAGATCAAAATGCAAATGAGGAGGAAGTATCTAAAAAAGTTTTCCGTAAGTTCAAGCATTTGTCAGACATTTCACGAACATATTGCTATGGTTTTAAAAAGCCAGTCTGTCCCATTTCAAAATGTTGTATTGTTAATGTAACAAGTATCAACGACTCTTGAACAAGTATTAGATCTATTCATATTCATACAATGTTTGATATTCATAAGAAATGTTCTTCACATGTGCCTGTTGAAAAAACTAAATGTCATAAATACTTTGATAAAACTAAAGAAAAAGTAGTCGGGCTCAATAAGAATAAAATTTAGTTAAAATGCTGAGGTTTTGAATATAGCTTATTTCTATATTAAGTTTCTTTTGAAAACCTAATATATTGCAGAAAAGTGTCGCTGATATACGTTGATGTTTGGTACTACTGTATAAGCATATTTTCATGAAATTATGATTTACTTTGAAGCCATGATATTTTTTGGGATACGTAGAGCCAACACACATTGCCCAGAGTCATGAGCGTTCATAATGCTACTGACAATAG
Source organism: Xenia sp. Carnegie-2017 (assembly GCF_021976095.1). Taxonomy (NCBI): domain Eukaryota; kingdom Metazoa; phylum Cnidaria; class Anthozoa; order Malacalcyonacea; family Xeniidae; genus Xenia; species Xenia sp. Carnegie-2017. The sequence goes on along the minus strand of NW_025813484.1, from coordinate 7,783,164 downwards.
GAAACATGCTTATCAATGCCATTTGTTTACGTAGCTAAAGAGTTTGTTCAAGTCTGCAGTTCACTTCCTGTCAACTTAGCATACATACTTCATACAAACTCTTTTCTTACTAAATTGAGTATACAACCCCACATACAAAAACATACATTTTTCAAGTTAGCTTGAACAGATTCTTATATAAGTGGCATTATTGGTTCTTATTTTCTTAAGAAAAAAGGGACTCCTTTTTGGCTGTCGTAGATTATGCCCAAATTGTTTTTAAAAATTACAATATGTGCCCTCATACAAAAACTATATCACAGTTTATAGGTCTTATGTAGGATTCAGACTTCTATGTCATTTTCATTACTTTGTAAATTAAAAGTTGATTTTTTTGAGTTAGCTATATTTAGTTTCATAGAATGATCTTAACATTATTTTGTGCGGTGATTTACTTGTAGGATAATTTACCATGGAAAAATTAGCTAGTGTTAGATTAAAACTTGTTGAGAAAAAACTTTAAAAAATGTTTTTCGGCTGATTTGGTCAGTTCCAGAGGTGAATCCAGAATTTCATCCAGGGAAGGGTGCATCATTTGAAAATGTTGGAATGCAATGACATTTTCTTTAAAAAGCTATTAAATCATATGAGCTCAGGAAGGGGTGCACTTCTGGATCCGCGTCTGAATTCGTAAACTTACGAGAAGAGACTTATTGTGTATGTTGTTAAATTAGAATCCAGCCAAACAATTGACAGCAAGAATTTGGATGATTTCGATGAAGAAGACAAGGAACGCACTCACGCCAATAGAAATCAAAAGAAAAGCGTCATGGAAGAAAACTTAAAATCCTTTCAAGATGACGGAGAGTGTATGAAGTGTACGTATTCATGAGTAACAAACAAAATGTTGAACAAGGCACAACATTTGAATTCGATTTTAAAAGATTTAGTAGCTTCAATTCAGCGCAAATCTTTTTTTGTTATGTTATAAAGTATGGATTATGATATGAAGCAGCATGGATGTTTTCATTGGACACACTTTTTTGACCATGTGAATGCCAAAGCCTATATTACATGAAAACTTTTTACCATACAAAGATATATTTTCTCATTATATATCAGTTTTGAAGTGCATTAAGTTAGCAATTGATTTGAATTAGACTCTTTGTGATTGTTTAAGGTAGGTTTACACACAACGATTTGTCGGGCCGACACCTACGCCATATTACGTGACTCTTGCCATGTATGGAACATTTGTCGTGTAAGACAAATCACTGTTTGTAAATCATTGGTGTCAATAATGCACCCGATGTATTTACGCAATTTCGAAAGCAGAAAAAGAAAAAAAAACAGGTCAAAGAACAATATCAAAGCAAAATTAAAACTTGTCATTGCAGCAACGGAGAAAATGTTTATTATTATTATTGCCCCAACAAATAAAGAGAAAAAAAATATTGGGTAGAGTGAGAGCAAATTTAAATTTTACGTATTTCTTTTTTAAGAAAATTGACTTTTTTCGTTTTCTGAATCTTTGCAGCTTTTGATTTTCAATAAGAAACAACAACGCTTTTAACACTTTCTTTTTCAGTGTTGACAGAAGACATTTCTATACTCATTTTTCGATAATCATAATTTTCTTGTTTCAGATGCTATAGTAACAAAGTAAAAATCGGGATCAAATCTGTAGTTTGTTACAGATTTTCATCCGATTTTTGAGTCGGGCTACTTTCCAAAATATGGAAAGAACACGTAATATGGCGTCAGTGTCGGCCCGCTAAATTGTTGTCTGTAAACGTACCTTAAGTCTTTTCCTTTCCCTACAACTAATTATTTCTTGAAATAGAATGAAATTTGTTAGAGAAGCTGAGAAAATTATGCAACATTGTTTCTCCAACAACTTAAAAGTAAAAATGAGGATTCTGTTTCTAGATATGAGAGAATCTATGCAAATCACAAAGAAAAATACTTTGAATAATTTTGATGAAAAGAAGAGAAACGAGCAAGACTGCAACACCAAAAATGTTGAAGGTAAATGCGTGTAGAAACCCTCTAATGTTAAAACGTGGTATGACTTCTATTAAGTCTTTTTCTATAGATATGCATGTGGTAGGAAAGACAATAGGGGACGTATAAAAATCTTACAACTTGTGTGTTTCTTGATTTTAAACTCATCTTTATAAAAAACGTAATGCATGGATGGAAAACCCTGAAAGTCAGCGTATCCGATTGCTGACTGTCATTTTCGCGCGCTTGGACGTCTTTTCTTTACGCGCTTGGATGCGCATGCGTCTTTCTGATCATTAATGTCTGAAAAGATAAATAACTGCAGATAAGCTGATTTTTAGGAGTACGAATGGCAAATTAAATAAAAAAAAATTCAAAGTTTGTATTTGGTGGCGAAACTCGTGGAGTTTACACCTTGTATTGACTATACTAAAGTGCTTGGTTTAAACTTCTCGTTAAAATTTAACATTTTAAAGAAATGACGCTGCGTGAGGAGAAACTGAGTGCCATTAGTAGTTCAGCGAGCTTCTGAAGCGTTGGATTGTTTAATGTCGCATCTTGGATGTCATTGCAGTAGGATTGGCATGCAGATGTAGTTAGAAGTGACACATACTCCTCTGAAATGCCACGTTCACGGTTGGTTTTGTATTGGGTGGCGAAAGATGTAGTCGGCTGGGTTGGTTTTGCAGGTCTAATAGTGGATAGTTAAGTTGTATGGTTGTAAGCGAAGATTCCAACGTTCCAATCGAGTTGGAGGGTTTGGCTTTTGAGTTGTTTAAAATGTGCATCACCAGTGGTTTGTGATCAGTAATTAATGTGAATGGTGCGCCATGTATGTAAATGTGAAATTTTCTACATGACATTAAGCAGGCGAGGGCTTTGCGTTGTGAAACGTTTATATAGTTATTTATAAGCGGAAAAAATAAGCTTGCTTCATAATGCACATGTCTTCCGAATAAAGACGAAATATTGCCTACTCTGTGTTTAAACTCTTGCTTCATCTTGAATATCAAGAAAATGGGATGTTATTTTGTACTATCTAAAATTGTATGCTTCTCATGGTTATTACGGATACCATGGCTATTTATATATGTAATATGTATATATCAACCTATGAATATATCAACCGTAGACACAATAATATTTTTGTCTTTAGTTGAAAGTAAATCCATGGTGGAAGATAATTCTCATGATTTTAATAAAGAAAATAAAAGCAAGGATGACAAACACGGTGAACATGTTGAAGATGAAAGCGTTAAGAAGCAAAATGGACCTTCTACAAAAGATGCCGGAGAAAGTATAGAAGGTACGTATTCAGAGATTTTATCTAGTGCAGCCTTACGAATCTTACGTTGCAGATAAAATTGCTGCAGACGAAAAAGGAAATAATTCTAAACATGAAGATTTTATTGACAATACGTATATTAACGGAGAGTTATATTAAAAGATGTAAAGATATGCACTTTGTTTTGAAAACACTCAAATTTGACCATTTAATTATTTTCATTTTTTGCCTTTACTTCAAAAGCGTTGATTGATTCCAAATTTTAATTTGCAGGCTTGTACGTAAATCACCCCAGTCTTCTGTTGTTGTATTTTATTTAAACAAAGAATAAAGAGCAATTACAATTTTTTGTTTATTCTTATCTCAACTAGGGTCAGAAGAAAGTAACGCTAAACTGGGAGAAACATTATCACAACTCTGCGCTAGTTTGAACTTAAATGTTGAGTCAAAGCTTACCTTAAAACATTTACGCACTGTAGACAATCACATGTTTACTGGCGATAATCTAACCTCTACTGACCAAATCCCTGGTTATATTCTTAAAACATTGATGATTGCTGACTACCATGTGCGTGAATTTACCTTAAAACCATTAAATTCAAACGAAAGGGGTGAAGTTTCCAATGAATTAAATGAAGACATTGAAGACACTGGTTCTGATGCGAGAGACAGCGATAGCGAAAGTGGAAATGAAATTGAAAGTGTGGAAAGGATTAACCCTGTGGATGCTTTAATAGGGATTTTTCATTGCTCTGATATTTTCTTACGGCAAGATCTAGCTGTTAAACTTAGTGCTTGTCAGCTTAGTATTCCTTTCATTTTACCTCATCCTGAAACGCCAGAAGAGCGCATAATAATCTTACATTCAACGTTAGAAAAAATAAAAAAATCTTGGAAAGGTGCTTCATCGGAAGATTCTGCTAAAGAAGTCTACGTAACTGAGCATCCATTTCCTGTAGTGTCGTTTATCCGGGTGGGTAATGTGACCATGTCTAAATCTTCTCTGATGAATAAGATCATCAGCGACGCTAATGGTGATCATGAGTTCTTCTTTCATAAAAACATGGAGGGTGGCGATGTTGAGAGAAAATTCGTAAATGGTTTGGTAGAACTTGTGTGGTATCTTCCTGGTGGATGTGACAAGAACACCTTAAAAAATGAGATCTGTTTTGCCAATTTACGTGGAGATGCTGAAAAGTTTAAGAAGCAACTTGATATACTTCGAGAAATATCAAACATTTTGTGTATTTTATTGCCCTCAGAAATGCCCGACGAGCGAACGAAAAATTTTTTGAAAGAGGCCTTGCTTTGCAAAGGTAAAATAATACTTATTTTTAACGAAAAAAGACGGAATGAAGCTAAGAAATTCTACAACGGCTTGAAAAATGAACATTCTGCAAAGTTATCATTGTTTACAAAATCGCAAAAGTCGAGCGAGTTTAAATTTTTACAAAATATGCGCAATGCCATCCAGAGAAAAATAAATGAAACTGAAGTAAAATCTTTGGTAAACCTTGGACTCTGGCCAAAAAAAAATGGCGCTTATTTGGATGATGAAAAAGATTATGTCGATTTTGGAAAAACTGTTGAAACTTGGTTTCCTTGGGGCAATGAAAAAGCAAAAAAATTGTTCAAACTACAGCTTCACGTTCCTGCTTTGGCAGATTTGGAAAGAAAGAAGCACAATCCAAGTCTTTGTCGCAACATTAAAACTGTTACCGATCTTACTAAAGTGAAAGAAGACTTGGAAAAGGAAAAAGAGGCTCAAATGGAATCTTTGGCCAAAATGGATGAAAATGTTCTTAATTTTCTTAAATCTCTTGCTGTCATGAATGAGCATGAACTAGTAGGAAGTTTACATCAAGTGAAGTATTTGTTAGATAAGGTGTCGCTCTCTGTGATAACAAAACTGCTTCAACAATATAGTCAAAAGAAAGGCAAAAATTACAATTTGCAATGTGAGGAAGAAGAGCGTTTAAAGGAACTGGAAGCATCAATATCGCATACTTCGTTTGGTTTAGAGCATATTTTTAGAGAACTTGCTCAACTTTATCAATTGAAGAATGACGTAACATTTGATTATGCTTGTGCTGCAGCAAATATTCTTCTTTCAGGAGAGCCTTTGGAACTATTAGATGGTGATTCAAGATACCTGCCATTAGATTGGTTTGATGCTGTTTATAAAATATTGGAACGCAAAACAAACAACGCTAGAATTTACGTAATTTCTGTGTTAGGTATTCAAAGTTCAGGAAAGTCGACAATGTTGAATACAATGTTTGGTTTGGAATTTCCTGTAAGTGCACGAAGATGCACTCGTGGTGCTTTTGCTAGTCTTGTTCCAGTTAGTGAACAACTTAAATACGACTCAAATTTTGATTATATATTGATCATCGATACTGAGGGTTTGAGAGGATTGGTTGATCCCAAATTGAGAGAACACGATAATGAATTGGCAACCTTTGCTATTGGTGTGGCTGATGTAACTATTCTCAACATCTTTGGTGAAAATCAGAATGAAATGAAAGAGTTTTTGGAAATGGCTGTTCATGCTTTCCTGAAAATGAAACTTGTTAAGGAGAAGAAATCTTGTAAAATCGTCCATCAAAATGTTGCTGCCACTGACGCTGAAAAGATGGATCGGCGCAATCTAAAACAGGATCTAGATAAAATGGCTAAGCTTGCTGCGGCGCAAGAAAACTGCGAAGATCAGCTTCAAAAGTTGGATGATATCATTGCATTTGACGAAAAGGAAGATGTGTTTTACATACCAAGTCTTTTGAAAGGAAGTCCTCCTATGGCTCCAATAAACCCAGATTATGGCAAAGCCCTACAAAATGTGAAGGAAAAAATAGTTAAGGAAATGTGTTCAAAGAGAATGGTCAATTTCACTCTCTCTTCCTTTTGCAATCGAGTTAAAAGCCTTAGGGAAGCCATGTTAAAGGAAAACTTAATCTTCCATTTGCGAAATGCGATCGAAACCCGAGCTTATGCTGCTTTAGATAAAAAATTCTTTGAAAAATCAGTTGAAGTGATGATCAATGGAATAGCTGAAACTGAACAAAGCATCCATAGAAAATTTAAACGATGCTCAACACAAAAAGAACTCGAGAACTGTTGGGTGATCTGTAGAGTCGACATAGTTAACAAAGCGAATGAACTGGAGACTAAAATGGAAGAAGCGATTCGTGAATTTTTTAAAAATAGTGAAGATAGATCCACACTTGAACAATGGAAAAAAGACGTGCTAGTTAAAATTAAAAGATACAAAAGAGATCGAGAAATATCTCTCTTAGCAAGTTGTCAAGACATCTTCAACTATCTGCAGCAACGCCAGCATATTACAGAGAAACAACAAATGTATGAAAAACAACTTCTGAATGAAGCAAAAAATTTTGTCATCGGTCAAAACATAAAAAATGAAGAAGAATTTAAAGAAATGTTTAAAAAAGAATGGCAAAAGTGGATCAATACGATTCCTCCTTGCAAGGAAGTAAAACAAAAAGTTGACGAGCATATGGTGACGGTTCTTTTACAAGAAAATTCTGAATTGAAAGATGATATGGAATCTAAACTGAGTTCTGTCAATAGTAAATTGTCTACATTTTTGGATCAGGATTTTGCCATTGATGAAACTATGCTTTCTTTCAGTATTTCAGCAAAAATCGTAAATGTTGTTGATCATAACAAAGGCAAGGCCGTCTTTCATGCCACTAAAATCAAAGATAAAGCTATAACAAGCGGGCAACAGTTTGCAGAAAAGATTTCCATAAATTCCGATAGATACTCTAAAAATGATCTTGTGTTAATGTATTATGAAATCACTTCAGTAATCAAAAAAGAAACAGAGAAAGATAGCATTAAATTTGAAAAATCATTAATATGTGATATATTGTTACACTCATTTGCACAAGCTCTTCCTATTTTTGAAGAAATGGAGGAGCGCTACGTCAAACTGCATGATCATCGAAGTAACCTTGAAGAAAAATTGAGACCAACGTTGGAAATCTATTTTATCAACCATTTTAAAAAGATAGATAAAGAAGTTTCAGCCGCTACGTCAATTGTAAATGTTCTTCAAGAGCCTATCAAGTCGGAGCTTAATGAGGGCATTGCGATTGAAGTTCATAAAAAGCTTGTTTCAGAAAGCATATTTCAAAATAAAAGCTCTTTCCATGCCAGTGTTTTAATTGAGCTGGGGAAAAAAGGTAACTTTGAGTTGTTTGTTCCTTATTTTCAGAATCCTGTTAAATTTCTAAAAGAAAAACTGAAGGAATCGGTTGAAAAAATTTGCCTGAACAAAAAATCATCTCTGGTCAAAACGTTGTTAAAGCAAAAGGGAGAGAAGCTCAAGTCAGATATTTTATCTGCCATTGATGTCACAAACAAACACGTAAAAGATAAACTCAAACAAGAAAAGAGGGAATGGAATATAACAAAATGGATTGAAAGATTTGTGAAAGAGTGTTCTTCTCTTGCCATCACGAAAGAAATGTTTGGTGTGGCTACAATGGATGAAGATTTAAAAGAACCTTATTTATTTGACATGAAAGTTCCGGAGCTCGTTTCTAACTTTATACAATCTCTAGTTGATGTTGAACTAGATAGTGAAACTATTATTAATTGGCAGCCACCGCTTTACGAAAGGCTTTTTACATCAATATTTGGATGTCAAGCTCTTTGCCCATTTTGTCAAGTTTTGTGTGATCAAACTAATGACCATTCGAAACCTTCAGACAATTATCATAATCTGACCACTCTACCAAAGCACTCGACAAAATTGCATCGTCCTCTAGGTTTGATTGGTTTTCACAACAAAAAAACTAAGATATTATCTCATGAAACCTGCCCAAATAGGGTAGCGGGACGCTTGAAATTTACACTCTCGGATACAAACAATAAAGAGTATTTCTATAAAGATTATCAGTCAGTAAACAATTATTACAAATCCTGGTCAATTCCTCCCGATCGTTCATTTGAAACCTTCAAATATTGGAAATGGTTCATGGTAAAGTTCTCAAAAGAACTGGCAAAACATTATGGGAGAACAGAAGCACACGATATTCCCCGGGCTTGGAAAAAAGTGACGTTCGATGAAGCTATAGAACAACTGAAGAAGGAATACAAACTATAAACATGTGTTGAAAACATTGCTAAAGTGGTGATTTATACTCTATTCCCTCAGAAATGTCTGTGTAACTTTTATTTTGTTTTTATTTAGTTACTAAATTTTCAACTACCTTGGAAGTCTGCTGACGACCGATGTGAGATGCAAAAAGGAAGTGAAGAAGAGAATTGCTGTTGCAAAATTGAAATTTCAAGACTTGCGATCCATCTTTGTCAACCGAAACTTATCAATGCCACTCAAAATACGATTACTCAAATGCTACATTTGGTCAATCTTGACTTACGGCTGTGAAGCCTGGACTCTAACTGCTGACCTGGAGAAAAACTTAGAAGCAGCAGAAATGTGGTTTTTGAGAAGGATGTTGAAAGTGTCATTTATTGATCACGTCTCAAATGAAGAGGTTATGAGAAGAGCCGGTGTGAAGAGAGAACTACTCTCCGTAATAATCGAGAGACAACTTCGTTTTCTTGGCCACGTAGTTCGGAAGGAAGGCCTGGAATGTGTTGCGCTGCAAGGAAAAATCGAAGGGAAAAGAGCACGAGGCCGTCAACGCATAACGTATTTGGACAGAGTTAAGAAAGTTACCGGAATCGCCAACACTGCAGAAATCTTTGCCTGTGCTCGTAACCGTCAACGTTGGAGAGACATGGTAGCCCAAGCATGCATCATGCATGGCACCTGAACAGAACAGAACTAAATTTTAGTACTGAAAAACATTTTAGTTGATCTTAATGTAACTTAAATTAAGTATTCCTTAAATATATAGCAAAAGATAATGGCGGTGGGATATATGACGAGCTAGTCAGCTCCATTGTGGCTCAACATTCGTCAATATGGAGCTGGCTCCTCATTCGACTTGAATATGGAGCTGAGAAAAGTACTTTCTAAATAAATTCATCTAGCCGCTTAAGCAGTGATGGAAATCAATATTTTTAAAATGACCGTTTTTAATCAACATGTTAATTAGCTTGTCCCCGTATTTCAGAGCATAATTGACATTTTTTTGTGCGCAATAGCTCTTCAAATTTCACTGCTTATGTGAAATAAGCATCAGCGAAGGATCAGCGACCGTTTCGATGCATATATTTTTAAAATCTCATGTCTGTATACATTATGATTGTGTGTGGTTTTTGTTTCTTTCGTGTTTCTACATATCCCACGTCATTTCATCTTATCCCATATTTACTTTCACGTTTTCATCCCATCATGTAATTTAATATTATGTAAGTAGCTATTATATATATATATCCCTCTATACTTGTAATTTAATACTGTCTGATGATGTCTTGAGAGTCAAGGCGAAACGCGTTACGCTTCTAAATTAAGATTTTTTTATACTTTATTTTTGTATTAAATGGCTCTTTTAAAAGCATTTTGCTTGTCTTTAATATTTATATTAAGAATTCGCTTCCCGCCCGGTATATCCATGGTCACAACTTTGTTATTGTTAAATTTTCTTTTTACATGTGTAAGCAATCAAATTTTCGGTGATATATTGCTGTACTTTGTATTATTTTGAAGGCATAACAATCGAAAAATCTTTTATATCTGCAGCATACAATGCAAACTTGGTTCTTAAATATTTTGTTACTAACGGGGCAACTCAAGTTCGTCCAGCATCATACAAATTTAAAGTAAATGGTTTAAACCCCCAGTGTCCCCCAAGCCCCCCTCTTCCATTTGAATTTTACAAAAGGGTCTTAAGATGCAGCATTAGAATTTTAGAAATTTAAAAAAGAAGCGCATGTCATTAATGTAACTCTTACGGAATTTGCACAACTTTACTGCTGTACAGGGAAGCATTTTATTATCTCTGCAAACTAGTTTGCATTGCAATTACGCTTTCCGCATTTTTAACAGCGTGGTGAAGTTTTTTAACTTGCTTAAAAATGAAAAAAAAAGGATAATACTTCTAGAATATTTCATGTGAGCAGGGAAAAACGAATGATATTGCGATGCTTGTCATGAGCCAAATCACACCACATCACCAAACTTGTATGAGATTGTAGACAGTACGCACATAGACAGAAACTTGTAAACACAAAAATGTACATATAGCATTAACTAAGTCTAAGGTTCATAGAAATACTGTAGTTCTATGAGTCTATGAAAACATTTGATTGGAATGAATAATCAATCTACATAACATTATAACACCAATAATTTACACATGCGCTCATGTTTAATTCGGAAGTTAAAAAATTAAAACTATTTATGTTGTGATTAATGTCTCAAAAATTTCTCAGTGCAGAGGCAATTTTTAGGGCAATTTCGCTTTCGACTGACGTAGGACAAATTTTGATGCCCTCCCTGCAAAAATAGCTTTTAGTTTGCGCCCCCCCACTCGAAAAATCCTGGTAACGCCACTGATCAATTCAATTATAACTGTTTCATTCATTTGTTTTCCTAATAATTTATTAATAGTCTTCCAGGCCTGTTTAGGGTTTTGTTTTTGACCAACAATCCTTGAAGAGTAGTAGTCTTTTTGTATATTTTAGTTAAATACTTACTTTATTCCTGCTTTTCCTGTAACACAGCCTGTCTGTTTCTAAATTTGTTTTCATTGCCTTGTGCTTCAAATAGTCTCAATTTTTCATTAGTTCTTTTATGTCCTTTGTCATCCACGGAAGATTTTTTCCTCCAATCTTTTATTTCGAATGGGTGCATATTTGTCAAAAATCTCAAGAAATAGACCTTTCCAAATTTCCCACATAGCATTAGTATCATGAGGGAAGAAATATATAAAATCCCATGGTTGCTCCCTGAGTTCATCAAGAAACTTTTGCTCATTAAAGTTTTTCATGTTCCTTATTTCCATGATGTTTTCACTTTTCGATATGGAAATTTTCCTGATTGCAAGATTCATAACATAGTCGCTAATACCTGTGTGAATAATTCCTGTTTCGGGTATTTTTCAGTTGTGACTATGTGATCAATCAGACTTTTGGAGCACTTTGTGACTCGTGTAGCCTGATTGATTAATTGAGTAAGCTGATAGGTTTCGTAAAGTGATTTATGTTTCATTACATTTCTCTATTTTCATTATTTATCGACTGCATATTTTTTCAAATTCATTAAAGAACTTAGAGGGAGCACTGGGAGGGGGGGTGGGGTGTAAATTGTGGCAACTAATAATGGTTTGCTTTGTGGCTAAATGATTTCAATGCAAATTGCTTCTACTTTTGATGTGATAAGGTCATTTCTTATTTTGTAGTTTATGGTATTACGTAAATAAATGCAAACTCCACCATTCCTTGATCGGTCTTTTCGGAATAAATCATATCCAGTTACATGCATCAAACCATCGCTAATGGTTGAGTCAAGCCTAGTTTCATTAAAGGCTATTAAATCAATATGACCCGTTGATAAGGAGCACCTTATCTCATCAATATTTATGGGAGACGGGCTATTTTCAGGACACTAATTTAAAACCCTTTTGCTAGAAATCTTGTTATGATCATATGAAAAATTGCTACTTGCATTAATCGAATTTGGTTTTTCAACAGTTAGACCTGTCTTAATGTTTGACGTACAAACTGCAGGTAATCGTTTCACTTTTTTGTCCGATAATTTTGGTCTAAAAAATGCTTATTTTGGCATTATATTGCTGTCTTGAAATAAGTGCAAAATGCACTTCCTAATGCTTTATCACCAGTCATGTTTAAATGAAGGTTACACCTGTTTAGCAGGTTCTTATCAATTTTGTCAATTTAGTCAGGTTGTTTGGTTGAACACGGCCATCATACCTTTTAATTGCGCTTGATACAGCAACTCTTTTGACTTGTTTTTTGGCATCAACTATTAGCTCTTTCATTTTGGATGCAGCACTTTCAGCATCTTCACTCACCAGATTGTTGGTACCCACATGGATAATAATTGAATCTTAATTTTTATTGCGTAGTGTTTCATTCATCTTGGTATGGACGTCCTCTACTTTTGCTCCACTGTTTATCAACACTGTAGACTGTGCACGCGCTGCTCTTTTAATCTTTGGCTGGTTGATGTGCTTCACCATTGAGTCCCCAATAATCAAGGTCTTATTCTTTGTTCTAAATTTTACTTTTAAAGTCGGCTTTTTTGATGAAATGGAGTGTTCTACTCCTTGGTTTTTTTTGTATCACTTCAGATTTGGATTTGTGGAAAGATATATATTCAGCAAATTGAGTCTGAATCTGACTTTCTTTCTCTGGAGAGGGACATATATTCTCATTGGCGAGAGCTTGAAACGTATTCAACAGAGTTAGAGTACCATTAGTGGTCGGTTTTGAATGTGTTGGTGTGATCGAGCTATTTTTATTCGTAGAATTCGCTAATTTTAGTAGAAGGATTTCCTCTTTACACATTTTCTATAAAATTGCAAAAACTTACAGCTACTTAGGTCACAGTTGAAAAATTGAGTAAACTGGATGAGAATGCTTCGATGTCTATGCTACGACCTGCGTACGAATTCCCCATGCAGAAAAGTGTCGCTGATATACGTTGATGTTTGGTACTACTGTATAAGCATATTTTCATGAAATATTGACTTACTTTAAAGCCATTATATATTTTGGGATACGTAGAGCAAACAAACATTGCCCAGAGTCATGAATGTTCATAACGCTACTGACAATAGAGAACATGCTTATCAATGCCATTTGTTTACGTAGCTAAAGAGTTTGTTCAAGTCTGCAGTTCACTTCCTGTCAACTTAGCATACACACTTCATACAAACTCTTTACTTACTAAATTGAGTATGCAACCTCACATACAAGAACATACATCTTTCAAGTTAGCTTAAACAGATTCTTATATAAGTGGCCTTATTGATCTTATTTTCTTAAGAAAAAAGTGACTCCTTTTTGGCTGTCGTAGATTATGCCCAAATTGTTTTTAAAAATTACAGTATGTGCCCTCATACCAAAACTATATTACAGTTTATAGATCTTATCTAGGATTCAGAATTCTATGTCATTTTCATTACTTTGTAAATTAAGAGTTTACTTTTTTGAGTTAGCTATATTTAGTTCATAGAATGATCTTAAAATTATTTTGTGCGGTGATTTACTTGTAGGATAATTTACCACGGAAAAATTAGCTAGTGTTAGATTAAAACTTGTCGACAAAAAATTTCTCGTGGTGCTTTTTCTAGTCTTGTTCCTGTCAGTGATCAACTTAGATTTACCTCAAACTTTGAATACGTACTGATTATTGACACTAAAGGTCTGACAGCTGACCCAAAAAGGAGATAACACGACAATGAATTGGCAACTTTTGCTGTTGGTGTAGCGACTATCAATATCATGGGTGAAAATATACTTTCCTTCATCTTTTGTAAAGCACTGCCATAATTTGGGTTTATTGGAGCAATAGGAGGATTTCCTTTAAGTAGACTTGGTATGTAGAACACGTCTTTGTTTTCATCAAATATGATGATATCATCAAACTTTTAAAACTGATCATTGCAGTTTTCTTCTGAAGCTGCAAGCTTTGCCATTTCGTCTAGATCTTGTTTTAGTTTTTGCCGCCCCATCGCCCCAGCAACATTAGTAGCAGCAAAATTTTGATGAACAATTTTACAAGATTTCTCTTCTTTCACGAGTTTCATTTTCAGGAAAGCATGGACAGCTGTCACCAAAAACTCTTTTATTACATTGTTATTTTCACCCATGTTATTGATAATCGTGACATCAGCTACACCAACAGCAAAAGTTGCCAATTCATTATCGTGTTATCTCCGTTTTGGGTCAGCTGTCAGACCTTCAGTGTCAATAATCAATACGTATTCAGAAGAAAACTGCAATGATCAGTTTTAAAAGTTTGATGATATCATCATATTTGATGAAAACAAAGACGTGTTCTACATACCAAATCTACTTAAAGGAAATCCTCCTATGGCTCCAATAAGCCCAAATTATGGCAATGCTTTACAAAAGGTGAAGGAAAATATAATTCTGTTAATGTGCTCAAAAGAAGTGAGTAACCTCACTGTTTCTTCATTTCGTGATCGAGTTAAAATTCTTTGGGAAGCCATACTGAAGGAAAACTTCATTTTCAGTTTTCGAAATGTGATCGAAGTCAGAGCTTACACATGTTTAGACAAAAAAACTTTTTAAGGAATCGGTAAATTTAATGATAATTAAAATGACTCAAATTGAAAGAAATATTGAAACAGAATTGTTGGATGAAAAGTAAAAAACGTATAATCGAAAAGGCAGACGAACTGAAGGAGGAAATGGAGCAAGCAATGGAGACGTATTTTGAAAATAGTGAAGATAGATCAACTCTTGAACAATGGAGAAAAGATTTGTCGCGTAAAATTTTAAGATACAAGCGAAATCAAGAAATGTCTGTCATAGAAAGCTGTGAAGCAGCCTTCAATTATCTGCAGCAACGACACAATGTTCAAGAGATGAAACAAAGATATGAAAAGCAACTTCTGGATAAAGCAAAGAATTTAGTATCAGTTCAAAATACAAATGATGTGGAAAAATGTAAAGCTGAGTTTGAAGAAGAATGGAAACAATGGATCAAGGATGTTCCTGAATGTAAAGAAACAAAATATGACATCAACGAGTTCATGGTGTCGGTTCTTCTTCAAGAAAAATCTGATCTAAACGCTGACATGCTAAAGAAACTGCAACCGGTTGATTACAAGATTTCCACTTTTATAAACGGAGTGGATTTCCACTCCCATCATTGCTGAAGATATGGTTACTTTTGGTTTTTATAAAAAGGTTGTAAATATATTCTTGAATTACAAACACGAGGCTGTTTTGTGTGCAAATACGATCAAAGATAAAGCAATATCAAGTTTCTAGAAGTGCAACTAGATGTTCTCTTAATGACCTTACCCAAATATATGATGTAATCATTTCAACCATTGAAACAGAAACAGAGAAACATTCCATTAACTTTAAAAAGTCATTGATATGTGACATTTTGTTATTCTCATTTGCCCGTGCTTTTCCTATTTTTGATGAAATTGAGAAGCGTTTCTTTGAAGAACGTGATATTCAACGGGATCTTGAAAAAAACCTCAGACCAAGGCTGGAAACTTATTTCCTCAACATTTATATAAAGATGGAGAAAGAAATGTGGGCAAGTTATTAATATCGACCGGCTCGCATTTTTCAATTATTTCAGTTGGCTAATGTTTTTTATAACACCATGGTTTCCATACTTGCAGCTAGAACAAGGAATCTACTTTTAGCAGCGTTCATATTTTTGTTCAGAAACGTCTTGCAAACGATGAATTGTTGACTCGGTCGCCAAAAGAAATCTACTTGAAACTTACGCCAGCCATTTTAATTGCTTTGCTTCCAATAATGCAACTTTCCGCCTTTGAAATGTTTTATTTTGATTGGCTCTTACATTACTTCTTCCTTTGAACAACCAATCAGGAGCAGTATTTTGAGAAATCAGCACTGGTTTTTTGCTTTTTTGCACCGGTATTTAGGAAAAATTGCACTACTTTTAACCAATCAGAATTGAGAAATTTTTCATGTATATTATTAAACACTTAACATTTTTTTGAAATTTCGTTTTAAATTACACAAAAAACTTGACCGATTGTGAGCCAATTTGGCTCAAATCTTTTCTAAAACCTTCGTTTTACTCGAACAATTTTTATAGGACAGCTTTTATTTGCTCGTGTCAACTAGAAGAATTTGACAATTCTTAGGTTACAAATACATTTGTTAAAAAACAGGCATGTAAGCTTTTATGTCACTAACACTGTGTGTCACTTTCACACACAAAAATTGGCCGCATAAACGGCCGTCAAAAAAATTTGGCGAAGTTAAGAAATAGTCGTCCAACCGCTTTTTAGGGCGAATTTTATTTTTCAGTTATACTCATGGCAATTTGGAAAATACTTGCTGTGCCGTTTACAAGAGTAAAAAGTTGTCATATAGAGATTGTTACATAATGAACAATAGATCGAGTAAATAAGGCTTAAGATTTAAATAATGTTGAAAATGAAAGAATAGTTGAAATAATAGTTGTTATGTATAAAGTGCACGAGGTTTGTGCAATCGGCCAGCGATTTATCACTGCTACACATGTATAGTGTTGCAATTATTTTATAACCTGTATTAACCATACACCATGTCTTAATCTTATCACTGTCGGTAGTTTACTGTATGAGGAACAAAAATTATGTTATGTGTATTATAAATCACAATCTTATCGTCAGCTAATTTTTAAGTCTCGTTGACATTGTCTGGTTCTTAAAAATCAAATAGTGCTCTCCACTGAATAATAGCTAACATTTTCAAACACATGTAAATGGGGATAAAACTTCTATCTCGAAAATGACATTTTATAATCTTTGAATAACCGTTTTCTTTCATTTTTTTGTTACAGCCAAATCGCATCTTTTCCTACAATTTTTTTGAAACGTTTGAATAATTATTACCTAGTAGATAGCGCTATTGAAGAAAACTTCTTTGATATTTGCTGTTGTATTCCTTTAATCAAAAAATTTTGATGTTGACATTTGGGCAGTAAAACCTTTGCTAAAAACGATCACTAAAATTTATTATTTTAATTGATATGTCATAACTCAGAGAGCACCAATTTAAAACGCTGCAAATAACATTTGATTAAACAAAGAAAAAAGTTCAGAGAGAGAACAAATATAAAAATGACCAACATGCATTTGCAACATTGGGATAAATCAAAGATTGAATAGTAATTCCAAGATATTTTTGAAGGCAATCATTTCAAGTAAGGACAGATGCGTCTGTTATTGGTAGAATGTCCGGACACTGTTGCTCAGGTACGACAAGTCAGATCATAGAAGCTAAAGGAAACGATGTTTAACTTTTTCCAAGCTAATTTTAACTTTTAACTAAGTATAATTCCACAAATGTCAATAGGATTCTATCCAGAATTATTTACCTATTGGAGTCAAAGAAAGAATGATGTTCAAGAGAGCTTCATATTTACTTACAAAGCCATGGAAATAAGTTTTTTTAAAACCTCAACAACATCATAAAAGTCGAATGTACGTTTATTTAATGATAAAGAGTTGATAAACTGTTACGACCAAAGCTGAAATTTGACATCGTAAATCCAGTCGACAGGCAAACAATATATATTGAGAACTACATACTCATGTTTTAAGAGAGGATTTATAAAATGTCCATGAAATGTTTTTCAAAAGGTAAACATGTATTTGATGGATTCTGAAATGAAAAAAGGAAACTTATGATAAATAAGAAGACAAAAGTGTGTTAAGCTCTGGAGGTTCGTGTGACAACAGAGTTGTTTGCTCATCAATTATCATTAAACAATAAACATTTTGATTTGAAAGACACCGAAATATTTTGAGAGCATAATATAAATTAGTTTAACAACTTTTCTGAAATTTGGTATGCTTACGGATGTTTTCATGTTTCAATCATTTCACTTTAATATGTGCTGATTAAAGGAATATGATAGCAGATTGAAATGTAGAAAAAGTTAAACCAACGCTGTTCTTCGACCCTTGAGACATGTAATAGACATGCACAGACACTTGCTATACGTATGATCAAAAAAATTGCACATGTAAATTGTATTTAGAAATTTAAAACACTTTTTACTCAACTGCATACATATGATACATAATGTGTAAGACTTTATATGATAATGTCAGTTTATAAACATTGTAACTTTTAATTTTGTGTATATAGCTTCACTATTATATATATCCTGTCATTTACTTTACTTAATAAACAATTATAAACATGTTGACATGAGTACATGTGACGTTATTCAATATGTATATTTAGTAGAATTTGGGGCGTGATTTATTGATCATGCGCATGGTCAAGCGCATGCAACATTTATGTGAAGATTCATTTAAAGTTGTCATGACAGGAAGTTTTTGCTACCATATAGTTTCTAGTAAACATTTAAATTCACTTAAAAAACTTTTTCTTTTGCTTTGTGGTAGTTTACTCCTTTTTGGAAATGTTTAACTTAGTTAACTATATGCAAATATCATCGCTGTTACATCACATTCCATAATAAGCTTTAGGAAAAGAGGTCTTTATCGACATTTTAAGTAAAGTAGCAAACTTTGGGACCCTTACATAAATATTCTTCAAGACGTGTATTCAACTGTAGCAGGATTTTGCACTTGTTAATAAAATTTCTTAACCAAGTTATAAGCTAGTTGTTATTCAACGAGATCTCATAGTGAAAATCATTGCATAATGAGAAAATTAGATATCTATAGAAAAAAGTAACTATTACAATTCAACTGAAAAAGTTATTAAGTCACTTTAAACAATCTTTCTAAGGCAATCAGAAAATAGTGCCGTAAAACTATATGTTATAATTACTTTAATTATGTGTTGTTACCATCACTGACATCAGTCTAAGTAATGGTTGATCTCACATAATACTATCAGAAAATAAATAAACCTTATCCAAACTGCAAACTACTACTTATAAAAATCCATTTACTGGCAGCGTAAAAAGTTGGCGTCAAGTAGCTACAGCATCTTTAGTCCATCTTTCAACTTCTTCGTAACATATTTTTTGGATATGTTTTTTACTCATATGTACACATAGGCTTGAAACAGGACTCTAACGACGAAAAGCTTTTTAAGATCAAGATTACAGGACTGCAACTGACTACATCGATTCGTTGATTCTCTTGGACGCACGCAATTGTAATTTGTTCGTTTACATACAAAAGGCCTTTCTTCAATATTAACAACTTGTGGCCTGTATTAACAATATATGCCACGTGCTTTGCTTCTTATGATTTTGTATTTCTTAAGAAATGTAAATTTCAGATAAAAACGCCACCAGCAACATGATTTATTTACTTATTCAACGCAAACCTTTGTTTGGGTTGACTTTAACAGATTTCCTTTCATATAAACACAGATATTTGCTGTGGCGAATTAGATGTTTGTTGTTATCAGCGTCTAAAATTATTTTATATTTAACATGAAGATTAGCAACATTCAGGTCTTACTAGGGTTTATTATCACTCTTCTTACAATCACAAAAGTGACAGGAGAAATTCTTAGCAATGGTATGTGTGTAAAGTTTGAATATTGAAGATACTTTCTTTGAAACATTTTCCATGACCGTGTATATGTAATTTACAATCATTTACTTCAGGTTTTGGAAGCAGTATCGACTGGAAGTCACTTGATGAAACTGTGATGCGTATAAGGTTCATTATCAAATTAACAATTTTTACACTTGAAGTTTGAATGCTGCAAGGCCCGCAAAGGAAAAATATCCAGTTTACTATCTTTACACAAAATTTTGAATTGCTTAAGTCGTCACGCAGTTTAATTACTAAGTAATCCAGATAAGTTTTTCCTGCGGATTTTCTGTTTAATGGTAAATTTGAAAGAGCTTTTAGATTAGCAAGGAGCTCGTATTTAGTTAAAATAGAACGTTAATATGTTTTAAAAAAATTATGGTTCTTCACATCTAGTAAAAAACCCAAAATGTTGATCATACATAAAAGTTGGTGTAAAGCTTGCGTAGGTAGGTTGTTTATATATAAAGTCAAAATTCAACTTCTGCTGAATTCCAAATGTTTGCTCAAACTATTTATTGCATACACCATCAATGTTACCATTTAAGGCGTAGCTATAGTCGGCTATTTTGGCTGTTCTAAAATGTCAGACCATTGGCATCAATTTTTTCTTTGGCAAATCTAGAGTTTTAAAGACAGTAACACTGAAGTATTTACATAGTACAACCAAACTTGCAAGCTAGCTACCCCATTGGTTACCGAAGGCATGTTTTACAGAGGTCTTTACTGATGATTTTTACAGGTTTAAAAGAGCAGTTTTTGTCATCAGACGAAATTGAAGAACTCAGTCGTGAGTTTGTGATGATCAACACCAATGTATGTATTATATTATTTTATCGTCTTGTAAATAAGTTTGTTAAGTATTGTATCTCTGGAAAAATATGCGTTGATTAAAAATCATGTGAAATGATGTAACAGAAATGTCATCAGAGTGATGTTGCAGGGGGTCCTTAATACAATAATACAATAATTTCATTGTTTTTTATTCTTGAAGAAGTTTTTGTTTGAATACAACGTTGAAAGTTGTGTTAAAGATATGTAATTATATCGTAAAGATTTGCATTTATACATGTAATATTATTTAATTAGGATGAAATAGCAAGCCAAAAAGAAGAGTACGATATTGATGGAAAATATGTACCGAGAATTTTCTTTTATGGTATTAACTATGCATATTCCTTTCGTAAATATGGGAAAATCGTACCAGAAGCGAAATGTAATTTTCAGAAAGGTAGCTTGTATGGTCATTGTAAATCTTCGTCTTTTGTAGGTAAAAATGGAAAATTTCTTAGAAACATAATGAATGAAAAGCGAGAAAAATACCAGTATTTTTACAGCAAAGCTGAAGATGGTGAGAATATTACAACTAATAATTCAGTTTAAACATAGTTTGTCGCTTGCACTGTTTTGCAATACATCTAACAAGACCAATGTGTATCTAGCAAAATGTTTTCTTTACTTTTAGTTATTGAGAGTATGAAGGCTGTTATTGAACAAGAAAAAAACATTTCACTTGACCGAGGTTATAATAAAAACATAAATTGGACGACAATGGCTAACGCCGAAGTTGAATCTAGAAAAAGGTATTTTACATTTGTGGGATTGATAATCTCGAATAACTATGAAAACTTCTACAAATTGTCAAATTTATAAAAAAAAGTAATATATTTAACAAACTTGATGTGTTCATAATTTTGAAGTGGAAAGCCAATCATGGTTTTAATTCACAAATCCTGGTGCAGTTCGTGCAAAAGTAAGTATTATTATATTTAAACACAACTGAAGAAGTTATAAATAGGAAGGCAACAATAAGGAGTGTAAATTTTTCCATTTTTACAGTTTTAAAACCACAGTTTGCTGCATCAAAAGAAATCGAAGAACTGAGTAAAAACTTTGTTATGGTCAACACAGAGGTATATCAATGGTTATGAGAGAGAATTCTTTGTTTTGCATGCAGTGATTTGGTGTTTTGGTTCTTTCTTTCATTTAGGATGACGAAGAACCAAAAGATAAAGCATATGCTGTTGATGGTGCATATATTCCTAGAATTTATTTCGTTGGTATGTTGAACACTTGTGATGAATAAAATCATGACAACAACAATTAGATGGAATATACTTTAGACAAAGGATGATAAATTTTCTCTTATCTTGTTCCTGTAAGTTCACGCTTACTGTGTTTCAGAACCTAGTGGTAAAGTGATGGATCATATATGGAACAAAGGAACATCCTTCCCCGACACCAAATACTATTATGGAGAACCAAAAAACAGTATGAAGTTCTTTTAGAAAATATTGCTTGACCAAGATGTTTGGTTACATCAATTTATTTTACATATTTGAATGTTATGAATTTTATTAGTTGTACGCAGTATGAAGGAAGTCATGAAAATGGAATTTAGTTCCAACAATCTTCACAGAGGTAAGTGTATCTTGTTCTTTATTATAATTTAGGATGAGGTATTAGGTGCCACAAATTGTCTCTTCTTTTTACCCAAGATTGATCAGTGTCTCATAATTTTATAAAACATCGTAAACACTTCTATTCAACAAGTTGACTATCTTTGCTAAGTTTTAGGAATTTATTTAAGAACACATTTTTGGTAAAAATAAATCTTATCAATCATCAAGATCTTAAGTAACTTTTCTTATCAATTTAACTTTGACAGTCTTTACTGAATTTTTCAACATATAATCGCAGGACTTGGTGAAAAATTTAACTGGTTCACATTTAAAGACGGCATAGAGGAATCTAGAAAAAGGTGCGATTAAAAACGTAGTTGAATAATTTATCTTGAAGACTGAAGTAGCACAATGGTATTTCTTTATATGTTTTACAAATAGTGGCAAACCAATGATGCTTATCATTCATAAAACTTGGTGTGGTTCTTGTAAACGTAAGTTAACGTAACATCACCTTGAACAAGAAGACTAACAAAATATAAAAAATTTAATACTTGTTGTTATACTTGTGGTGTTTCTTTCGTAGAGTTAAAACCAAAATTTGCTGCATCTGATGAAATACTGAATCTAAGCAAACATTTTGTCATGGTTAACACTGAGGTACTGTCATAGTATTTTTTCTTGTATTGTATCGTAAAAAATGGACAAATATTGCTACATTGTAAATATATTGTAAATCTCAATCTTTAAAACTCTAAACTTTGATGTTTAGTTCACTTAATTCAATTTATAGGATGATGAAGAACCAAAAGACAGTAAATTTATAATTGACGGTGCTTACATTCCAAGAATATTGTTTGTCGGTAAGTTATGTGGACCTTTAAATTTTATTTTTTAAATCAAAATTGATTTTTTGTTCTCAGAACCAAGTGGTCGTGTCATGGACGAAGTATGGAATGAAGGAACAGCTTATCCTCACGTGAAGTATTATTATGGAGAAGCAGATGAGAGTTAGTGTTATACTTATCTAACATTCTTTCTTGATGTTTATGGTTGGAAAACATGGTTTGACTTTTATCTCTTGTTTTAGTTGTTCGAAGTATGAAAATTGTTATCGAAAAAGAGGAAAAATCCACCAAATTGCACAATGGTGTGAACAATTAGATTTTTTGCATTAAATTATCCTATGAAATGATATATGGGTATATTTTTTGAAATATTCATTTTCTGGTAGGATGGGGAGAGAAAATAAAGTGGGAAAATTTGGAAAGTGGATTGATTTTGTCTAAAGAAAGGTTAACGAAGACAAAAGATGGTTTTTATATAGAACATAAAATTGCTGAGTCAAACTTCAATATTTTCAACTGAAGATATTTTCTTCTTTAAGAAATATTCCGATGCTATTGATTATTCACAAGTCTTGGTGTAAAGCTTGCAAAAGTGAGTGAATTCAATTAATGATTTGAGTTATGTTGACGTTGGATTGCATTCATGAAGCTATTTCTGTTGTTTTAGTCCTAAAGTCCTATTTTTCCAAGTCGAAGAAAATTCTTGAACTTAGTTCCAAATTTGTTATGGTGAATGTCGAGGTATGTTATAATTACATTCACACGGACATGAACAGGATATTTTTTAGTTGTGGATGTTAGGTTATTGCAATTTCTTAAATAAAGGATGATGAAGAAAAGTTGGGAGATGATTTTGATGTTGATGGTGCTTATGTTCCACGCCTATACTTCTTTGGTAGGTACAATTTTCTACTCATTGAAATTTTCTTTATTGATACTATAATGTCTGTGAGTCCATTACTGTATTGCCAATTTTTGAATTAGAACCTAGTCTTCAAACGTACTTTGCGAGCACACAAACTTTTGGTTTCTTTCTATTATTGCAAACGACTCAATTTTTTTTCTTTTTACAACAGATCCTCGGAATGGAAAAATAATGGAAGAGTTTTACAACGAAAGCCCTGAATATAAGGATGACTTCATTTATTCATATGGAAATGCTGAGCAAGGTACACATGTATAATAAGTTTCCATCTCCTCATTCTTTTGTCTGTTAACATGAGCAATAGATATAGCTTGTGTTATGACTTGATATTCATGCATGTAAACTGTTTTAGTTGTTACAACTATGAAAAAAGTTTTGAAAAGACAAGAAACCGTTGAAAATGATCGAACAAAAGGTGAAAGTTCCTGTTTTTGTCTTCATTAATCAGTTAGATGGTATTTGTTGGTTCATTCATATCGTTCTGAAAAATACACAGGTTTTGGAGGAAAGATTGAATGGACATCGTTGAACGACAGCTATGGCATTGCTGAGGAATTGTAAGTTCTTAAACTATGTATGTTTTCAGGACTTAGTTTTCTTTTAATGAAACATATCACTGTGTTATCAATGGAAAAAACCTTTCACCCAAATTTGTAATACATGTGCACACATATCTTATTAGCAACAAGCCAATCATGATGATTTTCCATCGAAGCTGGTGTCAGTTCAGCAGAGGTACGTGAGTAATCTTAAAGATGAAAAATTGATTTCAGTTTTTTCATTAAAAAACAACAAAATGTCACAGGGAAATGTCACAAAAGCAAATGCTATAGTCTTACTTCAATGGTGACAAGGTTTAAAATATATTTCTAGATTTAAAAGAAGAATTTGCAATGTCTTTGAACATTGCAGAAATCAGCAAATATTTTGTCATGGTCAATCTTGAGGTATTTTAAATGTTTATTATTTTAATTGCTTATTACTAAGTAGCATCTCTGCCTTTCTTTATTGTTTACTTTCTTTCTTAAAGGACGATGAAATTCCAAATGATGAGAAGTACAACATAGATGGAACGTACGTGCCAAGAATTTTCTTTATAGGTAAGGGAATTTCATTTTGATGAGAAGGATTTTTGTACAATACACACATATTATAATTTTTGGTGGAGTACCTGAAATGTGTCACACTTTGTCCCAATGTTTCCCCACTAGGCAATTTTTTGCATATAAGAAGTTTTTATGATTTCCCTTGTATCATGCAAAACTATTTTTCTTATCTTTTCATTTTTATAAATACAAGAAAATCTAACAACTCGGCGACATTAATGATCTCCCTGCCTTTTGTGATTGTTTCATAGATTCTCGAGGCAATGTAGATATAGAGGTGATCAATGAGAACAGACGTGATAAGAAAGCGAAATATTTTTATCAACATGGAATAGACGGTAAAATAAGAGTTCGCAAAAGTAGTCCTTTCTATGTGGTACCTCGCTCAATATGCAAAAGTTAAAAATGTTTTTCTTAAAAATGAAGTCAGTTGTTTGAGCTCGAGAGCATCGTTACATGCTTGTAGATATAGATTACCTAAGTACATTTTATAATTCATCATACTAACGCTATGTTAAATTCCAGTTGTTGCTTCTATGAAAAAGGTCGTTATTAAATTGCCCGCACCTTCATTGGAAAGAGGTACAGTGACATCATGACTGTATCACTATGATGACTGGTATAACTATGATGACTGTGTCACTATCATGACTGTACTACGATGTACACTGTCATGCCTGTGTCACTATCACGACTCTACTACGATGTACACTGTCATGCCTGTATCTTTATCGTGACTGTACTGCAATGTACACTATCATTACTGTACTACGATGTACACTGTCATGACTTTACTATGATGTACACTATCATGACTGTACTACGATGTACACTGTCATGACTTTACTATGATGTACACTATCATGACTTGCACTAAGATGTATACTGTCATGACTTTACTATGATGTATGTACACTATCATGCCTGTACGATGTACACTGTCATGCCTGTATCACTATCGTGACTGTACTACGATGTACACTATCATGACTGTACTACGATATACACTGTCATGACTTTACTATGATGTACACTATCATTACTGTACTACGATGTCCACTGTCCTTACTGTACTATGATGTACACTATCATGCCTGTACAACGATGTACACTGTCATGCCTGTATCACTATCGTGACTGTACTACGATGTACACTATCATGACTGTACTACGATATACACTGTCATGACTTTACTATGATGTACACTATCATTACTGTACTACGATGTCCACTGTCATTACTGTACTATGATGTACACTATCATGCCTGTACAACGATGTACACTGTCATGCCTTTATCACTATCATGACTGTACTACGATATACACCAACATGACTGTACTACGATGTACACTGTCATGACTTTACTATGATGTACACTATCATGCCTGTACAACGATGTACACTGTCATGCCTGTATCACTATCATGACTGTACTACGATGTACACCAACATGACTGTACTCCGATGTACACTGTCTTGACTGTCCTGTGATATACACTGTCATCACTGTACTATGATGTACAATGTCATGACTGTACTATTTATACCGTGAAAAATCGTAGAAATTTTGTCATATAAGATAGTAGTTTGTAGATGTAACAATGGGAACATAAAAATCTAAATTGTTCTTATTAGGTTTTGGAATGGAGTATGAATGGCTTAACATGGAAAATGCTCTTAGTGAAGCTTCAACTTCGTATGTCTTTCTTTCAAAACTGTCAAAACTATCAAAACTTTATCTTATATTTTATTACAATGCAGCATTATTTTTACTTAGGCAAAGCCAATATTTCTCATAATTCACCAATCGTCTTGTCCTGCGTGTGGATACTTAAAAATGTATTCAATCAATCAAAAGAGCTTCCTATATATGCCCAGGATTTTGTCATGGTAAACCTACAGGTTAAGGCCATTTTCTATCCTTTATTTTCTCGTATACAAAAGCAGTCAACATGATTGTTTTATTCCAAAAGGATGAAGAAGAACCAGAAGACGATCAGTTTGATGTCGATGGAAGATATTTTCCAAGATTATTTATTTTAGGTATGTGGTTGCACAATATTTGTAGTGACAAAGTCCGTAGTCATTTGTTATGAAGTGGTTTCTGACTTGAAAATGGAAATTTAAACACACACAAACTATTATTTTATATATTTCTATAATGCATAAAATCAATTCAATAGTTTATAGTTGGCAAATGTTGTATTTTGTACAAATCATGTATTCTCAGATCCTACTGGAAAAGTTCAACAAGATCTTCATAATATGGAACCAGATTATGTTGAGTATAAATTTTCTTATGGCAACGAGCTTTCAAGTGAGTATATCTTATATCACATAATTTATCGTGATTGAGAAATCAACATGATCAGTGATCTCTTAGATCCTACAGTTGTCCTACTCTATCCTTTAGAGAATGTGTGTGTTCACAAATTAAATTTTCGTTTTGTTAGTCATACGTCTTATGAACGATGCACTGCTGCGATTTGGTAAAGAAAAATCGATTGACAATGGTAGGTGGATTTTTGTTATAAAAAAGCGTTGGAATAAATTTCCGATCACTTCTTCTCGATATAGACATAAGTATATTAGTTTCTCAAATATGATATAGTTGTCGTATGGAACTGTAAAGATTCAGTATCTTTTGTTTTAAACTAAAATCAAATAATGCTTTTACCAATAAATCAGGTTTTGGCAAAAACGTGAACTGGGTGAGCTATAAAGATGGGGTTGATCTCTCAAAGAAAAGGTAAATAAATATTTTAAATGTTAATTTGTATTCACCTAGAAATATTTCATGTAAAATATAATGAAAAATTACTTTATGTTTTCTATGTTTATATCACTCATGCAACCCAACACACGATATTTAACAGAGATGTTTCTGTGCACTCTAGGGATATGCTAATGTTGCTGATCATTCACAAGCCGTGGTGTAAAGCTTGCAAAGGTAGCTAAGATTCTGTTATTTATTGTTTTTGCGTTGTGAAGTTGCTTTAAAAATTGGTTTCATATATTGGCAAATGACATCATTGTTATTCATCTTTAAAGTTTAGTATTCCCTCATAAATGAATACTTTACGGATCACAGGATTGTGTGAATACGTTTGTGATGATAACATGGACAAACTGAATTATGTTCTTTATGTCACTACAGCAATTCGTAAATCTTTGACATCGATCAGTAGCGAAGCGAGCCCGCAAGTTTAGGTCGTGCTGTACAAATTTTAAAGTATCATTATTGTTCATTTATTTAGAAATTTATTGTTTTTTACTCACGAAGTGAGGAAACAGAAAAATTTTCATGCAGAATAAAATTTGCAGCAAGCTACTTCGCTGATATGGATTCTTAGAAATTGTCAGACGACTCGATAAAAATTATATATTCACTTACAGTCATCTTTCTTAGATTTTTAACTCTTGGTTTTGGAAAAATTATGTTTTATCTTCTTTTGCAAAGCATTGAAAAAGAAATTGTCCTCATCAGAAAAGTTTGCAGAATTGAGTGAAAAATTCGTCATGGTCAATGAAGAGGTAATTTTATCCTTCATCAGTGATTCAGTTCCTTTTTTTGTCAGTTAAATATTTTCTGTCATGATTCCATTGGTCATAAAGAAAATGTTATGTTGTAATAGATGAGGAAGAGAAGCTGGTAGATGTAAGTTGTGGTAAGAATTTTATTTATTTTATTGAAAAGGGCGAAGAGGAATACATCGACGAGAAGTTTGATATCGATGGATCATACATACCACGGATATTTTTCATCGGTAGGTTATCTCAAATCCTCTCGATTTTAACACTTCAATTAAGAAGATGAAAAGACGTTTGGGAGAGACCTTTGGGAGAACTCAACAGCTGATCAGTGCAAACCAAATATCCAAGGCCGGGAGTTACACGTGCTAGAGAGTTCTCACAAACGTCTCCTAGGTTTTCATAAGCCTGCGCAAACACGAAAAACATTTTTTATTTCTTTTATAAAGTAATAATAATGCGAAACAGATAAATTTAAAACAAATATTTAAATTTTTCCTTCAACATGAATTCATGATTGTTTTGAAAATTTTCATTGGTTAATGTAATAAACTGACCTCGGATCCGTTTGCAAAAGCCAATGAAAACACAACAATAAACCAATCAGCGCACGCCTTTTGTTGCCTTTATTTCCTATAAAAAAATAATACTGCGCAATTCTAAAAGTTTTTCTCTGTGACTATATATGCATTACAAAATTGACACTTTGGTAAAGATTTGTGTGTACTTTAACAAAATTTTCGAAATTTTAAACAAATAGATCCATCTGGTGAAATCAGGACAGACATTTACAACACGGAAAGCATGTATAAGGAAAATAAATATTACTATTGGGATGCCGTAACACGTGAGTTCTTTTATTGATTTTACATCTTTTAAATTCTGCCTTTGTAAAATTCTTGGTGTGGAAGTACGTCACGGCCGCTATGTTGGACGATCTAACAAAGCATTTTTCTTATTTAAAAACGCAAATGTCATTTTAATTTTTTCCCACAAATTTCAAGAAAGCATGGTTTCAAATAATTCAGCTCTTGCTCCCTCTCAATGTTGTTTTGCAAAAAAGTCCGCTCTACCTTTTTTGAATGCTGACTTTTTTGTTGCTAATTCTAGTTATTCAGTCCATGGAAAAAGCACTGGACAAATTCAAGATGAAATTGCAACGAGACGAACTTTAATTAACAAGCCGTACAGTTCTTTACGGTTGCTTGTTCAGATGGACCGATAATTTTATTAACATTTATATTCGTTTAGATATTTATAGTCGTGTGAACAGCCATTTGTGTTATCAAGTACATTTATCAATACGTTTTTCGTATTTTTATTCTTGTTTCCAACTTTATTTCAAATCTATGTAATTTAGGCGGTTTTCTTTGATCTTGTCGGATGACCTAAAGGTAGACATAAAGGTAGACATAAAGGAAGACATAAAGGTAGACATAAAGGTAGACATAAAGGTAGACATAAAGGTAGACACAAAGGTAGACATAAAGGTAGACATAAAGGTGGACATAAAGGTAGACATAAAGATAGAGAAAAAAGTACATATAAACGGAGACAGAAAAAAAAACAAAAAATTAGACATTAAGTACACTACGCACGATTTTAAAATCAATATGTTTATTTAAAAATTGCTTAGCACGAGTGGAGTTGGAATGGCACAGTTGTTGACCGCGTTTTCGTTTTCATGTTATTTAACGCGACTTAAATTTCTCGATTCTCTCGCGAATTATGAAAAATGCGCGAAATTAAAGTCGCGTAAGCAAAAAACTCCGTGATATTTTCATCATATTCAATTTCTGTGAATAAACATGTTTCTTTTTGGTTTCTTTATTCTAAATTTCTTATGGGATCGCCAACGACCTCTTGACATGACATGAAAGATAGAACATGATAACATTGGTATAACTGCACAGTATCCTATGGTTGGACGTTGGTATGACTTTCCAAGAAAGTGTAACTGTCCTGTTGAGTCCTGTATTCTAAAGCTGGTGTAGCTGCCTTGTGTTCTAACATTGGTGTAACTGTTCAATGTTCTAACATTGGTGTAAGAGCTCAGTATTATATCGTTGGTATAGCTTCCCTGTATTTTCACGTTGGTATAACTATTCTCATGTTCCAACTTTACCATGACTGTCAAATCTTCTAAAATTGGCACAACTGTCCTTTGTTCTAACATTCATATGACTGTCCAATATTCTAAGATTGGTATAACTGAAAATACTCTAAAGAATCATGGTAAGTCTTTGTTTGGTTAATTTTTTGTAGCTGCATGCTTTTTTAATTTGTGTTGAATATTAGCTACACAGCCCAACATAAGGTTATTAAAAAATAATAAGTAGATTTTTATTGATGAAGGTGTTTTTACTTTAACTTAAGACATTTTCATATACAGTGGTATGTATTTAGGTAAGGCTTCAAATTATATATTTACAGGGTATTAAATTACAAATAAAGATAGAAAGTTTGGATGACAGGATAAGATGAAGGAGATACAAGACATTACACTTAAAATAAATAAGTATACAAATTAATAGATAGGAAAAGAAGAGAAAATTTGTTAAAGTAAGTTAATGCCCTATAAGTGTATAATTATCTGCTTATATTTGAAGCCTCGTGTAAATATGAAAATGTCAAAGACAAAAACATCATCAAAAATCTTCTACTTATTAATTTTTATGTTGTGGCTCTGTTGATAATCTTATGTTAGGCTGTGATATTCATCATGAAAATTTGTTTTCTGCTTGGCAAATCTTTGGCGTGTTTTATCACTTTAATTTTATACATATCATTGATTATTAATTTATACAAGGCAATCACAATGTTAAAGTTCTTTAAACTAGTTAAACCTTGTGAAAATTAATGTTTCATTTAAATTTAACTTTATAAAACTTTCAAAACTGCTCAGTTTGAATTAACTTCATCATGTGACAAAATAAAGCAAGAATACTAATTTGGGCTTAAATAAATTTTCGGTATGCATGTTTTTTTGTTGACCACTGACATATTTTTTATGCATTACCAAATCCATGAATACCTTGCACACTCTATTGCTTAGGTTTGTGAGGTGAGAACTTGTTGACTTAAATAGCTTCCGAAAATGGTCCCAGGCAAGGGAGGATGTGGGTGACTTTGTTGTTCTTTGAACGTGCAAATGTTAAATTCTTTACCAGAGGCAT
The DNA here is from genome assembly GCF_021976095.1 of Xenia sp. Carnegie-2017. Lineage (NCBI taxonomy): Eukaryota > Metazoa > Cnidaria > Anthozoa > Malacalcyonacea > Xeniidae > Xenia > Xenia sp. Carnegie-2017. Next base: position 7,751,742 of record NW_025813484.1, on the reverse strand, counting down.
GTTTATAAGTTAACTAAATCATTGTGTATTGATTTATACAATGTTTTGTTGAGTAAAAATACTACAAATTTTCAGCTATCTTTAATTCAATTATAACTATAATGAGAGGAATTGTTACTTCAAAGGAGATACTTCATGTATGCACTATATGACCGTTGCTCTGCAGTTGATCAGACACAATGATAATTTGAGCACAGTTTTAATGTTTGACATACGTAATACTGTTCGGAAAAGTATTCAGTGCTGTTTTTTCCCTTTTTTTCTTGTGGAAATGGTGTAGAAGCTCCGAACGCTAAAGATTCAACTTCAAATCGCATTGTTGTGAAAGAGTGACCAAAATAATATGACTGCATTATTCAATGGTATACTTGTGTCGAGTCTTGATTAGCGAAATGAAAAAACCCATTTGACATTCCTAACATCGTGCCCATGCCGTTAAAATCCTGTCTTGGATCGGAGGTCCTCTCTTCTCGACTCTTTCCACGTGATTCTTGAGAGTAAAATCGAAAATCTTGCGCGTTCATTGGGTAATTCTTTGTGCGAAAATCAACGTTCATATCACGATCATTTGGGCAATTGATTGGATGAATGTGGCCATTAAAGTGCGAATGTATGACTCCTGATTGGTCATTGATTCCTTGAATCTCGTTCAACGCTCGACAATGTTGCTCATTTACACGATAACCTTCAATTGCTGCACGGTAATCCTGATCGTTTAATCGCAAATCCTTTCCATACAGATAATCCCCGTTTTCGTTGAAGTCTCTATCCTGTATTTTCTTGACGTTGTTTTGGCCTAAAACGCGATAATCTTTGCTGACGTCACGGCCCTTTTGATTTTTAACTGCAACATCATCTCCCACCATACGATGATTTTCACAGTCCAAGCGGAAATATTCGTTTACTTCTCTATAAACCTTTGCATTCACGTCATAGTTGAGCGCTTGTGTGCAAACTGTGTTTTCCTGTGGCCATCCACTGTTTTGCTTTAGAGCTGTGTTCGAGCTTTGTAGAAATGAGCTCTCTGCTCCAATCCTCTCAAAACCTCTTGACGTTTGCTCTTGCGCTGCGGATTTTGTTGCTAAATCATCATTTGTTAGTTTCTCACACTTTTTTTCGTTGATAGACGTTGAAAAGTCATGGTAGATTGAGCCATTGTTTCTTGAATTGTTGTAGAATAATTTGATTTTCTCTCCGTCGTCGTTTTCCGGCTGACTTGTTGACAAACCATGTTTTTCAAAACTTTTACAGTAATCCATGCCATTTTCGTGTTTCATATCTGTGTAACTGCCGCTGACTGCATTGTGTCGCGGATTCGGGTTTGTTAAATAAAAACTTGAATGACTGTTTACTGTATTTTCACGGATTTCGACCTGTTTTATGGATGGCGCGTGCAATGCCATTTCTGTTCTTTGAACTCTGTCGTCTTTATGCTCTCGAATGTTGCTCTCGTTTTCACGCATGACACATTCGTTCTCACGTAAACGGTGACAGTTTTCACGTAAGGGGTGCTCGTTTCCAAGCTTAACAAAATCACTCGGACAAGCGTTCTGTTTGAGTTGAGGAAACCTATGGTTTCCAGGATTACCTTTTTCATGTACAGCTTCCTGGTGTTGACTCATCTGGTAATTTTTCTCAGGTGCAACAGGCATTGTGTGCAGCGGTTGTATTGTCCCTTGTCTGCTGCTCTGCTCCATCATTTTGCTATCATATTCGAAATGAGCATCGTGGCAGTCCACAATTTGAGCCGGATGACATGGAGGAAAAATTGATGGATATCCTTGGATCATTGGGGACAGTCTGCGAGACGAATGGTTTTTTGTAAAAGGGGTTAAAGAAAACAACATGGGAGGGGAGGGAATGTCAAATTTTCCCGGCATGCTCATTGGCTGATAAGGCGTTAAACCTTCGATAAATGGATGATCTACAACTCTGGAGTTCATCTTACTCCTTCCCTTCTGTTTACGTTTTGGTTGATACTTGTACTCTGGGTGTTCTTTCTTGTGTTCCAAACGAAGTCGTTTTGCTTCCTCAACGTACGGTTTTTTCTTCTCGGGCGAGAGAAGATTCCATTCCGTTCCTAGTCTCTTACTGATCTCGGAATTCAGCATTCGCGGACACTCTTCGGCGATTCGTCGACGCTCCTTACGAGACCAAACCATATAGGCGTTCATCGGTCGCTTTATGTGGCTTGTCGACTCCAACATCGAGGACATCTATATATACATAAAAATTGCTGTTTGAAGGTGTGTCAGTCAACCCCTAACGATTGGGCATACGGTTTGACGTCAGATAAACAATTTCATTTCGTAAATGGAGAGAAGCTTTTTGTGGATGATTTTCTATGAAAAGTTCATCATTATCCTTCGTGAAATTTGGTATAATGCAGCTCTGAAAAATAGCAAGGTCGTGTTTTTGTGTTTTCCTTATGCAAGTTCTGTTTTCGAGTTTAAGCATATTTCCTGTACGATTTAAATCCACGTTTGAGTTTTAGTTCTACCTTAACGCTACACCGCACGTTGCTAGCAAATGAATTGATCGCAGGATAAAACCGACTGGAAACGTGCTGTGTGCGTGATCGTCACTAACCTTTCAAGTTGCTATTTTTTTTTGCCAACCACCGGGATTCTATTCTTTCCAAATGATTGTTTTGGACGCAGTTTTGTCAACTTATCTGTGTTTTCTTATGTGTTTACGACTCAAACAAACGTTTATGAGAACAATAGATTATAAATGTAATGTCCTCGTGAAAAATTGCACTACCTGTTGCTGCGTTGCGCGCTGGCAAACTTGTGACAGACATAGCGTCTTATTTCTCCCGCTTCAATAGCATACCAGTGCGTCTCCATGGTGATGACCACGTGCGCGTGTAATAGTTGAATGGAGCGATATTGCGACCTGCTATTTATGATGAGGGTGAAGACGAAAAAGATAATTTGTTGCCTTTGTTCAATCATAAACGTGTTTAGCACAATCCGTTTGCATTGTCGTTTCATTTTTTTCTGAGATTATTTCGTGCATGTTGTCGCATTCATGATTTTTATTACATGAATGACACTATTGTTGGCGCTGTGTGTTTGGTGCGAATATATGATCGCTCTACTTCTTAACCCCACACTCGTTTCATGTTAGTCGACACTCTTGAAATTTAAAACAATGTGTTCATGTTGGCTTCCTCTTAAAAAATGAACTGTTTGCGATGGAACTAACCATTAACTATTGTGTGTGCATTTTTTTGGAAGGGGAGTTTGTGATATCTAGGGGCGTTAGAAACTTTTTTGCTTTGTTTGGTAGGATGTTAGAGGATATCTGAGTATTGGTGATCACTTCTCTACATCATATGTATTTTGTTTGGGAGGATGTTAGAGGATGTCAGAGTATTGATGATCACTTCTTTCGTCATTGGTATTCTGTTTGGGAGGATGATAGAGGATGTCAGAGTATTGATGATCACTTCTTTCGTCATTGGTATTCTGTTTGGGAGGATGATAGAGGATGTCAGAGTATTGATGATGACTTCTTTTCGTCATACGTATTCTGTTTGGGAGGATGTTAGAGGATGTCAGAGTATTGATGATCATTTCTTTTCGTCATATGTATTCTGTTTGGGAGGATGTTAGAGGATGTGAGAGTATTGATGATCATTTCTTTTCGTCATATGTATTCTTTTTGGGAGGATATTAGAGGATGTGAGAGTATTGATGATCATTTCTTTTCGTCATATGTATTCTGTTTGGGAGGATGTTAGAGGATGTGAGAGTATTGATGATCATTTCTTTTCGTCATATGTATTCTGTTTGGGAGGATGTTAGAGGATGTCAGAGTATTGATGGCCACTTCTTTTCGTCATATGTATTCTGTTTGGGTGGATGATAGAGGATGTCAGAGTATCGTTGAACACTTCTTTACATCAAAGATCAGTTTTATTATGTTTGGGTGAAAGGAAAAAGGGTTTACGAGACATAAAGATAATAATTGGGGTTTTTAATGCATACAGTTTGAAAGGGAAACTTCCGTGAACAGTGAATGCAACTCGACTACGATTTATTACAGTCTTTATTATAGATTTTTCCTCAGTACAAGGGTATTCTATATAGCTAATTGGTTACTTGTTAATGAACTTAGGTCACAGAGCATTTCCAAGGGGCGTTACCTACTTCACGATTAAGATAACTGGCCAGTAAACAGTTAAATGAAAACAGTACTTGCAGGATAACTTACAGCTAATCTTACTCAAGTAATCTGAGTTAGATGAAACTAATGTCATACCATCGGCTTTTCCACATGAAATTTAAAGCCATTACGATAAAAATCAAATACAATACTTCTTAACGCACTATAAGCATGACAAAATAATCAGTGGTGAAATTTTCAGTCGTCAAGATATAAATTTTGCAAGTTGACGTCATGAAATATTTTCAAGTCTGAAACTTGAGTTATACGACAAGCGGAAATATTTCGCTGATCCCTGCTGCCGCAGTAGTACATCAACGTTCCGCAATCTTCGTTTTTCTTGCACGGCAGACTACTGCAACTGAGACGACATCTTTTCTGACCCATGCCACAGCAATAGAGAAGTTTGCCGGTAGATTTACAGTCATCTCTAAAAAATTATTGAATGAAATGACAATTAATTATAGGAAAATCAAGGATATCTCATGAAAATCGATCACGGAAAATAGTTCTGGCCAGTGGTCCAAGATCGATTATTCAAGAAAACTGGAATGAATGAATGATGATTGGAAATCAGTTAACAGTAAAATTTTTCGCCAGTTTTGCAGACAATAATTTTTCATGGAAATTAAATATTTAACTCACACGGCATGAACACCACTCGAGCAATAAAGTGAAAAACCAGTGACCTAGAACCCAATCTTCTAGATATATGACTCCGCCGAAATTCTACAGTTACAAGGGAGGCAAGTCGCCATCCTAAAACGTGGCAAAACGGACGATATTTACGACTAATATCTGCTTTTCCTGAGTTGATACGTATAGAGTGGCAGAGTTGATAGTCTAGGTTTGATTTTTAAAATGTTTGATAGGATTGGTTTTTTAAACTTTCTCTTAACTATTTTTCATTTTGAGTTTTGCTTTTTGCCACCTTTCAAGATGGCGTCCTTGCCTCGCCTTGACACATAAGTTTGATTGGGGATTGGGTTCTAGATCATTGTGAAAAACTTCTTCCGCATACTAAAATACAAAGGCGGAAAAGTAGACTGAAATTTTCAAAGACAAAGAGGAACACAAACCTATATGTTTCAGAGAAACAAATGGATCCTAGACATGTTCTTCGACATGTACCATCTCCACAGCAGAAGAGCCTTCCCGACCTTCGTCTTCCACATTCGTTTACTTCATCCAAAGAACATTGCTGACCAAGGCAAGATTTCTGGCAAGTTTTGCTTCCAAACACGCCACAGCAATCGAGTCGATTAGAGTTGCAATCATATTGTCTGTCGCATCGGGATCCGAGGCAACTTTTCTTACAAACGCCATCGCAGCAGCTCATTTTCCTCCTTCCCCATCCCCCACAGTCCTCATTCTGTACACATGGTTTGTCGAGACAAGAGAGCTCGCATCGTCCACTACAGCAGGACATCCGCTGACCAAAGTGTCTGCGACACGTTCGATATGACGGTCGATACTTGTTACAACTGTAACCAAGACAAGAATCTTTTCGGCATACCTTACTGCAACATTTCAACGACTTGCCCTTGCAGTTCTGGTTTGATTGGCAAGGATGTCCTTGAAGGATGCAAAGTTGTAGCTAAGAAAGGTTATTTATGCCCATGGGGAGTTATATTTCAAGATTGAGATGAATACATCAATATCTAACTTTTGCAGCTCTTACAAATAACACGAAATTGTGAATTGGGAATTAGCGACACATGCTATTTTTGTCAAGTGCCCGATTTGTGAGACATTATTCATAATCTGTAGGCATAAATTACATCAAAAAATGTTCTAACCTTCACAGCTTGCTCTGCAAATGCCGTTACAACATTTGTGGCCATCTTTACGGGAACTACACTGAATGTCCCAACGGCAGCGTTTCCCGATGCAAGTGGCATTACAAACGCCATTACAGCATATTTTATGTTGTCTTTGACAGTTTGGGTCGTTGTAAGCGTTTTTACACATGCGTGCCTCTAGCGAAGGCTTTAAACACCATACAGTAAAGAACGCCATAAGCACGATTTCTGTTAACGAGAATTTTGACATGTCCCAACCAATTGACAGCCAAACAATTTGAGTAATTCTTAAGAAGTGAAGACTAACAGTGTCTTGTTCAACGAGCAGATTTTCATCGATAGTCTTTAATCCCTTACAATGAAACAAGAGACCACTTGTTTTCTAGTAATCTGAGAAGGATGGTGTTTATTTTCGTCTTCAAAAGTCACGGCTTAAGAATGTGTTATACAAACAATAGAACTTAACACATACATTGCTGTTTCCGAGTGTTTATGATTTCTGGTTTTATATGGTTATACAACAGCTAAGTTTTGGCCGTAAGTTTTATTCTGACAGCCAATAGCTACATATGCTGATCTTTAGAAAGCTTCATCATTTCTCTTTCTGCATCCTGTCATCAAATTTTGAATCATCGCGTTGTTTATGGGTCGTTTTGCAAACGAATTTTTTTGGTAGTTCAGCATTCCCTTGCATTGAGGGTACGATGTTAATGTTTGTTGAATAGTTGCATAAAATAAAACGATGCTCTTCTTGGGATGGTCTTCAAGTCGTGTGGTTTTGTGGGAAATTTTAAACGGAAATAAAGGCATGTTTGGCCCTCATCATTCAGCAGCAATATACTTATACAACAATGAGCACAAAATATTGTTGATTGATTATTCATCTTATTTATTTATAGTATTGAACAAAGTTTTAAAATTATCTAAACATCTAATTTTGCTAGAAGTTCTACGAAAGAAACTGTTGCGCTCACTGTAGGAATAAAATACGCTTCATAAACTTCTGAGAAAATACTCTATAAGTATGTATGATATATATCACTGAGGTTTAGTTGCGTAAAGTAATTTGGTATTTGCTGTTGTGGTATACTTTATATTGATGCTATAGACAAATGTACAAAATGCCACGATGGTCGCTCTGTTTTATGACCATGCAGTTCTTTTACGATAGATCATGATCATTGCACGAATTGAAAGATTTTTTATGAAAGACTTCTTTGTAAGAAAAATAACAATGGTGGACCTTTGGTGGACGCGATGTTTTCCATCGAAGTCAGTTTTGACAAAATGCTTTTCGTAATCATCATCAAACTCTCCTCACATTTTTTTCGACCATTTTTCTTCTTTTTTCAAAATGGAGTTTTCATCGTCCTTTTTCATCATGAACTTTCCTCTATATATATACAAAACACCAAAACATTTATTTACACGAATGACTGAATGTCTCGAGAAAGAAGTAAAAGCATTCTTTACCATTCTGTCCCCCCCCGTCCTCAGTCATTCCTTATTTTCTAAAGACAGTCCATATTAGCTAGTAGGATATGATTGGGGAAGAACATGTTCATCACAAACCTTACTTATACGTCGAATTGGAGTCAACTTTTTTTCAAATTTCCCATCACGCTTTAAGACATCGTCTAAAAATATTCAATGACGAAGCTTAAACTTCTACGGTTTCATAGTCTCTCAAACTGATGGTTTGAGTTCTGTAACCTACTTGTAAAACTGTCATCGTCTAGACCGTATGACAATACCGTATAAGGACCTGTTCCCCGAACTCGTCCATCATCGTAGGCTAAAAATAAAAACAACTAAATTTTAAAGCGTATCTCAAGGAAAGAAGTTATGGGTTTTTGTCCTGTTTGTTTCTTATTTGAAAAGACAACAAAAAATATGGCGAGGATTTGGTGTCTGGTTTTAACTCGGATGTTGACCGATGTGTTCAAAAAAAGAAATTTTGGGAAATTACGTTTGAGAACGACGTTTGGAAGTCTGGAACCGAAAAGTAACCGAAAAAAACGTTTTTCAAATTAGCCAAGATTTTATGAGAGTAATAATCTTTTTGTAGAGACGCATGGCATTGTGGGATATAGTTAAAAGCGCTTCACAAATCAACACGTACCTGGTGACTTATCTACAACTATGGTCACCTTGCCGTCACTGTATGGAGAATTTTTGGCATAATACTTTACTTCTAGATCAAAATAATCAAGAATTACATCAATATGTTGACTACGCTGTCAGAAACGTCGTCTTTCACGTTGTCATCAGTAAAAACACGCGTTTGTAGCGTGAAAATTAATCTAAAGGCTTATGCAGTTTTCGATGGAATACATTTGCTTCTTACCCATGTTTTCAGGATAAACTCTTTGATATGGAACCTTGGACTCACTTTCCTCAGAAGCATCTACATCACAAAATGAGTGTCAAATTTTAGGGTAAAAACTTTCGTATTCAAATTACCTTGAACAACAGGAACAAGGTCGTGGATACCTTCCCCTCCCTCCCCTCCCCTCCCCCCTCCAACGTTTCATTGCAGTTATCCTTTACACAACATGCTCAAAAAAAAGTAGAATATCTGATCTGGGTTAGTAATATTAATAATAATAAATAGTAATCTTTGTTGAAGAAAACTTTTTTTCATGGAACGTATGATTTTCAAAAAGGACCTCCTATAAAAATTCTAAACCTAAGAGTACCTAAAATTAAAAAGTTAATACAACCCAAGTTAAAAATTTATGAACACTTAAAACTATTCACATCTTTTGAAGTTCAACTATTGTGACTGAGTGAGTCGTAATCTTTTATAGCTTGATACTGTGTGACACAGTCTGTGTCCTTTGTTCCCCCCAGTTCCTTTTAACCTTCGGTGAATATAAGAGATTGCTTATTTCGTGTGTTAGAAGGTGAATGCTTTTCAATTCCTGTCATATTTAAAGAGAAAAAGTTGTCATGTCGCAGACCATAAAGCAATCAACATCATTGCGGCTTTTGGTATATTAAGTTTCGCCGGAACACATGCTATCTAGATGAAGTGGATAAACAATACAATAACCCAACCCTTCATAGACAGACTAGTCAACAGATTAAAATATGGAATCCAGTCCTATTTTTATCAGAAAACGATGTTTGCACCAACCTTTAATTGAATTCATGTTCATGTTTTTGATGTCCATGCCACTTACAGGGTTTACATTATCCCAGAACTGTCCAATCACATTCCCCCTTGGTGAATATCTTGCTACTGCTATTGACCAATCTTTGTTTTTTGCAGTTGCCACACCCACGTATCGTGTGTTTTTCCAGACGACCTGGGTACGAGAAAGAGAATTTCACACGCATTTCCGGGAAAGATGAATGGTATGATTTAGTATTCATGTAACATTTTATGATATAGTGTCTAGAAGTTATCGATTTGTGTGCTTGAGAACGTGAAACTGTTTTGTTTTCTTAAGTATTTGCGCTTTTTCTCGATACCGTTACTAATCACCGGCAGACCCGTCAAACTTAAGAAAAAACGAAACGGTTCCATGGAAATAAAGCCTGAAGTGTTTTTTTAGCTAAGTCACCAATTTGGTCGTAAAAATGCCGCGGCATTTTTGTAAATGTTATATAGATAGAATCATACAGACACAGACGTCTTTTGTATTTACGATACATTCGCAAACGTTAACAAATGTGCACGGCCACCGATAAGCCAGGCTCTTGGGAACAAAGATTGCCGTCCGTAAGAAGTACTTGTGAGAATGACATTAACATTTGAGAAATCAAACATGTTTTCTGTGTTTGCACTGACTTATAAAAACCGAGGAGACATTTTGGATGTCTCTGAAAGATCTCCGAGGTATTTGTTTGTTAATATCTATGGTTTCCAATGCTCACCTGGGTGAAATGCAATACATGTGTACCGGGTTTCCTGTGTCCTTGTCTGAAGTCGAAATCGGGCTCCTCGTCGTACCAGTCTTTTACGATCTCACGGCATTGTACGCATCCGGGCTCTTTTTTTCCGTAGCATTTCTCTGAAGGTGGAGTAAAGTGAACTAAGTTTTCCCCTTGATCTATTGGCTTTTCTTCATCATGTTGCAATGTGTCTCCCTTTGTAGCAAGATAATTTGCCCATTTCTGAGCAGCGTTTTTTAATTTTCTTGACCATTGTAAAGGCGGGACTCCGTGTTTTGTACGATAAGCGTTATGTGCCTCAAGACAGTCCTTCTCAAATTCATCCATACCATCTTGATAAAAAAATTAAGTGCTTATATGTTTGCAATATTAGATAGAACATAGTCTAAAAAACATCATCTTGTAAACTCAAGATTCCAGTAAGAAGAGACAAGATTACTTTTAAAACTCGTCTCTTGCCAACTCGAATGTTATGTTTTTTGGAGTGTGTTTTATCTTGCTGTGATTCGAATCAAGTTTGCTTGAAGTTGCAAGGAAAGGTTTGCTCGAAATAGCAAGGAAAGTTTTGCTTGAAGTTGCAAGGAAAGGTTTGCTCGAAATAGCAAGGACAGGTTTGCTTGAAGTTGCAAGGAAAGGTTTGCTCGAAATAGCAAGGAAAGGTTTGCTTGAAGTTGCAATTTCATAGAAAGATTCATCAAGTATCAAGAAAAAAGGTATAAAGTGCAAACGCTTACCTTTCTCAGAAAAATCGTTGTATTTCATTTGTCTGTCATGTTCTGAAGGACCTAAAATCCATCAACGATAAGATATTGAAAATTTAGTCACTTGGATTTACGTCACTAACAAGCAAACTATAAAGTAGTTGATTACGATAAATACGTAGAACTTACACAATGCGCAAGTCACTGGGCATATCAATTTCATACTTTCTTTGAAATTATCACAGAATCCTTTTTTTTTCCAATGATTACATTTGACTTTCTTCCTCGTGTCCTCTTCGCAATCCACGACTGTAGAAACAAGCGTTTCATATTGTCGAAATAATTTTAAATGATATAAGAACTGTACTTCATATTATTGTTTTTATCTTATTAAATATATCGGTTCATGTCTCATTCAATGGTTAATTTTCGTTCATTATTCCAATGGTAATAAAGAGGGAAGAGTCAAATGAAAAATGTATCCAATGACAGCTTGAGCTGTGGTCGTTAAACAGAGTTTCATCCTTGTATTAATTATTCTCATTGTTTGCATAAATTACCTACCTTGTGGCTTTACGTTATCAATAAACTCTCGCGTTTCCTCGCTTTCTCCTCCCTTAGGTGCGTATCTTACGACAATGATGAGTCCGTAGTCGTTGCCAAGTGCCGTTCCTACTCCTATTTCGCGTGTTTTTTTCCATACTATCTGTGGGAATTCGAGTTGGAAAATGAAAAAATAACTTTTACAGAAGCTTTAAGCAGGGTTGACATAGATAAAATTCGCTTAAAAGCACATTGCTAAGAATCTATCAAAATATAATGAATTTTACATTACTTTACAAATGTTATATTGCTGCATTACCTGGACAAAATGCTCAGTTGATCCATGTTTTGATGCTCCCAATGTAAAATCATAATTGTCCACCTCCTTGTACCATTTCTTGATTATTTCACTGCACATGAAACAGTTTTTTTCATCTGCTTGTGAACATTTCGGCTTGGCCGGAATAAGCCAGGCAATGCTTTCACCTTCATGTTTTTTGCCATATATCTTGGCGTCATGCTCCATTTTATTTGTGGACGCCAGATATTCGGCCCAGTTCCTTGCATCCTTGGCCAGTTCACGTGACCATTTCAATGGTGGAGCCCCATGTTTTGCACGCAGCTCGTTGTGTGTCGAAAGGCAATCATTTGCAAAGTAATCTAGATTCGCAAAATTGTTTTGAAAAGTTGCAAAATCTTCGCGCATCCGAAAATCCCTTTCACCAAAAAATTTATCGTTATCTCTGACATCATTAACTGTTGAAGAATTGCTGACGGAAGTCGTTGTTGGTGTTGAATGAGAAATATCATAAGGACGAATGATGGAAGCTGTAATGGTCGGTAAATTGATGGTTTCTTGTTGGGCAACATCTTTAGCGTTGCCTTCAATGTCATTGTTGGCTTTGAAAAAATCACCTGTGAATGTTATGGTTGAAGCATTTGCAGAAGTACTTTTTGGCTCGACATTGTCCAAAAATGCCTGCGTGTTTCCTCTGTTTCCTGGTGTCGTATAGCGAGCGACGAACAAAACCTTTTTTGTCGGGGTGACAGCTGAAGCTAATCCCAAATTTGTTGTTGCTTTCCATACGATCTAAATGAGATAAGCTTGTGTAATTTTCCATTGCATACTCTATTTTTGATTTGTCAGGCTGCGACTATATCTTCAAATGCTTTTGTAGTTGCTGCATTTCAACATACCTGAGTGAAATGAAGAACAGGCAGTCCTTGTGCTTTTGCTCTCCCTTTTGAATAGTCGTAATTGCCTTCCTCGTTGTACCAGGAAAGTACGATCCTTTTGCATGGTATGCAGTCGCCAGAAAGTTCCGTCTCACAGACTTTTCTTTCACTCGTGAGCCAAGCTATGTTTTCACCTTCCGTGTACTTTTTCATACCAACTCTGTCGTGCTCAAGAACGTCTCGTTTTGCCAGATTGTCTGCCCATTCTTGGGCATGGCGCTCTAACTCGATACTCCATGTAAGCAAAGGTGCACCATGCTGAGCTCGCAATGTATTATGGGTTGCAAGGCAATCTCGGTTGAAGTTATATGGCGTGCGAGTTTTTTGAATAAACGTCATGAATGCTTGCGCTCCTCTTTCTGGTTTTATTGACGAAAAAATAGTACAAAACAATTTAAGTATGTGTAGTCGACTTAAAAGTCATCTTGCAAGTAAATAATTGCAGTAAACTTCAGACACAGATATTACAAAAGTTAGATCGCGTCTTATTGAGGTGGAAATACCTGAATTTTGATTGAACACTATAAAAGCAAAATTTTCAATCTTAAAGCTGGTGATAAGGTTTTTGCCAAACTACAAAATGACTTGCTATCGAATGGCTACTTTCATCTAGAAGTAGATTGTAGAGTCTTTAAAATCCACTTCATCCACTTAATCCTCAATCTTAAAGCTGATGACAAGGTTTACAAAACTACAAAATTACGGGCTGTCGAATGGCTACTTTTATGGAGAAGTAGATTCTAGAATCTATAAAATCAACTCCATCCAACTAATCCTCAATCTTAAAGCTGATGATAAGGTTTACAGCACTACAAAATGACGGGCTGTCTAATGGCTACTTTTATCGAGCATTCGATTCTAGAACCGTTAAAATCCATTCCATCCAACTACTCCTTCCTTAAGCAAGCGTTCCTGATAGTGAGTGCAAACAAAACATCATGCACGCAAAGAAACTAACATACCCAGCAAGCCAGAGATCATGTCAATGAATGTGGATGGTGTTTTGTGAGTTATTCTTCGGGAAAGAAATCAAGTAATTCAACCCATACCTGGCTTTACATTCTTCAAATAGTCATCGGTATATCCATAATTTCCTCTTGGTGAATATTTTACAACCGTGTAAATATCAAAGGATGTCTTTAAATTCAAACCGTAGACCTTACGTACTCCTACGCCGACACCCATTTTACTTGTCTCCATCCATTCAAGCTGCAAATGTCACAACAGTAAAGACAAATTTAAATTCTTTATCTTAAGTGATTCCATAACTTTCCGCAATGGTGACTTTACACGAGAAACAGAGCTATAGTCTTATTTCCGTTAGCTTTACATTGTATATGTCATCATTTTGTTTTTATTGTTATGTTTTTTTCTTACCTGGGTGAAGTGAAGATATGTTCTGCCATTGGTGCTTGTCGCTCGCTGATAATCGTAGTTTTGGTTTTCTGAATACCACAAATCTACCGTTTCGCTACAATGGTAGCAATTTGGAGAGCGAACTCCTTGGCATAATGGTTTATATATTTCACTTTTATTAAAGCCGATATTTTCTCCGTCGTTAAATTTATTTATTCCTTTCATATCGTGGGAGAGGATGCCTGTTGTAGCCATCTGATCCGCCCATGCCTGAGCTCTAATCTGTAGATCCACATTCCACGTTAATGGAGGTGCTCCGTGCCTTTGTCTGTAGTTGTTGTGAGCATCAATACAGCCCTGGACAAATGCATCAGGCTTCCCACCTAAAGTAGATGACGATTTTGGATGTTTGTTAAATGCTTATTTTATTTACAACAAATTCACTTCCAAAAGAACTCAGTCAGGCACAACTGAGTATATGAATCAACATTCTATTTATGGTCCTGGTCGGCGTTTGTATTTCATCAACGATTCTATCAAAGGCAAACTCTTTAAGGCTATTAACCCTTTTGGGATATTTTTCTCATAAACGCTGACGAAAGCTGTAAATGTTTAAATATTAAAGCGTGAGGTGGACATAAAGATTACCTATGATTTGTGGTTGAACTCCTATCAAAGCATCACCGAGTAGAGGAGTATATGCTGCTCCATTTGGTGGAAAGTATGCGTTTGAAACGAGACTAGGTAATGTTTGGTAAAGTGGGGCTGTTGTAGGCAAATCGATATTTGGAGTTGTAGGTGATGCATCAGTTATAGTCGGAGTTGCAGGTGATGCATCGGTTATCGTAGGAATTGGAGATGATGCATCGTTTGTTGTAGGAGTTGGAGGTGAAGCATCGTTTGTTGTAGGTGATGCATTGGTTGTTGCAGGAGTTAGAGATGATGCACTGGTTGTTGTAGAAGTTGCAGGTGATGCATCGTTTGTTGTAGAAGTTGCAGGTGATGCATCGGTTGTTGTAGAAGTTGGAGGTGATGCATTGGTTGTTGTAGAAGTTGGAGGTGATGCATTGGTTGTTGTAGGAGTTGCAGGTGATGCATCGGTTGTTGTAGAAGTTGGAGGTGATGCATTGGTTGTTGTAGAAGTTGGAGGTGATGTATTGGTTGTTGTAGGAGTTGCAGGTGATGCATTGTTTGTTGTAGGAGTTGGAGGTGATGAATTGGTTGTTGTAGAAGTTAGAGGTGATGCATCGGTTGTTGTAGAAGTTGGAGGTGATGCTTCGGTTGTTGTAGAAGTTGGAGGTGATGCATCGGTTGTTGTAGAAGTTGGAGGTGATGTATTGGTTGTTGTAGGAGTTAGAGGTGATGAAGGAACTGTAAGTGTAACTGGGGGAGCTGAAGTTGTTGCTGGGAAAGCTGATGCAAGAGCACCAGACAAATACGTCCCTGGACGTTTAACAGGTGGTAGGCTTATAATGTTTGGCTTTACTGCTTCACCACCAATGACACCAAAACTAGTTAAAGATGTGCCTAACAAATGAAAAAACCATGCTTTACATTTGTTATGATATGTTTGATCAACTAAAAACTTCGTGAAAGACTCCCTTTTTAAAAATAATATGATTGGAGAACCATCTTTAGAAACTATCTCAAATTGTCCAGTTACTCAATCGTTTATTTAGGTGATATGACTTGTAATACAATATAGGATTATTTATACCCTCTGGTCTCACGTTGTCCTCGTACTCCTCTTCATCTTCATAGCTATTTGACGATTCTACGTTTCCACGCGGATTGTAGCGTGCCACGAAAATCAAGCCTCGCGTTGGACTTTCAGCTGTAGCCACACCCAATTCTTTCGTTTTCCTCCATATCATCTGGAATAATTGATTGAAGAGTTCATAGCATTTAAATATTTTGTTCAACATTTCGACATGCAATGATGAAACGACGCAGAGAGAAGATCAAAGGCTCTTGTTACATTCAAAAAAATCAACTATATCTTTTCAAAACAAAATCGATTTATTCAAAATCCGATATCATAAAAGATTTTATTACTTGAGATGCTATGGAAACATTGAGCCAAGCAAATGGCAATGGTTTGCTATTGGAGTATCATGTAAACGTTGAAGAGTCATATTTTCCTCTTAAATATTCCTGTTGGCATGCTCTTTAAAGCACGTGATCTCATTACCTGCACAAAATGTCGTACAGGTTTTTGGTTTGAAGACATTCCGTTTTCGAAATCGTAGTTCTTCATTTCATCGTACCAATGTTTTACAATACTTGCACAGTTGTAGCAATCCGTTTGACCTTCATATGCACATTTTGCTTTAGTGGGTAAAATCCATCCAAGATTTTCCCCCTCTTCGTTTAGTGTTTCTGCCTCAGGATCCGATTTCACTGTACCCATCGCTGCCAGTTTGTTTGCCCATTCTTGTGCATGCTTTTGTAATACTGAACTCCACACCAAAGGAGGGGATCCGTGTTTGATTCGCCTCATATTGTGCTCTCGTAAACAATCGTTTTCAAAGAAACCTTGGGTGAGAAAACAAAAGATTATGACAGATTTTTCCCCTTCAACGGCCACGTATGCAATTATGTTATTGGATTGTGTTTCTAAGGGACTGAAAAAATCATAATGATAAAAATTTTGGAACTTCAAACACTGCAAAACATGTAGATAAGTTTAATTCATTTGAAGCTCATGCACATTTTGACTTTCTTCTTTTTCATACGTTTGTTTACGTAGAGTTTAGACTGAAATAATCATCATACCAGGCTCTTCTGTTGTGTCAGCTTCTGATTGCTTCGAATCATATTCGTTAGCATGTTTTGTGAAATCTGTCATACTGTCAGATGGCCTTGTTGTGTATGATTGCATTTCAAACTGCGTCGGATTTACATAAACATTTTCGTCTGTATTTTCAACACCGATTGACTGTAAATCTTCTTCCGGATTTATTTTCGGTCGATATCGTGCAACAACTATCCTTCCGTATTTATTGCTTACTGCACTTCCGAATCCAACATCTTTAGTCCACCATGCAATTATCTAAATCAATCAACACAATCAATTCAAACTATCACGGCATGTATGAGAATTATTGAAGTGTTTGGGTTTCTGTAGAATGCGTTCATCCACAAATTTTTTTCAGTTGAAATATTCTATCAAAACAATATCAAAAAACTTACAACTTTAACTGAAGGTAATACAGGGAAGTATATTATACGCTGACATTCACAACAAATCTCATTAAAGTCATTGCTTATTACCTTGGAGAACGAGTCCTCAATGCCATTTGTTCTTTTGCTGTTTAATGTCCATTGATTCTTGTACCAAGTATCGATAGCTTGACGACAAGAATAACACTTTTCATTCTCTTCCATTTCGCATTTATCGAGTGCAGGTTTCGACCAGCTTATCAACTCTCCCTCGTTCATGTTCTCTGCGGCAGGATCTTTAATCAAGTAATTAGTATCAGCAAGATATTGGGCCCATTGCTGAGCTTCTTGTGCCAAGTCGTTTCTCCACTTTATGGGCTCAACATTTCCCTGTGCGCGTTGCTCGTTGAGATAGTTAAAACATGTTTGATAGAAAGGATCAGGAGGGGTATCTGTAGAGACAATAAAAAAGAGGACCTTCTGAATGGATATTTTAAGTTAGAAACAGCAACTCTGAGATGGTTAAAACATGTTTGATAGAAAAAGGTCAGCAGGTGTATCTAGAGAGACAGTAAGAAAGAGGACCTTCTGCATGGATATTTTTAGTTAGAAACAGCAACGTCGAGATAGTTAAAACATGTTTGATAGAAAGGGTCAGCAAGTGTATCTATAGAGGCAGTAAAAAAGAGGATCTTCTGCATGGATATTTAGAAACAGCAACGTTGATTGCGCTGGTTGCTTCTTCAAAATGTTTGTGAAAACATTTATCAATTGTTATACCATAACAGTTAATTTGAAGGTTTATGGATCTATTGTCAACCATTTGAACAAAAATCTAAAGAGCTCATTTTACTGGTGCTGTCCATACTTTGGACAGTCAATCACCATATAATATAAGCCATATTGATATTCGTGAGTGTATTCGTCTTTTCTTTTAAAATGTATCTTTACCTCCTTCATCTTGGTCATTAGAGGATATATCTATAAAAACAAATTCATTTAGTTAATTACTGCCGAGTTTCCCAATTTTTCTGTTTAGTCAGGGTATTTAAAGTGTCTATAAATTTATGTAAAGTTTTCATATGTGTTAACTGTGTGTAAACTTTACAAGTGTAAACTTTATGTAAACTGTACATATGTAACTGTACATGTAAACTTTACATTTGTAAACTGTATGTAACCTGTAAAGTGCACTTTTACCTTAGAAAATGTTACAGGTGTCTTTTTGTACCTTTAGTAAACTGTGACTGTGAAGATCAAGCTTATGTTAAATAGTGGTGCATGCAGATATGTACTGTATTAAAGTTTGTGTGTTATTATGGATAATGGTTTGTTAAATCGAATCTTACCATCGCATTTATATAAATATGTCGCTTGACGAATCACTTCTTCTGCCAATAGACTAGTTTCCTGCGGTCTAAAGTATCGCTTGTAGGCGTCTGGTAGATTATGAACGCCAACAGCTTGTCCTATGCCTTTGAGCAGTGCTCCTCGAGAGCAAATGCGACCTTGGCTTCCAATGGAAATGACTTGCTTGGCATTTGGTTTTTGCTTTCCTACGTGACATCTTAAAAAGGATCAGATCAGTTGACGATGCTATACACAACCATGAATTGTGGCAACTTGATGTTAAAATAGTTTTTCAAAGCAAATATTTCGTGTTAAATGCTTTTTTGCTATAAATATCTTTGAAAGAAAGTTTATTTTCAACTTATTACACGTTCTTTATACAATATCAGCATGTTATCTCACGTTGCTTACAATCAAAGACGCGTTAAACGTAACGAACAACCAACACAAACCTTCCATTGTATGCAAACTCAATGTATCGTGGTTCCATTCTTCTTGGAAAGAATTTTATACACGAGTTGCCCTCCCATTCTCGGAAAACAGATTTTACTTCCTGCCGACTTTCACTGTCTGTAAAAATTATTTATTGTGTGCGTATTATCTAGTGCAATGTAAAAGAAGATGAGCACATGCTATAAACCAAGAGATCGGTGCATATGGTTGATGCGCATCATTTGATAGCAATGAGGTGTGTTTGAATTGTACTGTTTTGTGGTGTTTGGTGCCGTGAAAATGAATTCTTTATATAACATCTTTAATTCCTCACTCACCAACGCTTGGGCTAAAAGCGAAGTACACATTTCTATCTGGCCATAGCATTGTGTTTCTAATAATGATATCTTTTTTGTTTGTCCAATGATTCGTTTCTGTTTTCTTCTGGTTTTTTTCTGCCTGGTTTTCATAATCAGCCTTTCCATGTTGTATATTTTTTGCTAAACCTGAATAAATCAAAGTGAAACAAACTTTTCAATGTTGTGAAAGATATCATCACCGTTTTTAAATGTTCACTACCGTAGCTACGTGTGATGCTTGGTCTTCTTAGGACATTACTCCGCCAATTGTAAGCCCATGGCCAGCGAACTTGTCGCCAATAATCTGCCTTAACAACTGAAAAACAACCACAAACATTTTTATTTTTTAACTTGAATCAAATCTTTCTGGTTTAGGGTTTTTTGGTAGTCGAGTGAAAAATCAATTAATTAGTATTCTTGAGTTGGCATTCTTGAAATGACAGTAATGTCGCGTTATGTCAACATTGATAAATTGGTAAATTCTAATATGATAATTGTATTGGTTAATTTTATGGTAATTGTATTGGTTAATTTTATGGTAATTGTATTGGTTGATTACATGGTAAATCTATTGGTTGATTCTATGGTAATTCTATTGGTTTATTCCATGATAAATCTATTGGTTTATTCCATGGTAATTCTATTGGTTAATTCTATGGTAATTTCCTCCTTGATTAATTCATTCAGGTTTCAGTGTCTGTATCATTTGAAACAAAAGTAAGGGAACGCTTCATAATATACATCGCAAAGGTTTTTCAAACCCTCCTAGTTTTTTCATAAAATTACTACCTTTGCATAGAATAAAATTTGCTGTCATAAGAGCGAAGAAACCAAACGATTGAATTCTGACAACTTGCATTTTTTTGGAGAAGAAGAACTATATAAAGAAACTAATAATAATTTTTGTTGAAAGTTGCTGTAGCAAAGAGTTCACCTGCTTTTCCTTCAATAAAGACGTAAGAAATAGGTATGTAATCATACTTACACGATTCCGCCTTTCAAGAAGGAATTTTGCTGCGGAATTTGGCATTCATTTTTTCATATTAATGCATCCGTTTTTGGTAATTATCAAGACACTAATGAAGTAATTATTGATAACTTTTCAGAATATTATTAATGATCGATTCTTTAAAACATCGTGAAACGGTTTGTCTTATTTCATTCATCTCATCGTCCATTGACCCATCATAAAACACATTTGAAGTTCCTGCTCCCTCTGTAAAAGTTCATAAAGTGTCTTGCGATAAACGTAAGATATTTACTAAAGATTTTCTTCGTTGTATATATAAAAAATTGCCACATAGGTTTTTCAAGGTTGGTTTAGTCAAGCGAATAATCTCCATGACATTGGTACCCGCTATAAAAAACAAAAAAAAAGATTCATAAAAGCGTGTCTTGTGCTTAAAAATAGTTTAGGGAAAATTCAAAAATTTGAGTTGCCTCAGAGAACTTATATCGTTACTCACTTCCCTTCATTTGGGATGGTGTATCAATGTTTTAGACTTCATCTATCCATCTACTTCAATGACACATTTTTGTCAAATGCCCATGCATGCAATTTTAATGCTCAATCTCGTATGCTTTACTGTCGTCTACGAGGACTGTAACAGTTCTGTTTTTGCTGTGTTTTTAAAGTAAGTACTGCATTGAATTACTTCATAGCTGTAACGTCACCCTGGGGCGAGCGTGATTACAATCGATATGTGATAAACATGTCATCACTTAGTACCTACATACTACTTGGTAGAGTTTTCACGTTCGTATTACGGCAATAGATTTATCCGTTTTTCACTAAGACAAACACATGTGTCTGCCTTTCTGCTTCTTAATACAACGGTGAAACTGGAGAATATACGTTTTTCCAGTGGGCCATAAAACCACTGTATAAAACGCGAAAGAGTCAGAAAGAGTCGTTGCAAATGGGGAAACTGGGCCGAGTTTGTGATACTGGTTACGCAAGTTCATATCCTATCATAAATTCTCATTGCGTCAGAACCAACATTGCCGAAGTCTACTGTGGTTATTTTTACAGCGTGAAATCATGTCTTTTGCAATGGGTTTATCGAGATTTTCAGCAAAGAACGCTCTCAATACTTTGCGGTGTGCAAATATCACACGTTCGTTTTCGAGGGTAAGAAAAGAATTGCTGGAAAATTGCATAGATTCTGAAATATGTTTTGGCTTGATGAGCACTTTATGCACGTGTTCTGTTTTCGTGTGCTTGAAGTATGGCCTCAAAATTATCATTGACTACTGAGATTTTTTGTTTTTGTTTAGATTAATAGAAGTACATTGAGTCAAACAATCTCCACTCATAATGCACCATTCAGATCTTATGCGTAAGTAAAAAGTTTATTTGAAAACTACCAATTAATTATACTAAATTGAAAGGTTGAATGGTCTTAACACCAAAACAACTAACTCACCATTGCAGCTGAATTTTTTTGAAAAGGAGTTTGTGCTCCATTATATGATTACAAAAAATTGCTTCAGTTAGTTGTTTTGGAGAAAATTAAACTGAATGAGCTAACATGACGCTGCATTTTTTCTCAAAAATTTTTATCTTTTGTTTTTGAAGTCAAATATGTAATGAACTATCTGTGTATAGATTATCACCCTTCATTTATTTTTTTTCCCCAAATACTTGTAAAACATTTATCATGTATTTTCTCTTTATCAATACAACTCATTAATTTTGATGTTCAAGTGAGTTTATAAATGTGCTAAAGAGGCTGTTAAAAGTACGATGAGCAACTAATTTTTCCGCTCTGTAACAAGTCCAACTAGTTTTTCATTTGTTCAAAATTTCATCTACTTTAAGTTCTGATGTACGTGGAGCAGTTTGTGGCATTGATCTTGGTACAACAAACTCATGTGTTGCTGTTATGGAAGGCAAAACACCTAAGGTGATTGAAAATGCTGAGGGAGCAGGGACGACTCCATCAGTTGTAGCATTTGCATCAGATGGAGAAAGACTTGTTGGAGCACCGCAAAACGACAGGTATGAAAAGCCATTATTGGTGCTTATGCAGACTCTGATTTGTAACTGATGCTGTCTTTTGTATAAGCAACATTTATTAGCCTAATCTATATGACTTATGCCTGATTTATTTGATTGTCTTTGTTGATAAAAAGCCAGCAGAATCATTGCAAAGAAAAGTGCTGAAGTTATGGATCTATTTGTGAACTTTTAGGCAGTGACCAATCCTCAAAATACCCTTTATGCAACAAAAAGATACATAGGAAGACGCTTTAATGATTCTGAAGTTCAAAAAGATCTGTATGTATATGCTTGTTGTTAAACACTTCATGAAAAAGAATATTTTTTATTGTAACTGAATTTCCCTTTAATATATTTCTTGCAGTAAAAACCTTTCATTTAAAATTGTAAAGGCATCAAATGGCGATGCTTGGTTTGATGTTCAAGGGAAAATGTACTCACCTAGTCAAATTGGTGCATTTGTTTTGATGAAAATGAAAGAAACTGCTGAAAGTTTCTTGAACACAACTGTACAAAATGCAGTTGTCACTGTACCTGCCTATTTTAACGATTTTCAAAGACAGGTAACATAAAATTTGTCAAAGCAAAGATATTGTCATGTCTCAGTCATGTCAAAGTTCAAGTCTTTAGGTTTAATGGCTGTTTCTATGATAACCATGGATTATTTATTTAAGGCAACAAAAGATGCCGGCCAGATTGCAGGTTTGAATGTCCTTCGTGTCATCAATGAGCCTACAGCTGCAGCGCTTGCTTATGGAATGGATAGAGCAGAAGATAAAATGTATTTTGGATAAAATGATATATGACTAAAATTGCTAATTGTGTTGCTTTTTTGGTTTCTAAAATTATGTATTAATGACATACATAATTAATGATATGTATAAATGCCAATAAATTAAATACATGGAAAAGAATTTCACATCAATTTACTATCGTACTGAATAATGCTGAAATGTGCTTTTATTATTTAGCTTAGCTGTTTATGATCTTGGTGGTGGTACATTTGATGTGTCCATCTTGGAAATCCAAAAGGGTGTATTTGAAGTGAAAGCAACAAATGGTGATACTTATTTGGGTGGTGAAGATTTTGATAATGCTCTTCTTCAGTATCTTGTAAAAGAATTCAAAAGAGAGGTATGAAATATTTCATCTGCCCAGTATTTAAATCAGTGTGCAAATTAACTGTGTGCAATGTGCAATTTGCACATCGTTTTAGCTAAAATGAAAACAATTGCACATCACTTTTTCAAACGATATGCAAAAAACTTATTTATTGATTACTACCACATAAATTGAAAAAAATTTTCAAGCTTAATCTTTACTGATCTTTACTTTATAAACGAGTGTGCTGCACGACATTAAAATCCATGTATGTTGGCACAATGTCATCAAATTCAAAGATGTTGTCACTGAGACTGAGAAGTCTGTCAACAGTCAACATACTTGGTGCTTATATGCTTATGACAATAGGTGTGTAATACATTATTAATGTCAATTTTTGCATTTGCATTGTTTGTAAACCGTTACGTACTGTTTTTGGCATCATAGCTGTTTTGAGTATTTTCAGTAAAATCGCAACATTTTGATTCCTAAAAGAAGACAAAAAAAACTTAAATAAGCCAAATTTAAAGAAATAAACCAAAGGGAATTTTGAGTTTAAATAAGCCTAACGTGAGAAAAAGAAGCCAAATTTGGCTCAAATATTAAGCCAAATTTGGCTCAAAATATTAAGCCCAACTGGCAGCCTTGATCAGCCATACTTTTTTGTAATATAACATAAATATGATGTTTTTTATCGTGAGTAAATATCAAGAATGTTGCTGTTAATAATCAGAAAGCAAAAGTATATTCCGTTATTCTCTTTTCACTTTCCAGTCTTTCTTGTTCAAGTGGTGAATTTATTGCGCTGTAAAGTTTGCACAAAAAAGAGGAGAGAATAACATGCGAAAAAAATTTCTCTCATACATTTGTAACTGGATCAGCGGTTGTAACCAAAAACACTGTCGTAAATCATATGAATTTGTTTCACGTTTAAAAATATTAATTTAGCAATTAGCGCTATATAATAAATAACGTAATATCGATTTGATTATGCATCTAAAGAAACACTTTTGTCAAAAAAATTGCACATCGTTTTTTCGGAACTAATTCGCACACTGATTTAAATTGAAATATCAAACGATAGAATTGTTTTAAAGAACCTTGATTGATATAACTTAAGTTAACTAATCGAATAAATTATGCTCTCATTTTTAGTCAGGAATTGATCTTACGAAGGACAACATGGCAATTCAAAGATTAAGAGAAGCTGCTGAAAAAGCAAAGATTGAGTTATCGTCGTCGATACAAGTTTGTTTACACAATAATTGATTTGATTGCTTGCACAAAAACGATTGATTGCATGTTTAGTCATTAATTAATCCCCTAACAGTTTATTTTAAATGACATTGCAAAAGTAACTTCACTTCTATCATGCTTTATAGACGGATATCAATCTACCTTACATTACTATTGGAGCGTCAGGACCCCAGCACATGAACATGAAATTAACAAGAGCAAAATTTGAGTCACTTGTTGCTGATTTGATTCAAAGAACTGTTGAACCTTGTAAAAAATGTATGAAGGATGCTGATTGTACAATGTCAGATATTGGAGAAGTGTTGTTGGTTGGTGGTATGACAAGGATGCCTAAGGTATCAGTTTGACCTAATCTGTATATTTTGTTTTGACTTGGTCTGGTGTTGAGCTGTGTTGCTCCAGAATTTTATCTGGTTTTTAGTTTGTTGAATTTCGCCCATTTTTAAAATGAAAAATTATGACGAATAGACGCTGTAAAGTTGTCCATTTCAGCATAAGTCAACGTGTGCTTGTTTTCTATGTGTTTTCACAGATCTGTGGTTTTGCTATGTACTGTGCTGATTGCATTCTGTCACAAACCTCACACTGCAAACTGGTTTTGTTTTCTTTTTGAAATATTCCCAAATTGGACTCTTTTCTTGCGGTTTTGAATGGAAAGAAGGAACTGAACTGTTTTGAAACTTTAAAGGAAGGTGGACGTTTGGAGGACGTCTAAGGAAAAATAAAACCAAAAATATCGGTTCTTTGGCGTAGAAAGTTTTTGATGCATAAAAAAGAACCAATATTATAACCTCACAGCTATATACCGGTATTTTGGTTGATAGATGTTTGAGCTTCATCTAAATTATTAGTGTCCAAACAGCAGTGTTTTGTTTAAAACTTTCACAATCCTTGTATCTCTGGTTTATTTCAATGGATCCCATAGCAGAACTAAGGAATGTTAATGAATCAATTAGGTGCAAGAACTTGTGAAGGAGATATTTGGTCGTTCGCCAAGTAAGGCTGTAAATCCGGACGAAGCTGTTGCTTTAGGAGCGGCCATTCAAGGTGGAGTTCTTGCTGGTGATGTGAAAGACGTTCTTCTGTTGGATGTTACACCTTTATCCCTTGGCATTGAGACGCTTGGTGGTGTCTTTACCAAGCTCATAGAGAGAAACACGACTATTCCTACGAAAAAGAGCCAGGTTCAGTATTTTACCATTAAATTCAGCAAGATTCCTTTGTAATTTACACCACTGTAACATAGCAAATTTCACTTGTACACTACATACGTATGATGTGATTGAAATCATCACAGTGTATCTATGAAGCTCAATTGCCATTGACTTGATCCAGTTTAAGCATTGTACTTTTCATACCTTTGTAGGTGTTCTCCACCGCAGCTGATGGTCAGACGCAAGTGGAAATTAAGGTTTGTCAAGGTGAACGTGAAATGGCTTCAGATAATAAAACTTTGGGACAGTTTTCTTTGGTGAGCATTACGAATGTATACTTATTTTTTTGGACAACGTCAATGTATTTGATATTTCTAATCTTCATCGTTCGCGTTAGGTTGGCATCCCACCTGCACCGCGTGGTATACCACAAATTGACGTCACGTTCGACATTGATGCTAATGGCATTGTCAACGTGTCCGCTCGTGATAAGGGAACTGGAAAAGAACAACAGAGTAAGTACGTCATGGCTAACGGTTTGAATGACAACGAAAATCTTGTCAGGTCAGCGTAGCAGAGATTACTACTAATATACTTATGTGAAAAAGTCAGGCTTTAAGAAAACTAATAGTTTTAACTGATTTTACACTCTTCATTTTTGTTAATATACAAGTACTTATAATTTCTACATTAATATGGATCACATCTTTTTTAAATCACAGTTCAATTGGTTCAGTGATTGTTGAAGATCTGCTAAAGGGACAACGAGGGGTTAAAGGCATTTAATTAATATGTTTGACAGCATTCCTTGGTTTAAATTTATTTTATGTTGTACACTCATCCCCAATTGTTGTGTGCATGTTTTTTGGTTTTGTGATCAGTTATTCAACAGCTATAGTGTTTTGGAGAGTTACTGTTGCATTATTTGATTATTTGTACAGTTGTCATCCAATCTTCTGGTGGTTTGAACAAAGATGAGATTGAAAATATGATTAAACAAGCTGAAATGTATGCAGAAAGTGACAGAGAAAGAAAGGTGAGCACGAAAGGAACTGACGTTGTAGTTGAAGTGAAGGATAGCCACAGTTTACTCGTTCACCATATGTTAAATGTCTCTGTATAGAGTTTTCTCTTCAGCCTTTTCAATATGTTTTTTACACGTTCACTAGGAAAAAACTGAAGCAGTCAACCATGCTGAAAGCATTTTACATGACACAGAATCGAAAATTGAAGAGTTCAAAGATCAGTTGCCACAAGACGAGGTTAGTTTCACTTCAACGCGAACCTTTGGTGTGATCTAAATCAAAACAATTCATTTACAAGCTGCTAGTTTTTGACGTATTTTTTGCAAAAGACCATCGATTAATACTATAACAATACCAGACACAGTTCAAATACTTTAACTAATCTCTGAATCTATGACAATACCTTATATAGTATTACTTAAAACCTTATATGGTATTGCTTAACACCTTATATGGTATTGCTAGGTTGCCAGTTTGAAGGAGGAAATTACCAAAGTACGCGAGGTGTTGGCAAACACCGAGAATTCTTCTGCGGAAGAAATTAAAGAGCGATGTAACGAATTACAACAGAAGTCACTCAAATTATTTGAGATGGCTTATAAAAAGGTAAGTATTTTCTTAAAGTCGAGATAGTGCGGTGCTTTATTTAAAGTATTTCACTTGTTCCATTTAACTTTCCTTCGTTTTTCCAAGATGGCTTCGGAAAAAGAAGATAGCTCGCACAAAGAAGATAGCTCGCAAACAAGTGAACAGCCTGAACATGAAAAAAAACAAGGCGAAAACTAAAACGGCCTCCATTTCATTAGTAACATGCACTCAATAAACGAAGGATGTGCTATGAAACCAGCGAAACGAATAAGAAGATCCAGACGTCCGTGCTTAAAGCAAGAATGTTGTTATGTTTGCCAGAGTTTTGAGAGCAGAGTTAGTGATAGCACATGTCACTTGTGGTAAAACCTTTCTTTATTTACAGCGGTCGTTTTTCATTCTTAACAATTTATCGTGCGTTTCAAAACTTAGCTGCTTCGGTGTTGTTAAAGAATGCTGACCTAGTTTTTTTCTGGTAATGTAGCGTTTTTTCATGAAAAATAATGTGGGTTGTTTTTCGTGTTCCTGGAAACGGGGGCACATTGTTTACTGTTTATAGTAATGAAAAAGGAATTGTATGATAAATGGATTCCATATATAAACATTAAACTTTTTCTGGCATACAATAAGACAGGCAAGAGTTTAAATGAGTTGATGTTCCAAGTTGAAGCTTTGCATGAAAAGTTTTCAAGCGCACACTTAAGTTCTTTCGCTTGTGGTAATCAACGTGAAAGGCACGTAAGACCTTTGAGTTATGTAATAATAACTTTTCTTTGTTCTTTTCTTTGGTTTATATAAGTGGAAAACGACTAGGAATAAATTACTTTAGTCGCGAGAGCAACTGATACTATCATGCTGATTTAGATTTAATTCATCTGTTCTCCTACAGGTCAATGTTAAGTAAAGTGTTCTTGTTCTTTCATCTTGTTAACATTACTTGAGTTCGGAAATGATAAGAGTCAGCCTGAACATCACTTTTATTAACACTTTCCTCACTCTTCTCTAGTTTATGCTCAGTATATATCACTGAGACCATAATACAAAAGCAATGGTTTACTGCTGTCCTGAAAACGAAATACATGTGAAAAGCAGAGTAAACTTTGAAGATTTCTCAGAATAATTATATTGATAATTCTTAAGGTGGAAACTCACTTCTTCCTCGGCAATAGTTTCTTTTATAAACTGCAAAGTAAAGTCTGATCCCATTTCCATATCATTACAAATTATTTCAATCTTAAAATAAAGTGCAAAAGCTTTATATTTGATTGACTCACGTGATCAACATACTCAGATGTATACTGGTACCTGATTTGCAGCTTCAAGATTCAATTTCTTTGCTAAGAATGCTTGAAGTAATCCAATTGTCACCTGATTCGAGCAACGGACAAATTTTCTTTTCAATGGCTGCAATAAAACCAATGCATATAGCATGTTAGAATTGGCAGCATATCAAAACAAGCACATGTCTTCGCCTAAACTACTTGAGTGAAATTAAGCAACCATTTGTATTTTCAATTGTCAACATGAAGTGAAAAATATGATGCTCATGTTTCCATGAATGACTTATTAAGTGCAGAAGTGAAGTTTGCCTTAAACTGTCTTATTGAACTGTTGTATATTGAATCTCTTGTACCAAACTGCTACCTCTATATCTTCAAGTGTGAATTCATCAACACTAAAATATACATAATGATCCATTGCAATATATTATGATCAAGTGTCAATGAATAAATTTTTCAACTGCAGGAAATTTGGTATTGATCACCAACCTTTTCATTTCAAGTTGCATTGTAATTTCATCATTCTCATCTTCAATGTAGTATTCTGGTGTATTTTCAATAGGTTCCAAAGGTGCTTCTACTTGTTGTGGGTGTGATTGAGAGTAGGTACTTTCTGCTCTTGTAACTGTAGCATGATTAATTTGAGGTCTCTGTATGTCTGGTTTTATGACTGCAGTAATCAGGATTATGATCATTAGAATTATCATGCATATAACAACACAAATGAACGAAAATACACTGTCGAACCTTTGTCTGGGATGGCAAGTCCCCTGCTTTTGTAGAAAACTCTTCGGCATCTTTCTT
Source organism: Xenia sp. Carnegie-2017 (assembly GCF_021976095.1). Taxonomy (NCBI): domain Eukaryota; kingdom Metazoa; phylum Cnidaria; class Anthozoa; order Malacalcyonacea; family Xeniidae; genus Xenia; species Xenia sp. Carnegie-2017. The sequence goes on along the minus strand of NW_025813484.1, from coordinate 7,722,518 downwards.
CAGCTGAGAAGGATGAAATAAAATATTGATCTATTAAAGTGGTATGCATGTAAATTGAAAATCAATGTCGCCAATTTGAGGAAAAAACATTAACCTTCTGCAAAATCAGGTACCAGTTTATTAACTATGTCCTGAAGAACACAATCGGTTCTGGAAGTTGAAAAGCATAGCATCAAATTTTGCCCACCTCTGGTACTTAAAACAAAATTAGATGGTTCTCCTTACTTCAGATTATACCAAGGATTTGTTTTATGCACAAGCTCATGGCATAGTGGACATTTGTAGTTGCAACGAACTCTCTCAAAATGCTTCACAATACAACTTCTACAAACTTAAAACATAGCCAAGTGTGAAAATTTTGTCATAATCACCCTCTAACCAATGATGGCAACACAAGTGTTGGACTAGCAGTTTGTGAAATATGTGAAAATACTAACATGAGTGTAGACATTCAGTTATTGTTGTAGCATCAACTAAATATCCTTGACAAACTGGACACGTGATGTGTGGATTTAGCAATTTGATTTGGATTGACCTTGGTTTCTAAACACAACACAAAGACAACTTGTAGTGTTATGAAATCATCTATTTTTAAATAAATGGTTATAGTTACCAGTGCTAATTTGTCAAATTCTTCCTTCCATTTTTCAGGTACAGTCGGTATGAGTTTCCTTGATCTTTTCCTCCTGAATTGCTTGGTGGACATCAGGACTTAACATAAAATAATACATCATATGATACAAAGGTAAGTTTAGGCAACATAGCATAAGTTGTTGTGGAACAGATTTATGCCTTTCCTCTTAAGACGGACGTAGTGGTTTGTTTGTGTTGTATAAAATACTTAAAAAATATCAACATATATAGCAAATGTTCTATAGTAAAATAAAAGATGACAATTCTTTACCTCTATGGTTGTCATTGACATTTTGCATGTGTGCCATGCTTGGGTCTAGCTTGTAAGATCTTGGCTGACCAACGTTTGCAGTTATTTTAACTGACTTGAATAGCATGAGTGAGTGGCTTTTATGATTTAGTAAATTTGATCAAGGCACCTGGATTAATCATTGATATCAATGACATGTACCTAGTGTTGTTGACAAGACATGCACCTGTTATTTTTGACAAATTAAGTCGAGTGACTTAAGTCATTCATTGATATTTTATTACTGTCAGTATTTACAAATTTTAAATGTTTTGAAAATTGCAAATGGGTGAAATGACTACAAGATAAAGTGTATGATCAGTATAAATGAATGTCACAAAGTTACCGAAATTAGATCACGTGACTAAAACACATATCCAAGTCAGTGGATACTGGACTGCTGCTGCACTGCGGTGCACGTAGTGTACGACTGTGCGTGCAAAGAAAAACAACTGTACTGCAACAAAAATTTAATAAATATTTTCTAAATATTGAATGTTATAGTGATTAAAAATAAAAGAACGATGAATTATAAAACATAAAAATGCTCTGGGAGGACACAGAGACTTCAGAAAGTGAGTGAACGACTCAATTATCAGCCCATGGTTGTTTTTCTGACGAACCAAATACAAGATACAAGAGCATTCCAAAAACCTCGATGGCAGCCGTGATATAGAATACAATTGCCCATTGATGATGAATATTCTAAGAAATTGTAAGTTATTTTTATACTTTTACTAATGGCTAATTGCATGTTTAATATGCTATTGGATTAAATTGAAATGTTATAAAAGCTCATTTATTCTTACCCGTGCTCTGTAAGACTTCCAACCACTTCTGGTGAAATAAAACCAGTGATATTACAGGCAAAGTTAGAAATACCCATTAATACACTTGAATACTTTGGTGCAAGCTCACCAAGTTTGCTCCTGGACCACTTAGCTAAAGTTTGATACTGTAATTGCTATGGTTGCTATGACAATAGCAGTTGAGGCATTAGATGCATAAACCATGGCAAAGATAAAGACTCCACCTATTCCAGCACCTAAAGTATGAAGAGAACCACGAAAATTCAATATTGGAGAATAGATACTGTCAATTTCACCTTGTGTATCTCTAAAATAGTTTTGAGTATTCATTTGAACATTCAAATGTTTATTTGTTAGTTTGCATCTTCAAACTTACAGAAAATGATCTGATTGGCTAACATATATAGATATTGACTAATCAGATTATCTTCCGTAAGTTTTGAACATGCAACTAAAAAGAAAACACTTGAAAGTTTGTAGGAATATTCTAATGTTCAAATGAATGTTCCAAACTTTTTCAGAAGAAAGTTAAAATCAACATTATGTTACCATGAAGTTTCATGTCCATTTTAGTACAACTGCTAAGGGGGTGAGTAAAATTTATTTTAAATAAAGCTTAGAAATGATGTTGGTATAATATTAAGCAATAAAGTTACTTCTCATAATGATGGTTTATGCAACATTTTATTCTCGTTCCTCAACCACTTCTCTCAAGAGTCAACACTTTTAAGAGAGTCATATTAATTATTATGATTGCAAACTTATGAAAAAGCATGTGGTAAAATAAATCTTACCAAACAAATAAGAGAGTTTTCTGGCATTTGTTGTGCTTAAATATTTTCGTTTTCTCAACATATCTATGAAAAATCCCCATGCAGGTGTGAGTAGTCCTGCTACTACATAAGGAATGGAACTAGTGAAACCAATCTGTATAAGAAAAAAAAAACAATGATATAAGTTCATGATGTTTTTCAAATCGTTTTCATTTACTCTTCTCATTAATCTTATCTTACAACTTGTTTTTGTTCAATTTATTGCATGCATAGGTCTTATTTCCAACCATTTGAGCTTATGACAAAACAAATTCATTGAGGTTATAATAGAAGATTATTCTCTTAATTGAAATTTAAAAATAGGTACACGAGCATACATGTGGGTAGCCTAAATTTGCTCGAGATGTAACTGATGTTTGCAAAGCTAACATTTATATGAAATCCTTTGTTATTGGTTTAGACAACTGTCAGTGAAACAGATGTGGGTTGTTGCATTCCTTTAAGTCATAGCATTACAAATAGCGTTGCTAGTTTAAATTTCCATTAATACATCTTTGTTAAAAGTGGTTTAAAGTACATTTGTTAAAGTTCTTTGTTTATTTATACATTCAGCCTGAACATAGAGATCAATAATACAGATGGTGGCTGATTGGTGGATTAGCTGTTCTCTCCTTTTATATGGTTAAAACTTGTATAATGTATAGGTTATGTAATGTATAGCTTAAAACTATACATTACTCACATTAGTACCAACTCAATAAACTTTTTGTTCCTTTGAAAGGGCGCTATGTATAAACTACCGTAACATCTACATGATCATGATTTTGCATTAACATCATGCTTTCAATGAATTCAATTTTCATAAAAAATCCACGAACCGTTGTTATATCTAGTTTATGAACATCACTGAGATAGCTTGGAAGTGAAAGCATAAATGTGTAGAAACACCAACAATCCATAAAGACGGGAAGTATGATCGCCCAAACTCTTATCGATGTGAGCATATATCTCCATGGAATTTCACGAAATTTCAACTGTAAATACACACAGATGAACTGTTATGTTACACATAAATAGTTCTTTTTGATCTGTCATACTTTGGAACCAATTAGTTCCACTACTTACACTGTTTTACGTTGTCAAGTGAATAAACAAATAGAATATGATAAATAAAGAAAATAAAATAAATATGTTGTGTTGCAAATAAATAGTACTTTTTGATCTGTCATACTTTGGAACCAATTAGTTCCACTACATGTATTGTATTGTTTCACGTCAATTTATGTTGTCTAGTGAATGAAGAAATAGAATATGATAAATAAATAAAGAAAATAAATCAAATATTTAAATTCAAGTAATATTGTTCAATCATTTTAAGATATTTACTTTAGTTGTCCAGTGTTTTCCAATCTTTTGTATCTCAGACCGAGATATAGTAGGATGATCGGCTGGTTGTTCCACCCCCAGATACAGCCAACATAAATACCAGAGGACTCCTTGAGCTCCTTCAACAAATGAAAAAAATGAAAAAATATTTTCTCGTTTAGGTGCAACAGCTAGAGCAACTTTTTAACTTGGTTTGCTAAGGAATCATCACTTTTGTTATCTTCAGTTGTTTTTGTTTTTGCGAAATACGTCATGATTCAACAGTCAGTGTTGAAAACACAGGCAATTACCCCCTTCCATCGAAATGGCTGAAAAAATATTCTAATGAAATATCTGCCACGCAAGGGGATTTTCCTGTTTTCTGCACTGTATGACTGGCGTTTTAAGGCACTTGAACGAAAGCAATAAAAGATTATCTTCTGTATGCTAGTATTCTCTGATAATTGTTTTATAAATTTATGACGTAATGATTTATTTTCATTAGATCCTTGAAAAAGCGATGAACGAAAACTTACCAAAGAAGTAAAACGGACGGCCATCCGTATGAACTACCGGCCAGAAGACCACTTATTGAGTTCGCAAAACTGTTCCCCACAGAAGACCTGCATGAGAGGATCATGGGTAAGTTTTAAATTGTTGACGACGTTTGTTTATGCAAGCTGTAGAAATCAAAATCTACTCATAAAACAGCGCTTTAAATGTTTTGACGAAATCACAAATTTCGAAAGTACGTAGCTAAAGCTCCGTTGCGCGTCAATTTCAACAGCTAGCGCTGCAAATTAATATAATATTGAAAATTATATTGATTCATCAGATGCACGTACTTTATATGTGTCTTACGAAAGCATTTATGTACAACATAAATGACATCATAAATTACGATCATTCAATCACCTGCATATGAAACGGTGACGAAAATACTCCTTTCGTAAATAGGTGACCATTTGCTTATTAAATCAATGCCTGAACTCGCCACCAAACCCTATGGAAAACAATCACATCATGTACGACTTCATGTAAATATGGAGATTTTTCTTGATAAAATGAATGGTTTGAACCCGGGAGTATCGTTACATGTTTGTACACGTAGATCGTCCAGGTTAGTAGACTCTTGAGAAGAACTGTTGTTGTTGGTGTTGACTGACGTTTCAAAAACCTTAGCGGTAGTCATCAAGTGCTGTCACAGTCAACATCAACATCAACATTCCTTCTCGAGACTCTACTAACCTGGACAATCTACGTCAACAAACATGCAAAAAATTTCTTGTTACTACCATGGGCTTACCAAGCAAGGAGGGCAGCCAAATTGTTAGACAAACCAGGTTAATCGAGCAATTTGCGATTGGACTTAATGATTGTCGTACATTTAGGCCAAACAATTGACGAAAAATTTTAGCGGATATTCTCGTGGCTATCCACACACTTTCACATAAATGTCCTAGCATTAACTACGCATTTAGTGAGTTACTATGAAAACTTGAATGGAATTTTGCTTAAGATAAAACTATCTTATCATGTGCATGCTGAATTGTTTTGTGGAATAAAACTGACTAAAGTCGTCGCAATTTAAAGGTATATATAGCATATTCAACGACTAAAATCTCATCTCTATAGTTTGCTACACACTATCAAATAAGCTTTCATAAAGCTGAAAAGTTATACCTTACCAAGAATGCACCTTCCAGTACCCGTAGTACTATGAAGGCACTGACGTTCGCCCTAACGATCAGTGGTGTGAAAAGCGTAAGAACCGAGGAGCCAAAAATTGCAATACCAAGTAGAAATGAACTGCCATACTTTGTACAAAGCAATCCTGCCGGTATTTGAAGAGCAGTATAGCTCCAGTAAAGGGACGCCAGAATTGTACCTGCAAACGTCTATCATTGTTACCAGTTGATTGCATCTGATATGACATTTTATTACATGGTGCTAATACATGCTGGCGGCATTAGAGTACTGCCATAAGCAATATTAGATGAATTTAGTAAACTTCAAAAATAATTTCTTATTACAACATATGATTGATTCCGCACATTGTCACGAGGTCAAATAGATTGTTCGCCACCACACAATGTTAAGATCTGAAGCAAATCATTCCATTCTACACAACCAACCCCCACCTCCGTGTATTTATCTGTGCACAAAACTCCAATTACTCACAGCAGATCTATTCTGGCTCCTTAAAGAGATAAATGGGACATTAGTCCGTGGTTTTTACCGTAATGCTTTGTAAAATTTTCTGACTTTCATAGACTATTAGATGAATTACAAACGTAATTGGCTGTTTATCCACTACCAGCGTACAATACCGCCCCACATACTAACGTACTTGGCTGTGTATCAACTACCAGCGTACAATACCGCCGTCACATACTAACGTACTTGGCTGTGTATCAACTACCAGCGTACAATACCGCCGCCACATACTAACGTACTTGGCTGTGTATCAACTACCAGTGTACAATACCGCCGTCACATACTAACGTACTTGGCTGTGTATCAACTACCAGTGTACAATACCGCCGTCACATACTAACGTACTTGGCTGTGTATCAACTACCAGCGTACAATACCGCCGTCACATACTAACGTACTTGGCTGTGTATCAACTACCAGTGTACAATACCGCCGTCACATGCTAACGTACTTGGCTGTGTATCAACTACCAGCGTACAATACCGCCGTCACATACTAACGTACTTGGCTGTGTATCAACTACCAGCGTACAATACCGCCGCCACATACTAACGTACTTGGCTGTGTATCAACTACCAGCGTACAATACCGCCGCCACATACTAACGTACGGCTGTGTATCAACTACCAGTGTACAATACCGCCGTCACATACTAACGTAATTGGCTGTGTATCAACTACCAGTGTACAATACCGCCGTCACATACTAACGTACTTGGCTGTGTATCAACTACCAGCGTACAATACCGCCGTCACATGCTAACGTACTTGGCTGTGTATCAACTACCAGTGTACAATACCGCCGTCACATACTAACGTACTTGGCTGTGTATCAACTACCAGCGTACAATACCGCCGTCACATACTAACGTACTTGGCTGTGTATCAACTACCAGTGTACAATACCGCCGCCACATACTAACGTACTTGGCTGTGTATCAACTACCAGCGTACAATACCGCCGTCACATGCTAACGTACTTGGCTGTGTATCAACTACCAGTGTACAATACCGCCGCCACATACTAACGTACTTGGCTGTGTATCAACTACCAGTGTACAATACCGCCGTCACATACTAACGTACTTGGCTGTGTATCAACTACCAGTGTACAATACCGCCGTCACATACTAACGTACTTGGCTGTGTATCAACTACCAGCGTACAATACCGCCGTCACATGCTAACGTACTTGGCTGTGTATCAACTACCAGTGTACAATACCGCCGTCACATACTAACGTACTTGGCTGTGTATCAACTACCAGCGTACAATACTGCCGTCACATACTAACGTACTTGGCTGTGTATCAACTACCAGTGTACAATACCGCCGCCACATACTAACGTACTTGGCTGTGTATCAACTACCAGCGTACAATACCGCCGTCACATGCTAACGTACTTGGCTGTGTATCAACTACCAGTGTACAATACCGCCGCCACATACTAACGTACTTGGCTGTGTATCAACTACCAGTGTACAATACCGCCGTCACATACTAACGTACTTGGCTGTGTATCAACTACCAGCGTACAATACCGCCGCCACATACTAACGTACTTGGCTGTGTATCAACTACCAGTGTACAATACCGCCGCCACATACTAACGTACTTGGCTGTGTATCAACTACCAGTGTACAATACCGCCGCCACATACTAACGTAATTGGCTGTGTATCAACTACCAGTGTACAATACCGCCGCCACATACTAACGTAATTGGCTGTGTATCAACTACCAGCGTACAATACCGCCGCCACAGACTAACGTAATTGGCTGTGTATCAACTACCAGCGTACAATACCACCGCCACATACTAACGTACTTGGCTGTGTATCAACTACCAGCGTACAATACCGCCGCCACAGACTAACGTAATTGGCTGTGTATCAACTACCAGTGTACAATACCGCCTCCACATACTATATCATTTCCGAAGGAAAATCAAAATTGCCAAAGCTGTGATGAAAAACTGCAGCAGGAAACAAGAAGTTGAATTTGAAGTTTAAATCTAAACTTCAGTTTGTCATCTATATGTAGCAAGTGATAAAAGCAAGCATTGCATTTTTTTCTTACCTCGTCTCTTTATGAACGTGACATTTGTGATATGCTGCATGGTCATCTTCTCCGTGCGTCATTGCTACAATGGTCACGTTCACACACATCCTTATGCAATACATGTTGAAATTAGCCAGTGCAATCATAACTAAAATTATGAAACGTTTAGGGATTTCTTGCAATATCCGTATCCCAGTGACTGGTCTTGATATCCTAGTTTGCGTTGTCGCTTCTCCGTCACTTATTTCACTGTTGAAACGGGTGAAACGATTGTGTTATTACATGTGGATGGAAGGATAGGATGGTGTTCAAACGGGATGAAATAATCGTCATTTTACATGTGGATGGAAGGATTTGATGGGATAAGAAAGGTTCAGCGCATGCTAAGCTGTTAATCAACCATCAAGTTATTTTCTATTGGATTCTAAGCGCTTTAATCGTTTAGATGAGAAGAGATAGTGAAAATATTGTTAATAAAAAGCACTCTTCGTGGGACACAGTTCAACTCGAGTCTACTTCACTTATGGCAAATGTGAATGGACGAATATAACATGGGTATTAATAATGCCTATGACGGAAGTATTCTGTTGGAAGTAGCAAGTTTTTAAGCCATCAAACTATCAAATTATACAATAAGCATGTTCTTACCAAAGTTCAATTTCTTCATCGTGGTTTGCCTTGCCATCCGATTGTGGACATAAAATCTACCCATTTTATCATGAAGTTTTTCGATGGTTCGTAAGATTCCTCTGTGAGAAGCTTCGTTAAGTCATTTTGGTTTTCCTACTCAATATCCCTTCAGAATTCATTCTTGATCAACTGCTCAATGTTAAACTCAAATTGAAAATATTTTAGATGCGCAGGACTTAGCGAAGTACATAACTTTTTGTAGATTGTCATACATTGTTATCATCTTACCATACGAGATCAACCTGATTTCTGGATATGATATTATGATTCTACCGATTTATGTTCATGCAGTCATTGAAGAGGCTACGATACTTAATGAAACTAGAAGTGGGATCGACGCTTTCTAATAGACATAAAATGCCTTTCGAATTGAGAAAATCAACCAAATCTTTTAAACTCTACTTACTGCGATGTCTTTCTTGTTGACAACAATCGCAGCAGGATACAGTTTATTAAAGATTTACATTATAATATCGATACAGACGAGGATATTTTTCGCTGACGTAAGCTTTAAGTGAAGGAAGAAATTGATGCCGAAGAAACGAAGAAATTACAGATGAATCAATAGAACACTTTTCAATATTGTCTTTTAATTTCAATTAAAAATTGTAAAAGAAAATTGTTATTTGATTCAAAATTTTATAATCAAATTTTGAAACGTGTTTCGATTATTTTTAAAATTCTAGTCAAGATAAAGTGCTAAGTTTTTGATCATGAACCATCAACCGTGGTGTAGTTTTTTACTTTTTTCATATCAATTGTTAATTGGTTAAAGTTTAATTAGTATTTGTAATCAAGTGTGTTTGTTGCAAAATGTTCCGAAATCAATAATGACAATGGCATTTCATCCAAGTTGTGATATAACAATTGTAGCAGCTGATGACATATTTGGAAGCATTGGAATTTTAAATGTGGTGAGACTCTTTGATTTTATTTGTGTTGCTTTGCACTTCATTTTGATGCCTTTTGTAGTAGCAAACAGTTGTAGTGCTGTTTTCTAATTAAACCGTTCTCTAATAATTGTTGGTCCCATTGAGGATTTTGATCATATTAGTCTTGTTTTGTGTAAGACTTGCTAGAAACATCATTATGGAGCTCCAGTAGCTCCATAATGCCTTCTGTCGGTAATGGCAGTACGTCCGTGGTAACTGAAACACGACTACTATCTGACGGACTAAAACATTCCATAACACCTAGACGAATCCCGACTGAGACGATAGTATCAAGTGTCGAGGCTGTCCTAGCGTATCAAAGAGACTTGTCAGAGACAACCAAAGACGAATCAGAAGCAGGGTAGCCTCCGCTTTACAATCGTCCTCTATACGTGACAACAACTTGACAAAGGACGAGCAAGAAGCACTCAAACGACTAAAAACACGACAACAACATCGTCATTTTACCAGCAGACAAAGGACACGTGACTGTGGTCATGGACAGGAATGATTACTTCGACAAAATGGACACCCATGTTAACGACAGACAAACGTGCGAACAACTCAAACGAGACCCAACTTCATCACTATTACGCAAACTTAACAGCAAGATCTTCTCTATGAGAAAATCTAGCATTATATCCGACCGTATTTGCTATCGACTTAGATGTTCAGTGCTACGACCACCCAGACTATACGGACTACCAAAACTTCACAAACCACAAATACCCATGCGAACAATTGTATCATTCTGTGGTTCGCCTACTTACGAACTCTCAACGTACTTGACTGACATACTGCAACCACTTACAAGCAGATCAAAACACAATATACAATCCACTGAAACATTCATTAAAAAACTGAGCACTATACAAATACCGGACAACTATATACTAGTGTCTTTTGATGTGAAATCACTGTTCACCAGTATTCCACTTAATCTGGCACTTACTTGTACAAAAACCCTCAATACAAACACTACAGACGTACTGCCATTACCGACAGAAGACATTATGGAGCTACTGGAGCTCTGCCTCTCCTCGACTTACTTCCAGTACAAAGGTACTCACTACAAACAATTACATGGAACAGCAATGGGCTCACCCGTTTCTGTTGTAGTTGCTGAAATTGTAATGCAATCTATAGAGGAACGGGCGCTCACGACTTACAAACATGCACTACCTTTTTGGTTTCGCTACGTAGATGACACAATCACAGCACTACATGCGGACGAGATTGATGACTTTCACACTCACATGAACAAACAGAACAGCCACATACAATTTACCAAAGTGTCGAAGAAAACGGAACTCTTCCTTTCTCGACTGTTTGGTAAAACAGAACAGTCAAAAACTACCAACAACAGTTTATCGCAAACCAAAACACACTGACCGACTTAGACCAATCATTTTACAACCTTACATCACACAAAGCCACCACAATCAGAACATTAACAAGACGTGCACAAATCATATGTGATACACTGAACGCTCTACACAACGAAAACAACTATTTCAAACGTGTTTTTGACAAAAATCAACTATAACTCTGACTTCATCAAACGCATCACTTACAAACCCAACAAACCCAAAGAAACGAACAACTCGGTGACAACAGCAACGATACGTTACATCAAAGGTACGTCTGAGACTATCTCGCGTATCTTACGACCATACAACATACGTGTCGCACATAAACCAATCACAACGTTACGACAAGTACTAACGAACATAAAGGACAAAGAACAACCCAACGAACGACAAGGTGCAGTTTAAAAAATAAACTACTCCGACTGCCACGCCTCCTACTTCGGGGAAACTGGCAGGAACTTAAACATAACACTTACTGAACACAAACGAGCTACAAAGAAACAAGGCAAAACTAATCACATTGCCGAACATCACCAAATCACAAAGCACAACATTGACATTGACTCGGCAAAATGCATTACTTACAGTACTGACTATAAACAACGGCTTACATTAGAAAGTTGGTATACCAACTTGGAACAAACCTCCCTGAACAGATCACAGCAATTACCGGCACCTTAAATACGACTTATTCACAATACAAACAAACGATCAACTAAAAACATTACACTTCACACTAATTCACAATGACAATACACAATTGACACACACATTACAAATAAAAACATCACAACTAAATCACACATCACAACTAAAAAATGTTAAATTATTCGTGATTCGGCAATAACATTCATATTGTACGTGAAATATTTATGATTTTATTATGGAACAAATAACAAGTTAAGTATCAGTGAACAACGATAGTACAATTACAAGTTAAGAATATCACTTAATCTGACATGTGTCATATCTACTTAATTATGCATGCAATGCTATGTTGTTTATGTCTTTTCGTTTGATGTTCATATCTTAACACTCCCTTTCGAAAAACATAAACTGATCACTATTCCTTTAAATGTTTGTTACTCCCATGTTAGATCTCATTCGTTGAAATACAGTTTTTCCTAATGGTTTCGTTAACATATCAGCAACCATTTGTTGTGACGTACAATACTCAAGTGCAATTTCTTTCTTCAGTACTTTGTCGCGAATAAAATGATATTTTATGTCAATGTGTTTCGTTCTTGGATGGTATTTCTGATTTTTTGACAAACTTATTGCTCCTTGATTATCCTCTGTTATGATAGTTGGTCCTTTTGAGTGAAGTTTAAATGATGTAGTAAGCCTCTTAACCATGTTGCTTCTTGACATGCTTGTGATGCTGCAACATTCTCAGCTTCAGTAGATTACAGAGCTAAAATACTTTACTTTTTGCTTGCCCAACTTACCAATCTACCACAAATCATGAATAGGTATCCTGTATGTGATTTTCGATTATTTGGATCACATCCCAATCAGCATCAACAAATCCACTTAATTTGACTTCAAATTCTTTATGTCCATCAAAGCAAATGCCGTAGTTCATCGTACCTTTAATGTAACGTAAAATACGTTTGGCAGCATTCAAGGTCTTGGCTAGGGTTAGCACAGAATTGATTAACTGTTGAAAGTGCTTGTGCCAGGTCTGGTCTTGTCGCTGTAACTGCATACGTTAAAGCACCAATTAATTCTTAATATTTCGTTATGTTCATTGGCTCTCTTTCATTATTCAACAACTTGGTTCCTAGCTCAACGGAAGTTGCAACAGGTTTGCAGTCTTGCATTCTAAATCTCTTCAATAAATTCGTCAAATACTTTGATTGATGAAGTCGCATCTGTTTCTTTTCCTTTCTCGTTGAATTTGAATCCCCAGACAGAAATGAATTTCACCTAGATCTTTCATTTCAAAGCGTTTCTTCAAAATACCTTTCTCCTTCTAGAATTTTCTTGTTACTTGCAAGAATCAAATCATCGACGTATAACGCTAAAAGCATTATATTATCTCCCTTTCGTTTAATGTACAGACACGGATCAGAATTGGATTGAACGTAACCGGATTTCTTTATGAACTGATCAATGCTATCAAACCAGCATCTCGAAGATTGCTTCAAGCCGTCTATGCTTTTGTTTAATTTACAGACCTTCTGTTCTTGTCCCTTTTTCTCATATCCTTCAGGTTGCTTCATATATATTTCCTCTTTAAGTTCACCGTTGACACATCCATTTGGTGTACGTCCAAATCTAACTGATTAGCAATTGCCAAGAGAGAGCGAATTGATGTATATTTCGCTACTGGAGAAAATGTTTCTTCATAATCCAAGCCATATTCTTGTAAGTCTCCTTTGGCAACTAACCGATCTTTATACCGTTCAATTGAGCCGTCTGCTTTGTACTTTACTTTGAATATCCATCGAGAATCTATAGCTTTACGATCTTCAGGTAAGTCAACCAATGTCCAAGTATTTTTCTTCGTGTGGGAAGAATATTCACTGTCCATTGCTTGCTTCCATTTCGCCTTATCTGGACTATCAAAAGCTTCATTAATATTGAGTGGTTCATCGTGACGGATAGATTCATCATCAATGCTAGCGACATTGTTCTGCCACCAATTACCTATGATCACCACACCATGTCTATCAGGAGATTTGTGTATTCGTGCTGATCGTCGTGGTTGTTGTTGTTCATCTATCATACTGTTGTTGGAACTATCTTCCATTTCTTCATTGACTTCGTGTTCTTCATTGTCTTCTAATAGTTCATCATTCAGTTTTACGGTCACGGTATCTTTAATATATCCACTTTTGACTATGGTAGATTTATTTCGTCGATTAAATGAGCTTTCGTCAAATAACACGTCTCTTGATATGTGAGTTTTACCAGTTGAAGCGTCGTAGAGTCGATAACCTTTACTTGTGAGGTTGTACCCAACAAATGTGCATTTCTTGGTTTTGGAGTCCCATTTCTTCTTTCGTTTCCTTAGGAACGTGCATGTAAGCTGTGCAACCAAAAATTCTCAGATGCGAAACATCAGGTTTCTTAGAATGGAAACATTCGTAAGGTGTAACTCCGTTCACGGATACAGTAGGACTTCGATTTCTTAAGATGACTGCAGTATGAACTGCTTCAGCCCAGAATTTCTTTGGTAGTTTTGCATTGTTCAGCATAGATCGTGCAGCTTCTTGAATGGTTTTGTTCATTCTTTCAGAAACTCTGTTCTGCTGTGGCGTTCTTGGAACACTAAACTGATGCTGAATTCCCATATCCCTTAGATATTTTTCAAACATCTAACAAGTGTACTCACCACCGTTGTCTGATCGAAGTATTTTAATTTTACAGAATATCACTTAATCTGACATGTGTCATATCTTCTAATTATGCATGCAATGCTATGTTGTTAATGTCTTTTTCATTTTCATATCATTACAGAAACGTTTCACACTAATACACAATGACAATACACAATTGACACCCTAACATTTCCTGTACACGCAATACAATGAAGTAAGCTAACCTGACGTTTACTCCTCATTTGACTCTGAAGATGACTACCGCTAAGGTTGTCAAAACGTCAGTCAACAACAACAAACACAGTCCTTCTCAGGACTATACCAACCTGGACGATCTATATTTACAAACAAGTAGGTATGTTGTTTATCGTTTTTTTGCTAGTAGAATTTGTTTCTTTATTCTTCTAGTTGACAAATATAGATACGTGGCACCAGTGGTGCTTATTTTCGCGATTTTCTATGATTAGTAAAACATCATCAAAGGCATCGTCGTCATTGTTCGTGCGTCATCGTAATCGTTGTCATAAATCTACAAGTAAACATTAATTTTTAAGAAGTCCGAAATTGTAGGCTCAATGTTATCTAACATTAAATTTTCATAGAATTATGTTTTGCACTGTTTCTTTTTTATACATTCATAGACATTTATATATTTAAGAATGTCAAAATGTGTTGATAGGATAAGTTATAAAAATATTTTAACATTTGTGGAGGGCGTGAGATTAATAATGTTTGAATATTAACTTTAACGCACAGCGTGACCTGACAACGTGGCATACCACTGCATACACATTAGCCAATCATGTATGACGTGTGTTTTACAAAACAATTTGTATGGGCGAAGCGACCTTCAATTGCTCTTGCTATTTTCATTCGTTTTTTGTCATATGCTAGCAATTCAAACTCATACTGGTGTATAACGACGTAAAACAACAATCAGATATGTTGTTTATCGATTTATTGCGTGTAGAATTTGTTTCTTTATACATCTAATTGACGAATTTAGATACGTGGCAGCAGTGACTCTATTTTCTTTTTTTTATCTATGATTAGTAATACATTATCAACAGAGCCCTCTATTAGCAAGAGTTGGGACAAATGGTCTGGGGCGAGCGCGTCTCTTGATATGTGAGTTTTACCAGTTGAAGCGTCGTAGAGTCGATAACCTTTACTTGTGAGGTTGTACCCAACAAATGTGCATTTCTTGGTTTTGGAGTCCCATTTCTTCTTTCGTTTCCTTAGGAACGTGCATGTAAGCTGTGCAACCAAAAATTCTCAGATGCGAAACATCAGGTTTCTTAGAATGGAAACATTCGTAAGGTGTAACTCCGTTCACGGATACAGTAGGACTTCGATTTCTTAAGATGACTGCAGTATGAACTGCTTCAGCCCAGAATTTCTTTGGTAGTTTTGCATTGTTCAGCATAGATCGTGCAGCTTCTTGAATGGTTTTGTTCATTCTTTCAGAAACTCTGTTCTGCTGTGGCGTTCTTGGAACACTAAACTGATGCTGAATTCCCATATCCCTTAGATATTTTTCAAACATCTAACAAGTGTACTCACCACCGTTGTCTGATCGAAGTATTTTAATTTTACAGAATATCACTTAATCTGACATGTGTCATATCTTCTAATTATGCATGCAATGCTATGTTGTTAATGTCTTTTTCATTTTCATATCATTACAGAAACGTTTCACACTAATACACAATGACAATACACAATTGACACCCTAACATTTCCTGTACACGCAATACAATGAAGTAAGCTAACCTGACGTTTACTCCTCATTTGACTCTGAAGATGACTACCGCTAAGGTTGTCAAAACGTCAGTCAACAACAACAAACACAGTCCTTCTCAGGACTATACCAACCTGGACGATCTATATTTACAAACAAGTAGGTATGTTGTTTATCGTTTTATTGCTAGTAGAATTTGTTTCTTTATTCTTCTAGTTGACAAATATAGATACGTGGCACCAGTGGCGCTTATTTTCGCGATTTTTGTCTATGATTAGTAATACATCATCAAAGGCATCGTCGTCATCGTTCGTGCGTCATCGTAATCGTTGTCATAAATCTACAAGTAAACATTAATTTTTAAGTCCGAATTTGCAGGCTCAATGTTATCTAACATTAAATTTTCATAGAATTATGTTTTGCACTGTTTCTTTTATACATTCATAGACATTTATATGTTTAAGAATGTCAAAATGTGTTGATAGGATAAGTTATAAAATATTTGAACATTTGTGGAGGGCGTGAGATTAATAATGTTTGAATATTAACGTTAACGCACAGCGTGACCTGACAAACGTGGCATACCACTGCATACACATTAGCCAATCATGTATTGACGTGTGTTTTACAAAACAATTTGTATGGGCGAAGCGACCTTCAATTGCTCTTGCTATTTTCATTCTTTTTTTGTCATATGCTAGCAATTCAAACTCATACTGGTGTATAACGACGTAAAACAACAATCAGATATGTTGTTTATCGTTTTATTGCGTGTAGAATTTGTTTCTTTATACATCTAATTGACGAATTTAGATACGTGGCAGCAGTGACTCTAATTTGCTTTTTTTCTATTATTAGTAATACATTATCAAAGGCATCGTCATCATCTTTCGTGCGTTTTTTACTTTCGTAATCGTAGTCATAAATCTACAAGTAGACGTTAATTTTTTAAAAAGACTAACATTGTAGGCTCAATGTTGTCTAACACTAAATTTTCAAAGAATTATGTTTTGCACTGTTTCTTTTGTATACATTCATAGACATTTATATGTTTGAGAATTTCAAAATGTGTTAATGGTGATAAGTTACAAAAACCTTCGAACATTTTTAAGGCATTTGATGAATAATGTTTAAATTTTAACTTAAAATCTTTACAAGTTCTTCAGTTGTAATATATCCTTAAGTATATCCAGCTATAGTTAAGTTTTTAAAGACAACGAAGCTCTTAGTTTTTCATTTAACATCAGAACAACAACACTCAACAGAATGATTTACAAAAATAATCACAACTTTTGCAATTGAAGTCGTGGCCGATCGCAAATATATATTTTGTTTAGAAATTTTTTGAGTTCCTTATAGTTCATTGCGCACACAGTAGCTACCTCAAATTACATTATTAAACGTCTTTTCATTAAAATTGATATGAAAAACAAAGTTTAAACTTGAAAGTTAACTGGAATTAAAACGTTTTCAAAATAACGTATTAAGAGGTAAATCCGAGTCAACTTGAAGCGGAAAGCTGTCGAAGGAATTTTTCAAACGTTTGCTGGTAGAACCTTACTGTGATTTATGTAATGCATATAATTATCGATCTTTAAGGTATAAAAGCTATCGACTAACTCATCTTTTAGGTAAATAAGAAGTGCTCTTAAAACATTATTTTTGCTTAAAATTAGGAAATTGAACGAGACGTACCTGAAGTTGAAGTTCCATTGGGATTTTATTAGCATCTGCAGAGTAGAGATTACTCGAGATAGAATCCTTGCAAATGGGGAAACTGGGCCGAGTTGGTAATACTGCTTACGCAAGTTCATATCCTATCATAAATTCTCATTGCGTCAGAACCAAGATTGCGGAAAACCACTGTGGTTTTCTGTACAGCGTGAAATCATGTCTTTTACAATGGGTTTATCGAGATTTTCAGCAAAGAACGCTCCCAGTACTTTGCGGTGTGCAAATATCAAACGTTCGTTTTCGAGGGTAAGAAAAAATTTGCTGGAAAATTGCATAGATTCTTAAATATGGCTTGATGAACTTTTGATGCACGTGTTCTGTGTAAGTACGGCTTTTCAACATCATCGCTGACGACTGAGATTTTTTTTTGTTTTCTTTAGATTAAAAGAAGTACTTTGAGTCAAACAATCTCCACTCATAATGCACCATTCAGATCTTATGCGTAAGTAAAAAGTTTATTTAAAAACTACCAATTAATTATATTAAATTGAACGGTTGAATGGTCTTAACACCAAAACAACTAACTTACCATTGCAGCTGAAATTTTTTTGAAAA
The DNA here is from genome assembly GCF_021976095.1 of Xenia sp. Carnegie-2017. Taxonomy (NCBI): domain Eukaryota; kingdom Metazoa; phylum Cnidaria; class Anthozoa; order Malacalcyonacea; family Xeniidae; genus Xenia; species Xenia sp. Carnegie-2017. Next base: position 7,704,024 of record NW_025813484.1, on the reverse strand, counting down.
GAAGTTTGTGCTCCATTATATGGTTACAAAAAATTGCTTCAGTTAGTTGTTTTGGAGAAAATTAAACTGAATGAGCTAACATACAAATTGATTATATTAAATTGAAAGGTTCAACACCAAAACAACTAGCTTACCATTGTATTTCCTCTTTATCAATACAATTCATTAATTTTGATAATTGGTTCAAAATTTTTTCTACTTTAAGTTCTGATGTACGTAGAGCAGTTTGTGGCATTGATATTGGGACAACAAAGTCATGTGTTGCTGTTATGGAAGGCCAAACACCTAAAGTGATTGAAAATGCTGAGGGAGCAAGGACGACTCCATCACTTGTAGCATTTTCATCAGATGGAAAGGTGCTTGTTGGGGAACCTGCAAAACGACAGGTATAAAAAAGCCAATATTGGTGCTTATACAGACTCTGATTTGTAACTGATGCTGTTTTTATATAAGCAACATTTATTAGCCTAATCTATATGACTTATGCCTGATTTAATTGATTGTCTTTGCTGATATAAAGCCAGCAGAATCATTGCAAAGAAAAGTGCTGAAGTAATGGATTTATTTGTAAACTTTTAGGAAGTGACCAATCCTCAAAATACCCTTCATGCGTCAAAAAGATACATAGGAAGACACTTTGATGATATTCAAGTTCAAAAAGATCTGTATGTATATGCTTGTTGTTAAACACTTCATGAAAAATAATGTTTCTTGCTGTTACTGAATTTCCCTTTGATATATTTGTTGCAGGAAAAACCTCTTATTCAAAATTGTAAAGGCATCAAATGGGGATGCTTGGTTTGATGTTCAAGGAGAAATGTACTCGCCTAGTCAAATTAATGCATTTGTTTTGATGAAAATGAAAGAAACTGCTGAAAGTTATTTGAACACAGATGTACAAAATGCAGTTCTCACTGTACCTGCCCATTTTAACGATTATCAAAAACAGGTAACATAAAATTTGTCAAAGCAAAGATATCATCATGTCTCAGTCATGTCAAAGTTCAAGTCTTCAGGTTTAATAACTGTTTCTATGATAACCATGGATTATTTATTTAAGGCAACAAAAGATGCGGGCAGATTGCAGGTTTGAATGTCCTTCGTGTCATCAATCACCCTACAGCTGCTGCGCTTGCTTATGGAATGGATAGAGCAGAAGATAAAATGTATGTTGGATGAAATGATGCAACTAAAGTTGCCAATTGTGTTGCTTTTTTGGTTTCTAAAATTATGTATTGAAGACATACGTAACTAATAATATGTATGAATGCCAATAAACTAAATAAATGGAAAAGAATTTCACATCAATTTACTATCGTATTGCTAATATTATTTGGTATTTTGTATATTGGATTGTATTGGATAATATTGAATAATGTTGAAATGTGCTTTTATTATTTAGCTTAGCTGTTTATGATCTTGGTGGTGGTACATTTGATGTGTCCATCTTGGAAATCCAAAAGGGTGTATTTGAAGTGAAAGCAACAAATGGTGATACTTATTTGGGTGGTGAGGATTTTGATAATACTATTCTTCAGTATCTTGTAAAGGAATTCAAAAGAGAGGTATGAAATATTTCATCTGCCCAGCATTAAAATTGAATTATCAAATGCAGAATTATTTTAAGGAACCTTGATTTTTATAACTTAAGTTAACTAATCGAATAAATTATGCTCTCATTTTTAGTCGGGATTTGATCTTACGAAGGACAAAATGGCAATTCAAAGATTAAGAGAAGCTGCTGAAAAAGCAAAGATTGAGTTATCGTCGTCCATACAAGTTTGTTTACACAATAATTGATTTGATTGCTTGCACAAAAATGATTGATTGCATGTTTAGTCATTAATTTATCTCATTAACAGTTTATTTTAAATGACATTGCAAAAGTAACTTCACTTCTATCATACTTTATAGACGGATATCAATCTACCTTACATTACTATTGGAGCGTCAGGACCCCAGCACATGAACATGAAATTAACAAGAGAAAAATTTGAGTCACTTGTTGCTGATTTGATTCAAAGAACTGTTGAACCTTGTAAAAAATGTATGAAGGACGCTGACTGTACAATGTCAGATATTGGAGAAGTGTTGTTGGTTGGTGGTATGACAAGGATGCCTAAGGTATCAGTTTGACCTAATCTGTATATTTTGTTTTGACTTGGTCTGGTGTTGAGCTGTGTGGCTCCAGAATTTTATCTGGTTTTCAGTTTGTTGAATTTTGGCCCATTTTTTTTAAAAGGAAGAATTATGACGAATAGACGCTGTAAAGTTGTCCTTTTCAGCATAAGTCAACGTGTGCTTGTTTTCTATGTGTTTTCACAGATTTGTGGTTTTGCTATGTACTGTGCTGATTGCATTCTGTCACAGACCTCACACTGCAAATTTGTTTCCTTTTTTCTTTTTTGAAATATTCCCAAATTGGACTCTTTTCTTGTGGTTTTGAATGGAAAGAAAGAACTGAACTATTTTGAAACTTTAAAGGAAGGTGGAGGACGTCAAAGGGGAGAAATAAAACTAAAAATATCGGTTCTTTGGCGTAGAAAGTTTTTGATGCATAAAAAAGAACCAATATATTTGGTTAATCTCACAGCTATATACCGGTATTTTTGTTGATAGATGTTTGAGTTTCATCTAAATTATTAGTGTCCAAACAGCAGTGTTTTGTTTGAAACTTTCACAATCCTTGTATCTCTGGTTTATTTCAATGGATCCCATAGCAGAACTAAGGAATGTTAATGAATCAATTAGGTGCAAGAACTTGTGAAGGAGATATTTGGTCGTTCGCCAAGTAAGGCTGTGAATCCGGACGAAGCTGTTGCTTTAGGAGCGGCCATTCAAGGTGGAGTTCTTGCTGATGATGTGAAAGATGTTCTTCTGTTGGATGTTACACCTTTATCCCTTGGCATTGAGACGCTTGGTGGTGTCTTTACTAAGCTCATAGAGAGAAACACGACTATTCCTACGAAAAAGAGTGAGGTTCAGTATTTTACCATTAAATTCAGCAAGATTCCTTTGTAATTTACTCCACTGTAACAAACATAGCAAATTTCACTTGCACACTGCATATGTATGATGTGATTGAAATCATCACATTGTATCTATGAAGCTCAATTGCCATTGACTTGATCCAGTTTAAGCATTTATATTTTTTATACCTTTGTAGGTGTTCTCCACCGCAGCTGATGGTCAGACGCAAGTTAAAATTAAGGTTTGTGAAGGTGAACGTGAAATGGCTGCAGATAATAAAACTTTGGGACAGTTTTCTTTGGTGAGTATTACGAATGTTTACTTATTTTTGTTGAACGACGTCAGTGTATTTGATATTTCTAATCTTAATCGTTCACGTTAGGTTGGCATCCCACCTGCACCACGTGGTATACCACAAATTGACGTCACTTTCTACATTGATGCTAATGGCATTGTCAACGTGTCTGCTCGTGATAAGGGAACTGGAAAGAACAACAGAGTAAGTACGTCATGGCTAACGGTTTGAATGACAACGAAAATCTTGTCTGCGTAGCAGAGTTTACTACAGAAATACTTAATTGAAAAAGTCAGGCTTTAAGAAAGCTAATAGTTTTAACTGATTTTTTCATTTTTTTGTTAATATACAAGTACTTATAATTTCTACATTAATATGGTCCACATCTTTTTTAAATCACAGTTCAATTGGTTCAGTGATTGTTGCAGATCTGCTAAAGGGGACAACGAGGGGTTAAGGGCATTTAATTAATATGTTTGACAGCATTCCTTGGTTTAAATTTATTTTCTATTGTACACTCATCCCCAATTGTTGTGTGCATGTTCTTTGATTTTGTGATCAGCTATTCAACAGCTATAGTATTTTAGAGAGTCACTGTTGCATTATTTATTATTTGTACAGTTGTCATCCAATCTTCTGGTGGTTTGAACAAAGATGAGATTGAAAATATGATTAAACAAGCTGAAATGTATGCAGAAAGTGACAGAGAAAGAAAGGTGAGCACGAAAGGAACTGACGTTGTAGTTGAACTGAAGGATAGCCACAGTTTACTCGTTAACCATATGTTAAATGTCTCTGTATAGAGTTTTCTCTTCAGCCTTTTCAAGATGTTTTTTACACGTTCTGTAGGAAAAAACTGAAGCCGTCAACCATGCTGAAAGCATTTTACATGACAAAGAATCGAAAATTGAAGAGTTCAAAGATCAGTTGCCACAAGACGAGGTTAGTTTCACTTCAACGTGAACTTTTGCTGTGATCTAAATCAAAACAATTCATTTACAAGCTGCTAGTTTTTGACGTATTTTTTGAAAAAGACCATCCATTAATACTATAACAATATGAGACACATTTCAAATACTTTAACTAATCTCCGAATCTATTACAATACCTTATATAGTATTACTTAAAACCTTATATGGTATTGCTTGTTACCTTATATGGTTTTGCTTATTACTTTCTATGGAATTGCTTAACACATAATATGGTATTGCTTAGTTTGCCAGTTTGAAAGAGGAAATTACCAAAGTACGCGAGGTGTTAGCAAACACCGAGAATTCTTCTGCGGAAGAAATTAAAGAGCGATGTAACGAATTACAACAGAAGTCACTCAAATTATTTGAGATGGCTTATAAAAAGGTACGTATTTTCTTAAAGTCGATTCAGTGCGGTGCTTTATTTAAAGTATTTCACTTGTTCCATTTAAGTTTCCTTCGTTTTCCAAGATGGCTTCGGAAGAAGAAGATAGCTCGCATAAAGAAGATAGCTCGCAAACAAGTGAACAGCCTGAACATGAAAAAAAACAAGGCAAAAACTAAAATGGCCTCCATTTCATTTGTAACATACAGGCAATAAACGGAATTTGGTATTGATCACCAACCTTTTCATTTCAAGTTGCATGGTTATTTCATCATTCTTATCTTCAGCGTAGTATTCTGGTATATTTTCAATAGGTTCTGAAGGTGCTTCTTGTACTTGTTGTGAGTGTGATTGAGAGTAGTCCACTTTCTGCTCTTGTAACTGTAGTATGATTAATTTGAGGTCTCTGTATGTCTGGTTTTATGACTGTAGTAATCAGGATTATGATCATCAGAATTATCAGACATATAACAACACAAATGAATGAAAATACATTGTCGAACCTTTGTCTGGGATGGCGAGTCCCCTGCTTTGTAGAAAACTTTTGCCTTCTTTCTTCAACTGAGACTGATGAAATAATATATTGATCTTTTGAAGTGGTATACATGTAAGTTAAAATCAATGTCACCAATTTGAGGAAAAAACATTAACCTTCTGCAAAATCAGGTGAAATCCTCTGTTTTTAAATAAATGGTTTTAGTTCACCAGTGCTAATTTGTCAAATTCTTCCTTCTATGACCTCTTAAGACAGAAGTAGTGGTTTGTTTGTGTTGTATAAAATACTTAAAAAATAACATATATAGCAAATATTCTATAGTAGAAAAAAAGATGACAATTCTTTACCTCTATGGTTGTCATTGACATTATATCTATCATTTTGCATGTGTGCCATGCTTGGGCTTAGCTTGTAAGATCTTTACTGACCAACATTTGCAGTTATTTTAACTGACTTGAATAGCATGAGTGAGTGGCTTTTATGATTTAGTAAATTTGATCAAGGCACCTGGATTAATCATTGATATCAATGACATGTACCTAGTGTTGCTGACAAGACATGCACCTGTCTTTTTTGACAAATTAAGTTGAGTGACTTAAGTCATTCATTGATTTTATTATTTTATTACTGTCTCTGTTTACAAATTTTAAATGTTTTGAAGATTGCAAATGGGTGAAATGAGTACAAGAAGTGTATGGTCGGTATGAATGAATGTCGCAAAGTTACCGAATTAGATCACGTGACTAAAACATCATATCCAAGTCAGTGGATACTGGACTGCTGCTGCACTGCGGTGCACGTGGTGTGCGACTGCGCGTGCAAAGAAAAACAACTGTACTGAAACAAAAATTTAATAAATAGTTTTAAATATTGAATGTTATAGTGATTAAAAATAAAAGAACGATGAATTATAAAACATAAAAATGCTCTGGGAGGCCACAGAGACTTCAGAAAGTCAATGAACGACTCAATTATCAGCCCATGGTTTGTTTTTCTGACGAACCAAATACAAGATACAAGAGCATTCCAAAACCTCGATGGCAGCCGTGATATAGAATACAATTGCCCATTGATGATGAATATTCTGCAAGAAATTGTAAGTTATTTTTATACTTTTACTAATGGCTAATTGCATGTTTAATATGCTATTGGATTTAATTGAAATGTTATAAAAGCTCATTTATTCTTACCCCGTGTTCTGTAAGACTTCCAACCACTTCTGGTGAAATAAAACCAGTGATATTACAGGCAAAGTTAGAAATACCCATTAATACACTTGAATACTTTGGTGCAAGCTCACCAAGTTTGCTCCTGGACCACTTGCTAAAGTTTGATACTGTAATTGCTATGGTTGCTATGACAATAGCAGTTGAGGCATTAGATGCATAAACCATGGCAAAGATAAAGACTCCACCTATTCCAGCACCTAAAGTATGAAGAGAACCACGAAAATTCAATATTGGAGAATAGATACTGTCAATTTCACCTTGTGTATCTCTAAAATAGTTTTGAGTATTCATTTGAACATTCAAATGTTTATTTGTTAGTTTGCATCTTTAAACTTACAGTAAATGATCTGATTGGCTAACATATATAGATATTGACTAATCAGATTATCTTCCGTAAGTTTTGAACATGCAAACTAAAAAGAAAACACTTGAAAGTTTGTAGGAATATTCTAATGTTCAAATGAATGTTCCAAACTTCTTTCAGAAGAAAGTTAAAATTAACATTATGTTACCATGAAGTTTCATGTCCATTTTAGTACAACTGCTAAGGGGGTGAGTAAAATTTATTTTAAATAAAGCTTAGAAATGATGTTGGTATAATATTAAGAATACAGTTACTTCTCATAATGATGGTTTATGCAACATTTTATTCTCGTTCCCTCAACCACTTCTCTCAAGAGTCAACACTTTTTAAGAGAGTCATACTAATTATTATGGTTGCAAACTTATGAAAAAGCATGTGGTAAAATAAATCTTACCAAACAAATAAGAGAGTTTTCTGGCATTTGTTGTGCTTAAATATTTTCGTTTTCTCAACATATCTATGAAAAATCCCCATGCAGGTGTGAGAGTCCAGCTACTACATAAGGAATGGAACTAGTGAAACCAATCTGTATAAGAAAAAAACAATATAAGTTCATGATGTTTTTCAAATGTTTTCATTTACTCTTCTCATTAATTCTATCTTACAACTTGTTTTGTTCAATTTATTGCATGCATAGGTCTTATTTCCAACCATTTGAACTTATGACAAAACAAATTCATTGAGGTTATAATAGAAGATTATTCTCTTAATTGAAATTTTAAAAATAGGTACACAGAGCGTACATGTGGGTAGCCTAAATTTGCTCGGAGATGTAACAGATATTTGCAAAGCTAACATTTATATGAAATCCTTTGTTATTGGTTTAGACAACTGTCAGTGAAACAGATGTGGGTTGTTGCATTCCTTTAAGTCATAGCATTACAAATAGCGTTGCTAGTTTAAATTTCCATTAATACATCTTTTTTAAAAGTGGTTTAAAGTACATTTGTTAAGTTCTTTGTTTATATATATATTCAGCCTGAAAATCATAAAAGTCCACGAACCGTTGTTATATCTAGTTCATGAACATCCTTGAGATAGCTTGGAAATGAAAACATAAATGTATAGAAACACCAACAATCCATGAAGACGGAAGTATGATTGCCCAAACTCTTATCGATGTGAGCATACATCTCCATGGAATTTCACGAAATTTCAACTGTAAATACACACAGATGAACTGTTATGTTACAGATAAATAGTTCTTTCTGATCTGTCATACTTTAAAACTAATTAGTTTCACTACATGTATTGTATTGTTTCACTTCAATTTATGTTGTCTAGTGAATGAAGAAACAGAATATGATAAATAAATAAAGAAAATAAATCAAATATTTAAATTCAAGTAATATTGTTCAGTCATTTTAAGATATTTACTTTAGTTGTCCAGTGTTTTCCAATCTTTTGTATCTCAGACCGAGATATAGTAGGATGATCGGCTGGTTGTTCCACCCCCAGATACAGCCAACATAAATACCAGAGGACTCCTTGAGCTCCTTCAACAAATGAAAAATGAAAAATATTTTCTCGTTTAGGTGCAACAGCTAGAGCAACTTTTAACTTGGTTTGCTAAGTAATCATCACTTTTGTTATCTCCAGTTGTTTTGTTTTGCGAAATACGTCATGATTCAACAGTCAGTGTTGAAAACACAGGCAATTACCCCTTCCATCGAAATGGCTGAAAAAATATTCTAATGAAATATCTGCCACTCAAGGGTAGGGATTTTCCTATTTTCTGCACTGTGTGACTGGCGTTTTAATGGCACTTGAACGAAAGCAATAAAAGATTATCTTCTGTATGCTAGTATTCTCTGATAATTGTTTTATAAATTTATGACGTAATGATTTATTTTCATTAGATCCTTGAAGAAGCGATGAACGAAAACTTACCAAAGAAGTAAAACGGACGGCCATCCGTATGAACTACCGGCCAGAAGACCACTTATTGAGTTCGCAAAACTGTTCCCCACAGAAGACCTGCATGAGAGGATCATGGGTAAGTTTTAAATTGTTGACGACGTTTGTTTATGCAAGCTGTAGAAATCAAAATCTACTCATAAAACAGCGCTTTAAATGTTTTTGACGAAATCACAAATTTCGAAAGTACGTAGCTAAAGCTCCGTTGCGCGTGCAGTTTCACCAGCTAGCGCTGCAAATTAATATAATATTGAAAATTATATTGATTTATCAGATGCACATACTTTATATGTATCTTACGAAAGCATTTATGTACAACATAAATGACATCATAAATTACGATCATTCAATCACCTGCATATGAAACGGTGACGAAAATACTCCTTTCGTAAATAGGTGACCATTTGCTTATTAAATCAATGCTTGAACTCGCCACCAAACCCTGTGGAAAAAAAAATCACATCATGTACGACTTCATGTAAATATCAAGATTTTTCTTGATAAAGTGAATGGTTTGAACCCGGGAGTATCGTTACATGTTTGTACATGTAGATCGTCCAGGTTAGTAGAGCCTTGAGAAGAACTGTTGTTGGTTATGTTGACTGACGTTTCAAAAACCTTAGCGGTAGTCATCAAGTGCTGTCACAGTCAACATCAACATCAACATTCTTTCTCGAGACTCTACTAACCTGGACAATCTACGTCAACAAACATGCAAAAAAATTTCTTGCTACTTCCATAGGCTTACCAAGCAAGGAGGGCAGCCAAATTGTTAGAAAAACCAGGTTAATCGAGCAATTTTCGATTGGACTTAATGATTGTCGTGCATTTAGGCCAAACAATTGACGAAAAATTTTAGCGGATATATGCTCGTGGCTATCTACACACTTTCACATAAATGCGCCAGCATTAACTATGTTTAAAACGCATTTAGTGAGTGACTATGAAAACTTGAATAGGAATTTTGCTTAAGATAAAACTATCTTATCATGTGCATGCTGAATTGTTTTGTGGAATAAAACTGACTTAAGTCGTCGCAATTTAAAGGTATATATAGCACATTCAATGACTAAAATCTCATCTCTATAGTTTGCTACACACTATCAAATAAGCTTTCATAAAGCTAAAAAGTTATACCTTACCAAGAATGCACCTTCCAGTACCCGTAGTACTATAAAGGCACTGACGTTCGCCCTAACGATCAGTGGTGTGAAAAGCGTAAGAACCGAGGAGCCAAAAATTGCAATACCAAGTAGAAATGAACTGCCATACTTTGCGCAAAGCAATCCTGCCGGTATTTGAAGAGCAGTATAGCTCCAGTAAAGGGACGCCAGAATTGTACCTGCAAACGTCTATCATTGTTACCAGTTGATTGCATCTGATATGACATTTTATTACATGGTGCTAATACATGCTGGCGGCATTAGAGTACTGCCATAAGCAATATTAGATAAATTTAGTAAACTTCAAAATAATTTCTTATTACAACATACGAATGATTCCGCGACATTGTCATGAGGTCAAATAGATTGTTCGCCACCACACAATGTTAAGATCTGAAGCAAATCATTCCATTCTTGTGCACTTCTACTTTTCTTTACACAACCTCCCCACCTCCGTGTATTTATCTGTGCACAAAACTCCAATTACCCACAGCAGATATATTTTTCGTGCATTCAACGAAGACGACTTACCTTGAAGTTGTGTGCTCCAGTGGAATTCTGGCTCCTTAAAGAGATAAATGGGACATTAGTCCGTGGTTTTTACCGTAATGCTTTGTAAAATTTCCTGACTTTCACAGATTATTAGATGAATAACAAACGTAATTGGCTGTGTATTAACTACCAGCGTACAATACCGCCGCCACATACTGTATCATTTGCGAAGGAAAATCAAAATTACCAAAGCTGTGATGAAAACTGCAGCAGTAAACAAGAAGTTGACGTTGAAGTTTAAATCTAAACTTTAGCTTCTCATCTATATGTACGTATGGATAAGAGCAAGCATTGCTTTCTTTTCTTACCTCGTCTCTTGATAAACGAGATTCCGTTGTGTTATGCTTGTCATCTTCTCCGTGCGTCATTGCTACAATGGTCACGTTCACACACATCCTTATGCAATACATGTTGAAATTAGCCAGTGCAATCATAACTAAAATTATGAAACGCTTAGGGATTGCTTGAAATATCCGTATCCCAGTGACTGGTCTTGATATCCTAGTTTGCGTTGTCGCTTCTCCGTCACTTATTTCACTGTTGAAACGGGTGAAACGATTGTGTTATTACATGTGGATGGAAGGGTTTGATGGGATAAGAAAGGTTCAGCGCATGCTCAGCTGTTAATCAACCACCAAGTTATTTTCTATTGGATTCTAAGCGCTTTAATTGTGTAGATGAATAGAGAAAGTGAAAATTTTGTTGATAAAAAGCACGCTTCGTGGGACACAGTTCTACTCGAGTCTTCTTCACTTATGGCAAATGTAAATGGACGAATAGAACATGGGTATAAATAATGCCTATGACGGAAGTCTTCAGTTGGAAGTAGCAAGTTTTTAAGCTATCAAACTAACGATTTCGTTTATCCTGAATAAATTATACAATAAGCATGTTCTTACCAAAGTTCAATTTCTTCATCGTGGTGTGCCTCGCCATCCGATTGTGGAGATAAAATCTATCCATTTTGTCATGAAGTTTTTCGATGGTTGGTAAGATTCCTCCGTGAGAAGCTTCGTTAAGTCATTTTGGTTTTCCTCCTCAATTTCACCTTCAGAATTCATTTTTGATCAACTGCTCAATGTTAAATTCAAAATTGAAAATATTTTAGATGCGCAGGACTTAGCGAAGTACATAACTTTTTGTAGATTGTCATAAATTGTTATCGTCTTACCATTTGACAATAAACAAAACTTCACGGCAATAAACAAAACTTCACGGCAATAAACAAAACTACACGGCAATAAACAAAACTACACGGCAATAAACAAAACTCCACGGCAATAAACAAAATTCCACGGGTCACGGCGGAAGTGCTATCTCGGTGGAAGTACAAGATCAAATACCAAATCATCGCCATATTGCCATCGCGTAGCCGTGATCGTTTTTTATCTTTGCTTTGTAAGAAAGTTTTGCTCAAACTGTGGACAAGAGGTCGCAAGCACTTGGAATTTGTTCGAAGTGTGGTTTCTGTGAGTTTCTGCTGATGATGTTTCATATTTTAATATAATTTAAAGTTTATTTGCGTTTCTTTGTTTGTTTTCAACATTTCAGGTGCGCCATCGACCTCTTCCGCTTCGACGTCCAGTAACCAGAATAACACTTGAAAGTAATAATGATTCAGGTAAAGTTTTGAATTTATTTTGATCATTAACGGCTATTTATACTTAGCTTTGTCCCTTGTGTTGTTTTTGAATAATTTATTACTCAAGAAATTCTTTTATTTTTATAAATGCATATATTTTACATTATTGTTTATTGTTCTGGTTTTATTGACAATGCTTGGAGCTGTACTGTTTTAGCACAGTATACGCTTATCAATGTTATTATTATTATAATTGGGACAAACCACAGTTTGAACGGAGAATCGGCGAGGTTTGGAGATTTTTATGATTTTACACCAATACAGTATACCACGTGTTTGCTGCAGACAATTAAATTTCAAAAATTTTTCTCGCTGGCAATTCTTTCAATTCCGATTATTGAAATGTAACATAACGGTAGCCCGAAATTTTCACCTCAGCAAATAATTCGAGTCAAATTTTAATTGCATTTACGCGAAAAGCAAAGCATTTGTGTCAAAACCAAAATATTTATGTCAAAAGCAAAACATAGTAGTCAAAATCATAAGACTTCTGTCAAAAGTAAAACATTCGCGTAAAACCAAAAGAATTCTGACATAAACATGCAAAGCACACTTGAATGTGCCCTCAAATCAATGCTACTCCTTATCCTCAAGTTTTTCGTCCTAATGTAAAAAGAAGGTTAGTTAACATCTCAAGAGTTTCAAGTAAATGAAAATGTTTTTGGACCGCATTTATACAGGAGAGGAAATTCGAACATTGCTTGAACAGTCATATATATTTTAAGATTTGCAATCTGAAAACAGTGAGTAGTTTACTGAAGAGCTTAGAGAAGAATTCAATGAGAAAGCGACGGAAGGAAGCATTGGCATTGTATAGGACTCTTACTTATGTTGCTACTTGTGACGCATAATTGTAAATAACCATTTTTTTGAACTAGCTCAAATCATTTCAACCATCTCAGTACCAATGTTAATTGTAAATAGATGGATTTAAAAACATCAAAAACGTTTTTTAAATTTTTTCATGTGCAACACAAAGTATGAATTTAAGAAGAGCTCGTTGACTCCTGCAGGATGCTTCTTATTCATCACGATTAAGTTATCACACAGCTCTGGTGAGAAAAATGTTATGCAGAAAGAATGCATTTTCTTTTGAATTCTTGTTACTTATATTAATGTCGTTGTGGATATAACGGACGTCGAAAATAATAAAAAATAAACCAATTTGTTGACATGAGTCAATTCTTTTTTAACACAAATTTCAACATGGTTGAATCTTGTATGCTCAATGATTTTTCAGTTTCCTTAAAATGGTTTTCCTACTCCTAAGTTTCCCGATTCCCAGGTTGCCTTCAAGAACTTAGGCTCTTTTACAACTTCTGGCTAAATGAGTGTCTAAATTCATTGGTGCCGACGCTATAGCAGTGCACCATCGACTAGATCGTTCAAAACGTGATGTTATTTGTCCAATCGGAATTGATATGCAGAGGATAATTACTCTTCACTCCCTCGAGAAACTCGTTACAAAATTCGTTGCATTTCGAGATTAATGTTGCCCGCGCTTAGTTCCAAGTATGTATAACTGAGACTACGTTAATTTACACTTGTTGATATAATTTTAAAATGTTTATTTCTTATAGAAAGTTTATCTAAAAGGTTGATTTTATTTTAAAAGGTTGAAAGTAAAACAAAATCATTATTATCACTACTCTCATGATCAAAGCCTAAATACACCAGAGATATTTAACCGCTAAATATGTTAAATATTGAGGAGTTGTAAAAATCTAGTTGTAAAAAATGAAAGAATACCTTTTCACTCACAATTGTAGTGATTAAAGACAGATACGGTGCTGGTGTGACACATAAACAGAGTTGCCCACAATGTGGTTGTGAAAGTGAGATTTTGAGGGCTGGTGTTTACAGTTCAGCTAGTGGTTGCATAAGTGCTTAGAGGATGAAACCTTCACTTGCCCTGAGTGTATTTATTCTGCTGAACACAAAGGTATATAACTAGGAAAACAGCAATTGACGCAATTTTATTAATGAAGTTCAGTTATTTAGCTACCACTCACTAGAAACTAAAGAACAAATTTTATTGATTTACAGAGAACATATCAATTCCTACTTTTCTTTTTATCCAAGATCACTTACATATTTTCATGGAGGTAAATCTGATGTACCATTCTGAGGGAAGATGGAAAACAGCAACCACCTCCCCCGGGCCTGCCGGCGGCACTGGACTACAAGCTTTTAGTACTTGTGTACTGAAAGCGATTTTGAAGAAAGTGAGAATCATGATATCAGTCAAGATGAAGAACCAGAGAGTCTTGATGACCTCAACGATTGCGATCTATGCTCATTCGAACCAGTAGCAAAGAAACAATGTGTAATAGGTGATGATGAGATGATAGCTATAAAATCCAGACAAGTCTGGACGAGGAGTACGTACGTCCAGACCAGTTCTCCTGCAAGGCACACACAATGCCTACCAGTGAAAGTTTTGTGAACCATTTAAGCAAAGCTGTTGATGACACCGAGCAATTCTTCATCATTATCAGGAGAGGCACCTCTTTGACAAGAATTATCAATATATGGAAAAGAGCTGCAAAAAAATTTCACCTAAACATAAATTGGTTGTGCAATTCTCAGGAGAATGTGGTACAGATAGCGGTGCAATATCCAAAGAATTTTTGACTTTGGCAGTTCATGCTATTAAAGAAGAGTTGTTTCCTGGTGGATGTCCCACAGACTCTATGCTTAATGTGCACAATGGCACTTTTTTACTGTTGGCAAAATAGCTGCCGTAAGTGTTTGTGCAAGGTGGACCACCACCAGATTTTTTCCATTAATCTGTTTACAACCTTTTTACCAAACCTGTTGATCTCAATAAACTTACTGATGATCACTTCACAATGAAGAACTCTGAACTTTTACAACAGATAGAAAATGACCCATTGACATCTCAAGATGTTGTTATTGACCATGGATATAGTGGAATGATTGATAAGGAACATATCAGGGACATCATTGGCACTGTACGTGTTAACATAATTAGTCGGCGAATGGTATATCTTGAGGATGAATGAAAATGTTTTTGGACCGCATTTATGCAGGAGAGGAAATTCGAACATTGCTTGAACAGTCATATATATTTTAAGATTTGCAATCTGAAAACAGCGAGTCGTCTACTGAAGAGCTTAGAGAAGAATTCAATGAGGAAGCGTCTATAAATTGCTATTTTAGTTGTGGGTATGAGTACAAGGAAATCCTTGGCTTTTTATCGAAGCACCACAGTTGTAACATGAGTTACAGTAGACTGATTATTGACCATTGGTATAGTGGAATAATTGATAAGGAACATATCAGGGACATCATTGGCACTGTTCGGGTTAACATAGTTAGTCGGCGAATGGTATATCTTGAGGAATTTAAGAAAGGGATAGAGTTATTTGGTCTTTGCAAGGCTTTGGAAGATAATACTGAAATAGGCAAAATTTATTCATCTGTTAGCAAAACAAAGTCGATGCCAATTTTGTTGTTTCCACTCTCTACCCACATTACTCCGAGCAAGGTTCAAGTCGAAGAACCAAAGAGGAAGCTGTGTTTGACAACTTTCACGATTTCATAATGTCGACCGAAGATGAGTTTATTGCAGGCTTCGATGAAGAAGTGGCATGGGATGACATTGAAAGCACTGATGAATGGAACGAATGCAAGCGCAGTCAAACTGCTGATATTTCCACAAGTGCAGTCTTGGGTTTGCTTACGGGTCAAAAGCATTAACCATAAGATGGCCAGAAGCTTTCTGTATTAGTTAACTTCGATCATGATTGCTTGGAAAAGAACCTCACCATACTATTTACTTCCCTATAGTCAGCGCTTGTGCCCAGACCATCACTTTTCCTGTCTGTCATATGGAAAATCCAGAAGAATTCAAACGAATAATGTTGCTGGCATTAGGCAAGGGACAAGCATTTGCAAAACCTTAAATTCTTGAAGGCTTCTGTTTATAACCCTTTACTGACGATTCTATCTAAATTAACCACGCAGTCTTCTGTTCAAATTTGTTGCTTGAAATAAGATTTTTCCGCTAATGGAACTTAAAATGAGACGTTAAGACAAAAGATAATGCAATTTAGCATTTAAGAACTCGTTTTCGAATAAAATTTACATAATTTTATTACGATTTAGGCTTGTTCCATTCTGCTCAAATTTACGCACGTTTTACCAGTGTACCAGATGATACTGAGGCCAAAGTTTGTCGTTCTGGAAATCTTTGTTTGAACGTGTTGCGTGTTTTGTGAGCTACCGGTTTCAAAAACGTTTTCACAAGAAATGTGCCTTCTGCCATTCTTAATTGGAGCCACAGCGTTTGTAAAGTGTACAATACAAGAAGAAGTTTGCATTAAGTCTGAAGTGATGATTAGCATTTGAAAGCAATATGGGAGTAAATTTGAAAGAAAAAAAATGGAATTCCCAATGGCGGAAAATTGTAATTTTTATGAACTTTATTTGTAAAGAAATACTCCTTCATTTCGCAACTGAAAGATTCGTACAACATGTCTTTTGAAAAGTAAATAAATAGACTTAACAAAGGCTCAAAACCAAACGACTTTTCAAATGTATTCTGTGTTATTGAACCCCAAATTTGATTTGGAATTTTTTGATACACCCTGTACATAATGGTAAAATCTACAAAGTATAAGTTTGCATTAATAAATTATTTATAAATTCAGCTGATAATTTATTATTTATCAACCTCGTGGTTACTATTTTTTTAAGACAACCTTCCCCCTAAAGTTTGAAGGACCAGGGTTTAACTGAGTGTCTCCGATATAAGGGCCTTGGCATTTCAACTGTCAGGGGAACTAAATTCTAAAACTTTCCCCAAAACTTAAAAGTTCAGGCTTCAGTTCTCGCATTGAAGATGAAGATTTATCGTAATCTCTATCATTAAATATTGAAAACTTATGTTGTCATACACGACAATTCACGCGAAACACATTTTTTAAGAATTTAAAATTTTACAGTTATTGCTAACTGAATTTGGGATCAAGTTTAGAATTTACTAGCAAGGATTTCACACGTTTCTCTAAACTTATAGCAACAATTAGAACAACATTTGGGTTTCGATAATTAACAATCGTAAGTCTAGCCAATAAGGGGCTGTTTACATGATCCCGGCTAACCGGGTTCAGTGAGGCGTAAAATCATTTCGACGCATTAAAAAAGAGTCTAAACTTCAAGCGTAAAAATTACAACTGTTTGTTAAGCGCCGCAAGTAATGCCTGCTGTATATCTCAAATAAGGCCAAATTTGTTGTTCGATTTTGAATGTTATGCGTATAGTTATTAAATCAGAATATTGTGAAAGTGCTAAAGAACATTCATCTGATGATAAGTATTAAATCTTTTCCATTTGCGAAAATCATTTGACGCTTGGCTGAATCCCGGCTACCCGCGATGTAAACAGCCCCTAAATTTTCTCGTATTGTAACGGAACACCTGTATATATATACATACTATGTATATATATGTACAATTAACTGGCAACTTGTAAATATGTCATTCTTTCTGATGATGGTTTTTAAATAAAACCGAAATATTGCAGCGTAATTGTTTGTTTTATAACTTTGTGGTTACATTATGAGTTACACTAGGTTACACTATTTGAGGTTACAAGATGCCCTTTTACGGATTATGCTTATTTTGTTCCAATTAATTATATATGTCTTATTCGACCATTTTATCATATATATATAGTTGTCCAAACTCTTTGGCTCCATATTCAAGTCATTTATGTCTTAAGAATTGGAGCTGCTAGGACCAACATAATTAGTGTTTGTGTTCGATAAAAAGGCCCAGGTTTTGCCGCACTACTTTTCGTCCTCTCTTAGCTTATGGACAGACCTTTTGTGTTCACTATTCAATAAAAACACTATTGAATCAGCAAAATTTTCATTTTGTGGCAACTTATTAAAGTGCCATAGTCACGTTTGCTGCTGTGGAGGTTTCAAGTTGACGTACGTTTCTAAGGAGGAAACAAATTTTTCCGTTCGGTGTACTTTGCATGATTTGCAGATGTTCAATTAAGAAATAAAAGATGTTTATTGTGGAAATGTTAAAACCGAGGAGACCTTTGGGAGTACTCGAAAGCAGATCAGGGTAAAAACATCTTTATGTTTCTTTTATAAACTAACAATAATGTAATAAAGATAAATTCAAAGCAAAGGTTTAAATATTTCCTATAACATGTATTCATGATTCATCTGCAAATACTCTTTGATTGATTTAATTGATGAGGCCAGCTATCAACCAATCAACGCAGGCGTTTTATTGTTTTTATTTTATATAGTGCAAATTTGTCAGTTGTCATTCGGGGAAGAAAAGAATACGAATTTGATTTATTTCTTACACTATTATATTAAAGTGAAAGAATAAGCAGTGTTTCGAGGCGAACACCCTGAAAACTAAGATGGAAACCATTTTGACGTAATTTATTATTATAGAATATAAGATTGTTAGTTGAATTTTCAGGCTTGCATTAGCTAGTTCTTGTAGAAACGACCGTATGTATTGCTCCTGTCATTACGAATAGTTTATGTTCGTAAAAGTTTTATCGTGACTTGACATTCTTCACTTGCAGACTATTTAAGTTTTATAAGATATGCTAATTTTATATGTCAAGGAAATGCTAAATACAAATGAGAAGACATAATTTCGGAGAGTTTAAATCAAATGGGTGAACTACAAATGTAAAAACAGTTGTCCATTTACCGAAATCCACTGTTTTTAATTAAAAATTTTACTTGCATCGTAGCAACAGTTGCTAGTAGCATAACTAATTATTTGCCAACGAATAAAATTTTTTCTATTTCATCAACATTTCTTTTATCTTAGAAAGCAACCTGCAGTGTTTGACTGCGACTCTACGTCTGCTATGATAAGGAGCTTCACAAATTCTAAAAGCAATTACATTGGAACAGGTAGCGTCACTTTTCTCAAGACGTTTTACGGTATATTGACAAATTTCTGATTTGAACAAGTTCTTCACTCCTCTCGACACAGGTACGTCTGATTTATACGAATTTTGCCATATATAAGTAGAGACATTTGTTCAAAGTACAAATTTTTTTAATTGTTTTGTTTCTGATGTCTGATAAAATGACTAACAAAGTGTTCAAAATATATTCCTTACCTAATAACTTGAAATATTTCCAATTTGGTCTCTTTTCGTGTGGTTTTGAATGGAAAGAGGGAACTGAACTATTTTGAAACTTTAAAGGAGTAGTCAGACGTTAACACAACTATCACTCATATGAAAGTGTATATTGTTCTTACCTCATTCGCGAAATCCTAGGTTTCCAATTCAAATTTAACTCAAGAAATAATGCCTTAAATGTGTGTATTTTGCCTCTTGTTCGATCGCCATTGTGTACATGCATGCGAAGCCGCAGTCCAGCAGCGGTTTTCGTCGTTACGTCTCTGCGCGGTGATCGTTGTCAACATTGGACAAAATGTATTAGCAAAGTAGAAATTACGCATAAGCATATTCATAGTTGCATTTTATTTTCTAAGTTTTTAAATTAATTTGCGCAAAAGACGTTTGGAGAACGTCAAAGTGGAAAAATAAAACCAAAAATATCGGTTCTTTAGCGTAGAAAGTTTTTTATGCATAAAAAAGAACCAATATTTTTGCTTAACCTCACAGCTATATTCCGGTATTTTGGTTGATAGATGTTTGAGCTTCATCTAAATTATTAGTGTCCAAACAACAGTGTTTTGTTTGAAACTTTCACAATCCTTGTACCTCTGGCTTATTTCAAAAGATCCCATAGCAGAACTAAGGAATGTTGATGAATCAATTAGGTGCAAGAACTTGTAAAGGAGATATTTGGTCGCTCGCCAAGTAAGGCTGTGAATCCGGACGAAGCTGTTGCTTTAGGAGCGGCCATTCAAGGTGGAGTTCTTGCTGGTGATGTGAAAGATGTTCTTCTGTTGGATGTTACACCTTTATCCCTTGGCATTGAGACGCTTGGGGGTGTCTTTACCAAGCTCGTAGATAGAAACACGAATATTCCTACGAAAAAGAGCCAGGCTCAGTATTTTACCATTAAATTCAGCAAGATTCCTTTGCAATTTACACCACTGTAACATAGCAAATTTCACTTGTACGCTACATACGTATGATGTGATTGAAATCATCACAGTGTATCTATGAAGCTCAATTGCCATTGACTTGATCCAGTTTAAGCATTGTACTTTTTGTACATTTGCAGGTGTTCTCCACCGCAGCTGATCGTCAGACGCAGGTGGAAATTATGGCTGCAGATAATAAAACTTTGGGACAGTTTTCTTTGGTGAGTATTACAAATGTTTACTTATTTTTGTTGAACAACGTCAATGGATTTGATATTTCTAATCGTCATCGTTCGCGTTAGGTTGGCATCCCACCTGCACCACGTAGTATACCACAAATTGACGTCACGTTCGACATTGATGCTAATGGCATTGTCAACGTGTCCGCTCGTGATAAGGGAACTGGAAAGAACAACAGAAAAGTACGTCAGGCTAACGCTTTGAATGACAACGAAAATCTTTAAGACTTCATCTATGCATCTACATCATCTATCCATCTACTTCAATAACACATTTTGTCAAATGCCCATGCATGCAATTTTAATGCGCAATCTCGTATGCTTTACTGTCGTCTACGAGGACTGTAACAGTTCTGCTTTTGCTGTGTTTGTAAAGTATGTACTGCATTGAATTACTTCATAGCTGTAACGTCACCCTGGGGCGAGCGTGATTACAATCGATATGTGATAAACATGTCATCACTTAGTACCTACATACTACTTAGTAGAGTTTTCACGTTCGTATTACGGCAATAGATTTATCCATTTTTCACTAAGACAAACACATGTGTCAATACAACGGTGAAACTGGAGAATATACGTTTTTCAAGTTAAAACCACTGCAAAGAGAGTCAGAAAGAGTCGTTGCAAATGGGAAACTGGGCCGAGTTTGTGATACTGGTTACGCAAGTTCATATCCTATCATAAATTTCATTGCATCAGAACCAAAATTGCCGAAGTCTACTGTGGTTATTTGTACAGCGTGAAATCATGTCTTTTGCAATGGGTTTATCGAGATTTTCAGCAAAGAACGCTCTCAGTACTTTGCGGTGTGCAAATATCACACGTTCGTTTTCGAGGGTAAGAAAAGAATTGCTGGAAAATTGTATAGATTCTGAAATATGTTTTGGCTTGATGGGCACTTTATGCACATGTTCTGTTTTCGTGTGCTTGAAGTATGGCCTCAAAATCATCATTGACTACTGAGATTTTTTGTTTTTGTTTAGATTAATAGAA
Source organism: Xenia sp. Carnegie-2017 (assembly GCF_021976095.1). Classification (NCBI taxonomy): domain Eukaryota; kingdom Metazoa; phylum Cnidaria; class Anthozoa; order Malacalcyonacea; family Xeniidae; genus Xenia; species Xenia sp. Carnegie-2017. The sequence goes on along the minus strand of NW_025813484.1, from coordinate 7,682,727 downwards.
GTACATTGAGTCAAACAATCTCCACTCATAATGCACCATTCAGATCGTATGCGTAAGTAAAAAGTTTATTTAAAAACTACCAATTAATTATATTAAATTGAAAGGTTGAACGCAAAAACAACTAGCTTACCATTGCAGCTGAAATTTTTTGAAAAGGAGTTTGTGCTCCATTATATGGTTACAAAAAATTGCTTCAGTTAGTTGTTTTCGACAAAATTAAACTGAATGAGCTAACATGACGCTGCATTTTTTCTTAAGAATTTTTATCTTTTGTTTTTGGATTCAATTATGTAATGAATTATCTGTGTATGGATTATGACCCTTCATTTATTTTTTTTTTTTTCGCAAAAACTTAGTGTAAAACATTTATCGTGTATTTTCTCTTTATCAATACAATTCATTAATTTTGATGTTCAAGTGACTTTATAAATGTGCTAACAATTCTGTTAAAAGTACAATGAGCAACTAATTTTACCCACTCTGTAACAAGTCCAACTAGTTTTTCATTTGTTCAAAATTTCATCTACTTTAAGTTCTGATGTACGTGGAGCAGTTTGTGGCATTGATCTTGGTACAACAAACTCATGTGTTGCTGTTATGGAAGGCAAAACACCTAAGGTGATTGAAAATGCTGAGGGAGCAAGGACAACTCCATCAGTTGTAGCATTTTCATCAGATGGAAAGGTGCTTGTTGGAGAGCCTGCAAAACGACAGGTATAAAAAAGCCAATATTGGTTCTTATACAGACTCTGATTTGTAACTGATGCTGTCTTTTGTATAAGCAACATTTATTAGCCTAATCTATATGACTTATGCCTGATTTATTTGATTGTCTTTGTTGATAAAAAGCCAGCAGAATCATTGCAAAAAAAGTGCCAAAGTGATGGATTTAATTGTGAACTTTTAGGCAGTGACCAATCCCCAAAATACCCTTTATGCGACAAAAAGATACATAGGAAGACGCTTTAATGATTCTGAAGTTCAAAAAGATCTGTATGTATATGCTTGTTGTTAAACACTTCATGAAAAAGAATATTTTTTATTGTAACTGAATTTCCCTTTAATATATTTCTTGCAGTAAAAACCTTTCATTTAAAATTGTAAAGGCATCAAATGGCGATGCTTGGTTTGATGTTCAAGGGAAAATGTACTCACCAAGTCAAATTGGTGCATTTGTTTTGATGAAAATGAAAGAAACTGCTGAAAGTTACTTGAACACAAGTGTACAAAATGCAGTTGTCACTGTACCTGCGTATTTTAACGATTCTCAAAGACAGGTAACATAAAATTTGTCAAAGCAAAGATATCGTCATGTCTCAGTCATGTCAAAGTTCAAGTCTTCAGGTTTAATGGCTGTTTCTATGATAACCATGGATTATTTGTTTAAGGCAACAAAAGATGCCTGCCAGATTGCAGGTTTGAATGTCCTTCGTGTCATCAATGAGCCTACAGCTGCAGCACTTGCTTATGGAATGGATAGAGCAGAAGATAAAATGTATGTTGGATGAAATGATATATGACTAAAATTGCTAGTTGTGTTAATTTTTTGGTTTCTAAAATTATGTATTAATGACATCTGCTTTTATTATTTAGCTTAGCTGTTTATGATCTTGGTGATGGTACATTTGATGTGTCCATCTTGGAAATCCAAAAGGGTGTATTTGAAGTGAAAGCAACAAATGGTGATACTTATTTGGGTGGTGAGGATTTTGATAATGCTCTTCTTCAGTATCTTGTAAAGGAATTCAAAAGAGAGGTATGAAATATTTCATCTGCCCAGTATTAAAATAGAAATATCAAATGGTACAATTATTTTAAAGAACCTTGATTTTTATAACTTAAGTTAACTAATCGAATAAATTAAGCTCTCATTTTTAGTCGGGAATTGATCTTACGAAGGATAACATGGCAATTCAAAGATTAAGAGAAGCTGCTGAAAAAGCAAAGATTGAGTTATCGTCGTCCATACAAGTTTGTTTACACAATAATTGATTTGATTGCTTGCACGAAAACGATTGATTGCATGTTTAGTCATTAATTTATCCATTAACAGTTTATTTTAAATGGCATTGCAAAAGTAACTTCACTTCTATCATACTTTATAGACGGATATCAATCTACCTTACATTACTATTGGAGCGTCAGGACCCCAGCACATGAACATGAAATTAACAAGAGCGAAATTCGAGTCACTTGTTGCTGATTTGATTCAAAGAACTGTTGAACCTTGTAAAAAATGTATGAAGGACGCTGACTGTACAATGTCTGATATTGGAGAAGTGTTGTTGGTTGGTGGTATGACAAGGATGCCTAAGGTATCAGTTTGACCTAATCTGTATATTTTGTTTTGACTTGGTCGATGTGTTGAGCTGTGTGACTCCAGAATTTTATCTGGTTTTCAGTTTATTGAATTTCGGTCCATTTTTATTTCAAAAAAAAAACAATAAAAGGAAGAACAATGCATATGTAGTGCTACATTGATCGAATTATGAATATGACGAGTAGACGCCAGAAAGTTGTCCAGTTCAGCATAAGTCAACGTGTGCTTGTTTTCTATGTGTTTTCACAGATCTGTGGTTTTGCTATGTACTGTGCTGATTGCATTCTGTCACAGACCTCACACTACAAATTTGTTTTTTGTTTTCTTTTTTGAAATATTCCCAAATTGGACCCTTTTCTTGTGGTTTTAAATGGAAAGAAGAAACTGAACTATTTTGAAACTTTAAAGGAAGGTGGACGTTTGGAGGACGTCAAAGTGGAAAAATAAAACCAAAAATATCGGTTCTTTGGCGTAGAAAGTTTTTCGTGCGTAAGAAAGAAACAATATTTTTGGTTAATCTCACAGCTATATACCGGTATTTTTGTTGATAGATGATTGAGTTTCATCTAAATTATTAGTGTCCAAAAAGCAGTGTTTTGTTTGAAACTTTTACAATCCTTGTATCTCTGGTTTATTTCAATGGATCCCATAGCAGAACTAAGGAATGTTAATGAATCAATTAGGTGCAAGAACTTGTGAAGGAGATATTTGGTCGTTCGCCAAGTAAGGCTGTGAATCCGGACGAAGCTGTTGCTTTAGGAGCGGCCATTCAAGGTGGAGTTCTTGCTGGTGATGTGAAAGATGTTCTTCTGTTGGATGTTACACCTTTATCCCTTGGCATTGAGACGCTTGGTGGTGTCTTTACCAAGCTCATAGAGAGAAACACGACTATCCCTACGAAAAAGAGCCAGGTTCAGTATTTTACCATTAAATTCAGCAAGATTCCTTTGTAATTTACACCACTTTAACATAGCAAATTTCTCTTGTACACTACATACGTATGATGTGATTGAAATCATCGCAGTGTATCTATGAAGCTCAATTGCCATTGACTTGATCGAGTTTAAGCATTGTACTTTTTATACATTTGCAGGTGTTCTCCACCGCAGCTGATGGTCAGACGCAAGTTGAAATTAAGGTTTGTCAAGGTGAACGTGAAATGGCTGCAGATAATAAAACTTTGGGACAGTTTTCTTTGGTGAGTATTACGAATGTTTGCTTATTTTTGTTGAACAACGTCAATGTATTTGATATTTCTAATCTTCATCGTTCCCGTTAGATTGGCATCCCACCTGTACCACGTGGTATACCACAAATTGACGTCACGTTCGACATTGATGCTAATGGCATTGTCAACGTGTTCGCTCGTGATAAGGGAACTGGAAAAGAACAACAGAGTAAGTACGTCATGGCTAACGGTTTGAATGACTACGAAAATCTTGTCAGCGTAGCAGAGTTTACTACTGAAATATTTACGTGAAAAAGTCAGGCTTTAAGAAAACTAATAGTTTTAACTGATTTTTGCACTCTTCATTTTTTGTTAATATACAAGTACTCATAATTTCTACATTAATATGGATCACATCTTATATAAATCACAGTTCAATTGGTTCAGTGATTGTTGCAGATCTGCTAAAGGGACAACGAGGGGTTAAAGGCATTTAATTAATATGTTTGACAGCATTCCTTGGTTTAAATTTATTTTATGTTGTACACTCATCATCAATTGTTGTGTGCATGTTTTTTGGTTTTGTGATCAGTTATTCAACAGCTATAGTGTTTAGGTGAGTTACTGTTGCATTATTTGATTATTTGTACAGTTGTCATCCAATCTTCTGGTGGTTTGAACAAAGATGAGATTGAAAATATGATTAAACAAGCTGAAATGTATGCAGAAAGTGACAGAGAAAGAAAGGTGAACACGAAAGGAACTGACGTTGTAGTTGAACTGAAGGATAGCTACAGTTTACTCGTTAACCATATGTTAAATGTCTTTGTATAGAGTTTCTCTTCAGCCTTTTCAATATGTTTTTTACACGTTCACTAGGAAAAAACTGAAGCAGTCAACCATGCTGAAAGCATTTTACATGACACAGAATCGAAAATTGAAGAGTTCAAAGATAAGTTGCCACAAGACGAGGTTAGTTTCACTTCAACGTGAACTTTAGCTGTGATCTAAGTCAAAACAATTCATTTACGAGCTACTAGTTTTTGACGTATTTTTTGAAAAAGACCATCGATTAATACTATAACAATAAGAGACACAGTTCAAATACTTTAACTAATCTCCGAATCCATGACAATACCTTATATGTATTGCTTAATACCTTATATGGTATTGCTTGTTATCTTATATGGTATTGCTTATTACTTTATATGGTATTGCTTAGGTTGCCAGTTTGAAGGAGGAAATTACCAAAGTACACGCGGTGTTAGCAAACACCGAGAATTCTTCTGCGGAAGAAATTAAAGAGCGATGTAATGAATTACAACAGAAGTCACTCAAATTATTTGAGATGGCTTATAAAAAGGTACGTATTTTCTTAAAGTCGAGTCAGTGCGGTGCTTTATTTAAATTATTGCACTTGTCCCATTTAACTTTCCTTCGTTTTCCAAGATGGCTTCGGAAGAAGAGGATGGCTCGCAAATAAATTAACAGCCTGAACATGAAAAAAAACAAGGCGAAAACTAAAACGGTCTCCATTTTATTAGTAACATACACTCAATAAACGGAATTTGGTATTGATCACCAACCTTTTCATTTCAAGTTGCATGGTAATATCATCATTCTCATCTTCAATGTAGTATTCTAGTATATTTTCAATAGGTTCTGTGCTTCTTGTACTTGTTGTGAGTGTGATTGAGAGTAGGTACTTTCTGCTTTTGTAACTGTAGTATGATTAATTTGAGGTCTCTGTATGTCTGGTTTTATCACTGTAGTAATCAGGATTATGATCATTAGAATTATCAGACATCTAACAACACAAACGAATGAAAATACACTCTCGAACCTTTGTCTGGGATGGCGAGTCCCCTGCTTTTGTAGAAAACTATTTGGCGTCTTTCTTCAGCTGAGAAGGATGAAATAAAATATTGATCTATTAAAGTGGTATGCATGTAAATTGAAAATCAATGTCACCAATTTGAGGTAAAAACATTAACCTTCTGCAAAATCAGGTACCAGTTTATTAACTATGTCCTGATGAACACAATTGGTTCTGGAAGTTGAAAAGCATAGGATCAAATTTTGCCCACCTCTGGTACTTAAATGAAAATTAAATGGTTCTCCTTACTTAAGATTATACCAAGGATTTGTTTTATGCACAAGCTCATGGCATAGTGGACATTTGTAGTTGCAACGAACTCTCTCAAAATGCTTCACAATACAACTTCTACAAACTTAAAACATAGCCAAGTGTGAAAATTGTGCCATTATCACCCTCTAACCAATGATGGCAACATAAGTGTTGGACTAGCAGTTTGTGAAACACTTGATGAAATACTAACAGACATTCAGTTATTGATGTAGACATTCAGTTATTGTTGTAGCATCAACTAAATATCCTTGGCAAACTGGACACGTGATGTGTGAATTTAGTAATTTCATTTGGATTGACCTTGGTTTCTAAACACAACATAAAGACAACTTGTAATGTCGTGAAATCCTCTGTTATTAAATAAATGGTTATAGTTCACCAGTGCTAATTTGTCAAATTCTTCTTTCTATGACCTCTTAAGACAGACGTAGTGGTTTGTTTGTGTTGTATAAAATACTTAAAAAATATCAACATATATAGCAACTATTCTATAGTAGAAAAAAAGATGACAATTCTTTACCTCTATGGTTGTCATTGACATTATATCCATCATTTTGCATGTGTGCCATGCTTGGGCTTAGCTTGTAAGATCTTGGCTGACCAAGGTTTGCAGTCATTTTAACTGATTTAAATAACATGAGTGAGTGGCTTTTATGATTTAGTAAATTTGATGAAGGAACCTGGATTAATCATTGATAACAATGACATGTACCTAGTGTTGTTGACAAGACATGCACCTGTCTTTTTTGACAAATTAAGTCGAGACTCAAGTCATTCATTGATATTTTATTACTGTCTCTATTTACAAATTTTAAATGTTTTGAAGATTGCAAATGAGTGAAATGACTACAAGAAGAAGTGTATGATCAGTATAAATGAATGTCACAAAGTTACCGAATTAGATCACGTGACTAAAACATCATATCCAAGTCAGTGGATACTGGACTGCTGCTGCACTGCGGTGCACGTGGTGTGGGACAATGCGTGCAAAGAAAAACAACTGTACTGGAACAAAAATTTAATAAATATTTTTAAATATTGAATGTTATAGTGATTAAAAATAAAAGAACGATGAATTATAAAACATAAAAATGCTCTGGGAGGCCACAGAGACTTCAGAAAGTGAATGAACGACTCAATTATCAGCCCATGGTTGTTTTTCTGACGAACCAAATGCAAGATACAAGAGCATTCCAAAAACCTCGATGGCAGCCGTGATATAGAATACAATTGACCATTGACGATGAATATTCTACAAGAAATGTAAGTTATTTTTATACTTTTACTAATGGCTAATTGCATGTTTAATATGCTATTGGATTTAATTGAAATGTTATAAAAGCTCATTTATTCTTACCCCGTGCTCTGTAAGACTTCCAACCACTTCTGGTGAAATAAAACCAGTGATATTACAGGCAAAGTTAGAAATACCCATTAATACACTTGAATACTTTGGTGCAAGCTCGACCAAGTTTGCTCCTGGACCACTAGCTAAAGTTTGATACTGTAATTGCTATGGTTGCTATGACAATAGCAGTTGAGGCATTAGATGCATAAACCATGGCAAAGATAAAGACTCCACCTATTCCAGCACCTAAAGTATGAAGAGAACCACGAAAATTCAATATTGGAGAATAGATACTGTCAATTTCACCTTGTGTATCTCTAAAATAGTTTTGAGTATTCATTTGAACATTCAAATGTTTGTTAGTTTGCATCTTTAAACTTACAGAAAATGATCTGATTGGCTAACATATATAGATATTGACTAATCAGATTATCTTCCGTAAGTTTTGAACATGCAAACTAAAAAAAACACTTGAAAGTTTGTAGGAATATTCTAATGTTCAAATGAATGTTCCAAACTTCTTTCAGAAGAAAGTTAAAATCAACATTATGTTACCATGAAGTTTCATGTCCATTTTAGTACAACTGCTAAGGGGGTGAGTAAAATTTATTTTAAATAAAGCTTAGAAATGATGTTGGTATAATATTAAGAATACAGTTACTTCTCATAATGATGGTTTATGCAACATTTTATTCTCGTTCCCTCAACCACTTCTCTCAAGAGTCAACACTTTTTAAGAGAGTCATACTAATTATTATGGTTGCAAACTTATGAAAAAGCATGTGGTAAAATAAATCTTACCAAACAAATAAGAGAGTTTTCTGGCATTTGTTGTGCTTAAATATTTTCGTTTTCTCAACATATCTATGAAAAATCCCCATGCAGGTGTGAGAAGTCCAGCTACTACATAAGGAATGGAACTAGTGAAACCAATCTGTATAAGAAAAAAACGATATAAGTTCATGATGTTTTTCAAATGTTTTCATTTACTCTTCTCATTAATCTTATCTTACAACTTGTTTTGTTCAATTTATTGCATGCATAGGTCTTATTTCCAACCATTTGAACTTATGACAAAACAAATTCATTGAGGTTATAATAGAAGATTATTCTCTTAATTGAAATTTAAAAATAGGTACACAGAGTACATGTGGGTAGCCTAAATTTGCTCGGAGATGTAACAGATATTTGCAAAGCTAACATTTATATGAAATCCTTTGTTATTGGTTTAGACAACTGTCAGTGAAACAGATGTGGGTTGTTGCATTCCTTTAAGTCATAGCATTACAAATAGCGTTGCTAGTTTAAATTTCCATTAATACATCTTTTTTAAAAGTGGTTTAAAGTACATTTGTTAAGTTCTTTGTTTATATATACATTCAGCCTGAAAAATCATAAAAAGTCCACGAACCGTTGTTATATCTAGTTTATGAACATCCTTGAGATAGCTTGGAAATGAAAACATAAATGTGTAGAAACACCAACAATCCATGAAGACGGGAAGTATGATTGCCCAAACTCTTATCGATGTGAGCATACATCTCCATGGAATTTCACGAAATTTCAACTGTAAATACACACAGATGAACTGTTATGTTACAGATAAATAGTTCTTTCTGATCTGTCATACTTTAAAACTAATTAGTTTCACTACATGTATTGTATTGTTTCACTTCAATTTATGTTGTCTAGTGAATGAAGAAACAGAATATGATAAATAAATAAAGAAAATAAATCAAATATTTAAATTCAAGTAATATTGTTCAGTCATTTTAAGATATTTACTTTAGTTGTCCAGTGTTTTCCAATCTTTTGTATCTCAGATCGAGATATAGTAGGATGATCGGCTGGTTGTTCCACCCCCAGATACAGCCAACATAAATACCAGAGTACTCCTTGTGCTCCTTCAACAAATGCAAAAATGAAAAAATATTTTCTCGTTTAGGTGCAGCAGCTAGAGCAACTTTTTAACTTGGTTTGCTAAGTAATCATCACTTTTGTTATCTCCAGTTGTTTTGTTTTGCGAAATACGTCATGATTCAACAGTCAGTGTTGAAAACACAGGCAATTCCCCTTCCATCGAAATGGCTGAAAAAATATTCTAATGAAATATCTGCCACTCAAGGGTAGGGATTTTCCTATTTTCTGCACTGTGTGACTGGCGTTTTAATGGCACTTGAACGAAAGCAATAAAAGATTATCTTCTGTATGCTAGTATTCTTTGATAATTGTTTTGTAAATTTATGACGTAATGATTTATTTTCATTAGATCCTTGAAGAAGCGATGAATGAAAACTTACCAAAGAAGTAAAAAACGGACGGCCATCCGTATGAACTACCGGCCAGAAGACCACTTATTGAGTTCGCAAAAACTGTTCCCCACAGAAGACCTGCATGAGAGGATCATGGGTAAGTTTTTAAATTGTTGACGACGTTTGTTTATGCAAGATGTAGAAATCAAAATCTACTCATAAAACAGCGCTTTAAATGTTTTTGACGAAATCACAAATTTCGAAAGTACGTAACTAAAGCTCCGTTGCGCGTGCAAGCTCAACAGCTAGCGCTGCAAATTAATATAATATTGAAAATTATATTGATTTATCAGATGCACATACTTTATATGTATCTTACGAAAGCATTTATGTACAACATAAATGACTTCATAAATTACGATCATTCAATCACCTGCATATGAAAAGGTGACGAAAATACTCCTTTCGTAAATAGGTGACCATTTGCTTATTAAATCAATGCTTGAACTCGCCACCAAACCCTGTGGAAAAAAATCACATCATGTACAACTTCATGTAAATATCGAGATTTTTCTTCATAAAATGAATGGTTTGAACCCGGGAGTATCGTTACATGTTTGTACACGTAGATCATCCAGGTTAGTAAAGTCCTGGGAAGAACTGTTCTTGGTGGTGTTGACTGACGTTTCAAAAACCTTAGCGGTGATCATCTTCAAGTGCTGTCACAGTCAACATCAACATCAACATTCTTTCTCGAGACTCAACTAACCTGGACAATCTACGTCAACAAACATGCAAAAAAATTTCTTGCTACTTCCATAGGCTTACCAAGCAAGGAGGGCAGCCAAATTGTTAGACAAACCAGGTTAATCGAGCAATTTTCGATTGGACTTAATGATTGTCGTACATTTAGGCCAAACAATTGACGAAAAATTTTAGCGGATATTGTCGTGGCTATCTACACACTTTCACATAAATGCCCCAGCATTAACTATGTTTAAAACGCATTTAGGGTGACTATGAAAACTTGAATGGAATTTTCCTTAAGATAAAACTGTCTTATCATGTGCATGCTGAATTGTTTTGTGGAATAAAACTGACTAAAGTCGTCGCAATTTAAAGGTATATATAGCACATTCAACGACTAAAATCTCATCTCTATAGTTTGCTACACACTATCAAATAAGCTTTCATAAAGCTAAAAAGTTATACCTTACCAAGAATGCACCTTCCAGTACCCGTAGTACTATGAAGGCACTGACGTTCGCCCTAACGATCAGTGGTGTGAAAAGCGTAAGAACCGAGGAGCCAAAAATTGCAATACCAAGTAGAAATGAACTGCCATACTTTGCGCAAAGCAATCCTGCCGGTATTTGAAGAGCAGTATAGCTCCAGTAAAGGGACGCCAGAATTGTACCTGCAAACGTCTATCATTGTTACCAGTTGATTGCATCTGATATGACATTTTATTACATGGTGCTAATACATGCTGGCGGCATTAGAGTACTGCCATAAGCAATATTAGATGAATTTAGTAAACTTCAAAAATAATTTCTTATTACAACATACGAATGATTCCGCGACATTGTCACGAGGTCAAATAGATTGTTCGCCACCACACAATGTTAAGATCTGAAGCAAATCATTCCATTCTTGTGCACTTACTTTTCTTTACACAACCCCCCCCCTCCCCCCTCCACCTCCGTGTATTTATCTGTGCACAAAACTCCAATTACCCACAGCAGATATATTTTTCACGTGCATTCAACGAAGACGACTTACCTTGAAGTTGTGTGCTCCAGTGGAATTCTGGCTCCTTAAAGAGATAAATGGGACATTAGTCGGTGGTTTTTACCGTAATGCTTTGTAAAATTTCCTGACTTTCACAGACTATTAGATGAATTACAAACGTACTTGGCTGTGTATCAACTACCAGCGTACAATACCGCCGCTACATACTAACGTACTTGGCTGTGTATCAACTACCAGCGTACAATCATGCCGCCACATACTAACGTGCTTGGCTGTGTATCAACTACCAGCGTACAATCATGCCGCCACATACTAACGTACTTGGCTGTGTATCAACTACCAGCGTACAATCATGCCGCCACATACTAACGTACTTGGCTGTGTATCAACTACCAGCGTACAATCATGCCGCCACATACTAACGTACTTGGCTGTGTATCAACTACGAGCGTACAATACCGCCGCCACATACTAACGTACTTGGCTGTTTATCAACTACCACATACTACCACATACTACCGCCGCCACATACTGTATCATTTGCGAAGGAAAATCAAAATTGCCAAAGCTGTGATGAAAAACTGCAGCAGTAAACAAGAAGTCGAATTTGAAGTCTAAATCTAAACTTTAGCTTCTCATCTATATGTACGTATGGATAAGAGCAAGCATTGCATTCTTTTCTTGCCTCGTCTCTTGATAAACGAGATTCCGTTGTGTTTTGCTGGTCATCTTCTCCGTGCGTCATTGCTACAATGGTCACGTTCACACACATCCTTATGCAATACATGTTGAAATTAGCCAGTGCAATCATAACTAAAATTATGAAACGTTTAGGGATTGCTCGAAATATCCGTATCCCAGTGACTGGTCTTGATATCCTAGTTTGCGTTGTCGCTTCTCCGTCACTTATTTCACTGTTGAAACGGGTGAAACGATTGTGTTATTACATGTGGATGGAAGGATTGAATGGTGTTCAAACAGGGTGAAATAATCGTCATTTTACATGTGGATGGAAGGATTTGATGGGATAAGAAAGGTTCAGCGCATGCTCAGCTGTTAATCAACCATCAAGTTATTTTCTATTGGATTCTAAGCGCTTTAATTGTGTAGATGAATAGAGAAAGTGAAAATTTTGTTGATAAAAAGCACGCTTTGTGGGACACAGTTCAACTCGAGTCTACTTCACTTATCGCAAATGTGAATGGACGAATAGAACATGGGTATAAATAATGCCTATGACGGAAGTCTTCAGTTGGAAGTAGCAAGTTTTTAAGCCATCAAACTAATGATTTAGTCTATCGTGAACAAATTATACAATAAGCATGTTCTTACCAAAGTTCAATTTCTTCATCGTGGTGTGCCTCGCCATCCGATTGTGGACCTAAAAATCTACCCATTTTGTCATGAAGTTTTTTCGATGGTTCGTAAGATTCCTCCGTGAGAAGCTTCGTTAAGTCATTTTGGTTTTCCTCCTCAATTTCACCTTCAGAATTCATTCTTGATCAACTGCTCAATGTTAAATTCAAAATTGAAAATATTTTAGATGCGCAGGACTTAGCGAAGTATATAACTTTTTGTAGATTGTCATAAATTGTTATCGTCTTACCATTCGAGATCAACCTGATTTCTGGATATGATATTATTATTCTACCGATTTATCTTCATGCAGTCATTTAAAGAGGCTACGATACTTAATGAAACTAGAAGTGGGATCGACGCTTTCTAATAGAAATAAAATGCCTTTCGAATTGAGAAAATCAACCAAATCTTTTAAACTCTACTTACTGCGATGTCTTTCTTGTTGACAACAATTGCAGCAGGATACAGTTTATTAAAGATTTACATTATAATATCGATACAGACGAGGATATCTCTCGCTGACCTAAGCTTTAAGTGAAGGAAGAAATTGATGCCGAAGAAACGAAGAAATTACAGATGAATCAATAGAACATTTCTTCAATATTGTCTTCTAGTTTCATTTGAAAATTGTAAATGAAAATTGTTATTGGATCCAAAATTTTATAATCAAAGTTTCAAAGGTGTTTCTATTGTTTCTAAAATTCTAGTCAAGATAAAGTGCTAAATTTTGGATATTGAACCATCAACTATGGTGTAGTTTTTTACTTTTTTCAAATCAATAGTTAATTGATTGAAGTTTAATTAGCATTTGTAATCATGTGTGTTTGTTGCAAAATGTTTCAAAATGAGTTCATCCATTTCATCCAAGTTGTGATTAAACAATTTTAGCAGCTGATGACATATTTAGAAGCATTGGAATTTTAAATGTGGTGAGACTCGTTGATTTGGTTTGTGTTGCTTTGCTCTCCATTTTTGATGCCTTTTCTAGTAACAAACAGTTGCAGTGTTGTTTTCTAATTAAACCGTTCTCTAATAATTGTTGGTACCATTGAGGATTTTGTTCATATTAGTCTTGTTTCGTTTAAGACTTGCTAGAAACATCAAAACTTATCCATTATTTAGAGCTTGACAAGTTAGTACATAGAAAGGTTTTTTCATTTAGGATGCAAGCAAGTTAGATGATGACGTCATCATGTATAGACCACACTCTCGTAACGTTAAACAAGTATAATTTCATCCATTCAGAAACAACAGTTTTTTTTCCTCGAGTATTGATGGATATTTGAGACGTGAAATTTCAATGCTTTTACTTTTGGTTGGCAGACGTACCGTAGATAAAGACTTCATAGCTATTTAGCACCTTCGTTGTCTAAAAACTTGGTAGCATTTCATTGCGCATCCAGAACATTGCTTTTTTTATACTGTTCAACCATAATGGTATTTTCCATTAATGTTCACGATACAGGATTAAGGTACATTTTTATTTTTTTGTTAAAAGCACTGTTGCTTTATGAGAAGACTGTTGGTGTTGTTGTTGACTGACGTTTTGACAACTTTAGCCGTATTAACTCTACTAACCTGTACTATCTACATCCACAAACATGTAACGATATTCCCAAGTTCAAACCATTCACTTTATAAACATATATGAATGTTTTTCTAATTATAGATTCAATTTTATCATGTGGAACAAATGGAAACGTCCCCACTGTTGGAAAAGTTTGATCCAAACTTCACCACAATCACATCAATAAATGTTTTTCATCCGACAAAGAGCATTCTTGGCGCTGGAAATTCTAGTGGCAAAATTTATATATGGTCAGATTAAAAATAATCCTTGTTTTATTTTATCCCTTATTACTCAGGGAGATTTTTTTACGTATAGTTAGTTAGATGAATGGGTTTTCAAACAATCCATTTATATTGTTTTCATCTTTATGTGGAAATTATAATTTCTTTCAAAGTTAAATTTCTTCTTAACCACACGGTATGCAGTGGTTGCCCAGATAGTGGGGCACAAAGCTGCCACACTTGATCAACTACGGTGATCAAAAACTCAACGGCAACAAACAAAACTTCACGGCAATAAACAAAACTTCACGGCAACAAACAAAACTTCACAGCAACAAACAAAACTCCACGGCAACAAACAAAATTCCACGGCAATAAACAAAATTCCACGGCAATAAACAAAACTTCACGGCAATAAACAAAACTTCACGGCAATAAACAACACTCCACGGCAACAAACAAAACTTCACGGCAACAAACAAAATTCCACGGCAATAAACAAAACTTCACGGCAATAAACAAAACTTCACGGCAATAAACAACACTCCACGGCAACAAACAAAACTTCACGGCAACAAACAAAATTCCACGGCAATAAACAAAACTTCACGGCAATAAACAAAACTTCACGGCAATAAACAACACTTCACGGCAACAAACAAAACTTCACTGCAATAAACAAAATTTCACGCCGAAATAAACAAAACTCCACGGCAATAAACAAAACTTCACGGCAACAAACAAAACTTCACGGCAACAAACAAAACTTCACGTCAACAAACAAAACTTCACGGCAATAAACAAAACTCCACTGCAATAAACAAAACTCCACGGCAATAAACAAAACTCCACGGCAATAAACAAACTTCGCGACAACAAACAAAACTCCGCGGCAACAAACAAAACTTCACGGCAACAAACAAAACTTCACGGCAACAAAAACTCCACGGAAATAAACAAAACTTCACGGCAACAAACAAAACTTCACGGCAATAACCAAAACTTCAAGTAAATGAAAATGTTTTTGGACCGCATTTATACCGGAGAGGAAATTCGAACATTGCTTGAACTGTCATTTATATTTTAAGATTTGCAATCTGAAAACAGCGAGTCGTCTACTGAAGAGCTAAGAGAAGAATTCAATGAGAAAGCGACTATAAATTACTATTTTAGTTGTGGGTATGAGTACAATGAAATCCTTGGCTTTTTATCGAAGCACCACGGTTGAAACATGAGTTACAGTACACTTCTCAGACGCTTGAAAGATTATGGTCTTCAACGTCGACATGTAAAAGATTCTCCCAACTTCAATAATACATTTCAGAGGGTTCTGACAAGAATAAGAGAGCTAGTTATTGGTCCAGAGAATTCCATGAGCTACAAAGCGGTTTGGCGTTGTCTGCAATGGAAGGACTGAACGTTCCACGAGCCATTGTACAAGACTTGCTTAAACAATGGATCCTGAAGGAACAGAGCTTCGAAGGAAACATCGTCTTAAAAGAAGAGTATATAAAAATCCTCGACGTAATCAAGCATGGCACTTTGACGGATATGATAAATTAAAGCCTTGGGTATTTCCGATTCATGGCGCCATTGATGTTTCAGTAGGAAGATACTTTGACTTAACGTCACCCGTTCCAACAACTGACAATGTTGCACGCATGTTTGTCACAGCGATTAGAGAATTTGAAGGCTGTCTAGTTCAACTAATAAGTTATTTAGGGACTGAAAATAGGTTAGTGGCTTCTAGTTGGTCTTATTTTAGAGAGACGATTGATGCTCATCATTATGTTGCTTCACCGCGAAATCAGCATATTGAATTTCGGTGGTCGTATTATGGTAGACTTCATTCAATTGTTGGAGAAATTTCTTTGCTGATATGGAGTCACAGGAAATTTTGGAATAATCAAGTGAACTTCACATGGAATGCCCTTGGTACTGCTTCGCTGACGTCATACAGAGGCATCTTAATTTTATTAAGAATCATTGGAATAAGGTCAAGACATGACACCGTTTCCGGAAGACCGAATTCACTTTTTTTCTCCCAGAGCAGCACAATGGGATCGATAATTTGATTTTTAAAGTTCCAAACGCAGAAATCGTATACGTCGAACAACATATTTTACTTCAGCAAGTATTGAGTACCAAGAGTATTTTGAATATGCAAGAACAACACTTGCACTTTCACAACCAACAAACTGGGAGGAAGCATTGGCATTGTACATGACTCTTACTTGTGTTGCTCCTCTAATTGTAAATAACCATTTTTTTCAACTAGCTCAAATCATTTCAAACATCTCAGTACCAATGTTAATTGTAAATGGATGGAATTAAAAACATCAAAAAAGTTTTTTTTAATATTTTCATGTGCAACACAAAGTATGAATAAAGAAGAGCTCGTTGACTCCCTGCAGTATGCTTCTTATTCATCACAATTAAGTTATCACACAGCTCTGGTGAGAAAAATGTTGTGCAGAAAGAATGCATTTTTCTTTTGAATTATTATTATTTATATTAATGTCGTTGTGGATATAACGGACGTCGAAAATAATAAAAAATAAACCAATTTGTTGACGTGACTCAATTCTTTTCTAACACTAATTTCAACATGGTTGAATCTTGTATGCTCACTGATTTTTCAGTTTCCTTAAAATGGTTTTCCTACTCCTCAGTTTCCCGATTCCCAGGTTGCCTTCAAGAACTTAGGCTCTTTTACAACTTCTGGCTAAAGGAGTGTCTCAATTCATTGGTGTCAACGCTATAGCAGTGCACCATCGACTAGATCGTTCAAAACGTGATGTTATTTGTCCAATCAGAATTGATATGCAGAAGATAATTACTCGTCTCTCCCACGAGAAACTCGTTACAAAATTCGTTGCAATTCGAGATTAATGTTGCCCGCGCTTAGTTCCAAGTATATATAACTGAGAGTACGTTAATTTACACTTGTTCATATAATTTTAAAATGTTTATTTCTTTTAAAAAGTTTATCTAAAAAGGTTGATTTTATTTTAAAAGGTTGAAAGTAAAACAAAATCATTATTAACGTTACTCTCATGATCAAAGCCTAAATACACCAGAGATACTTAACCGCTAAATATGTTAAATATTGAGAAGTTATAAAAATCTAGTTGTAAAAAATGTAAGAATACCTTTTCACTCACTATTGTAGTGATTAAAGACAGATACGGTGCTGGTGTGGCACATAAACGGAGTTGCCCACAATGTGGTTGTGAAAGTGAGATTTTGAGGGCTGGTGTTTACAGTTCAGCTAGTGGTTGCATAAGTGCTTATTCTGAGGATGAATCATTCACTTGCCCTGAGTGTATTTATTATGCTGAACACAAAGGTATATAACTAGGAAAACAGCAATTGACGCAATTTTATTAATGAACTTCAGTTATTTAGCTACCACTCACTAGAAACTAAAGAACAAATTTTATTGATTTACAGAGAACATATTAATTCCTACTTTTCTTTTTATCCAAGATAACTTACATATTTTCATGGAGGTAAATCTGATGTACCATTCTGAGGGAAGATGTGCCTCTGTTGCGCAAATAGGCAGCAGTCAAATGTGAATTTTTTTAGCTTGTTATCTTTTAGTAGCACAGATATAAGTAGCTTTTTAGAAATATGCACAGAAATTCTACAGTAGCTCGAAACATATTAGCTTGTAACAATTCTATCTCTTTTGGTTATATAAACTTAATTATAAACACTGAAAAAATTCTTTGCATGGCAAAGTGCAAGATATCTCACATATGATGAAGTGCTATATGCTGCTAAAGAAAGCTTGGCAAAAACTCAGTACATTTCAATGTTGTAATTAATGCTTATGACATGATATTGTATCATGAGCATAGTATGAAATATTACTGTGCTTTTTTGCTGATTTCATTTAGAATAATATCCCAATTGCTTAGTTTATCTGTTTTTCAGGTCTGCAAGATACTAAATGTAAAGTAAAAAGTTTTTAAGGTTTCATGAAAGCTAAAGGAAGCGAATGGAAAAGTAAAGTCACCAGAAAAGAAAAAGTAAATAAAGACGTTGAGGTAGTAATTAACATTGGCCTAATGCAATACAAAGATGTCTATCTTAAACCAGTTAGAGGAGAAAGGATAATAATATAAGTTTCTGCTATGGCAACATACAAGGATATACTAGTAGTAGTTTCGTATGGTAGTCACACCTCCATGTGTGTCTCATCAAGCCATCTTACGAAGTCATTATCTGCTTTATGCACTGTTGCGTAGCCGCCTTCAATGCGTGTGAACGGACATTGCAGGATGATATGGTCCATATTCTGGTTGGTGGCATTACATGATGGGCAAGTTTGTGAGTCCCATCGGTACAGGTTGTTTGCTGTTCTGCCCTGTTTCGATCTTATTCGGTTACAAGTGCTCCATTGTTTACGAGTTAGCTTCTTGAAACCAGGGAGAGGGACATTTGTTGGATCTTTAATTTGATCAGCACCCCTTGGTTTATTTTCGGACCATTGTTCCTTCCATGTATTGTTGAGGTCAAACGATTAAATCTTGGAGTTATAAAAAGGTTTTCGTGATTTAAGTCTCGAAGTAGTTGGGGCAGACTGGATAATAGTTTTTAGTGGAGTGTCAATTAGTGTATTTTCAATGCGATGATGTTGTTTCTGTGTTGCTTCCTGTCTGCGTATATTAGGTGTTGGGGAAGATAGCTTAACGTTTGAAAAAGTCAAAGGCATGTTGTTGAATGATGTGGACAGAATGGGTGATGAAAGGAAGGATGAGGATGCCTATTCCGTTCAAAGAGGTAGATTCAACAATGACAAATCAACTCATGGAAAAGGGAAAGAACGAAGGGATTATAAGGAACAATTTCAAGGAGTTTGTCACAATTGCAAGAAAAAGGGACACTTTGCCAGAGACTGTCCAGAACGTTATAGAAGAGGTAATAAGCAACAACATGGTGATCAAAATAAGGGATCCGTCCATTGTGCAGAGAAAGATGAAGCTAATCTTGATCAAGAAGCTTTAATTACATCCAACTGTGGAGATAATGTCCACTGGATTGTAGACTCAGCACATGACATACCAAAAGAACTGTCTATATGATTATGTGGATTTCAAGAAGCCATGCATTGTAAACCTAGGAGATGATCGAACCATATCAGCGTATGGAAAAGGATCATACAATATTTTGGCAGATATCAATGGTCGTACCCAAAATATTAGTCTTCGTGAAGTACTGTATCTTCCAGAATTAGGAAAAAACTTGTTATCTGTAAGAGCAATGACAAGATTGGGCGCCTCAGTAAAGTTTCAAGAAGATGAATGCTTAATCTCAAGAAATGGAAAGTTATTGGCAAAAGGTGAGATGTGTGGAAAATTATTTGTGTTAAAAACTATCGGTGATGAGCAAGTCAATGTTGCGAAGAAAATGTCTCAGGGAGGATTATGGCATTGTCGGTTTGGGCATTTGGAATATGATAACATTTCGAAACTTGCTAAAGGTAATATGGTTAAAGGAATGAATAATTTTCAAGAAGATGAAATCAAGTCTGTGTGTGAATCATGTATTGTGGGGAAACAACATAAGACTCCCTATCCAAAGAACGTCCCTCACCGAGAAGAGAAGTCATTCGAAATTGTTCACAGTGATGTGTGTGGTCCAATGGAGATACCATCTCTTGGAAAATCTTTATATTTTGTCACATTTATTGATGACCTTTCCCGATATACACAAGTATATTTCATCAAACAGAAAAACCAAGTCCTGGAAAAGTTCAAGGAATTTGTAAACTATGCTGAGAATTCTGGAAAGAAGGTGAATATCTTGCGCACTGACAATGGAGGTGAATACTGTTCTAAAGAATTCAATTCATACTTGAAAGAAAAAGGCATAACACATCAAACCACTGTCCCCCACAATCCAGCACAAAATGGAGTGCCTGAACGGATGAACAGGACACTATTGGAAGCCGCTCGATCGATGATGGCTCATGCAGACATTCCCACTGATTTCTGGGCTGAGGCTGTGAGTACAGCAACCTATATAAGAAACCGAAGTCCTACTACTGCTGTGAAAGAGGTAACACCATTTGAATGTTTCTTTGGATATAAGCCAGATGTGTCAAGCATGAAGGTATTTGGTTGCTTAGCTTATGCCCATATTCCTAATATCAAACGGAAGAAATTAGACGCTAAATCGTCGAAATGCATATTTGTGGGTTATCCTGAAGGTACAAAAGGATTCAAATTGTACAATCCAGAAACAAAGTCATTCATCAAGAGCCGAGATGTAATTTTTGATGAATGGAAGTTTTACAACTTTGACAATAAAAATTCAAACGCTGCTAATACATTTGAGATACAGATACCTTTTATGCAAACTGATGATGATAACGTGGAAAATGATGATCTTGCTGTAAGAGAAGATAATATTTTTCATCCTGAACCTAATAATCCAGTGGGAGAAACGTATGAAGAAACTTTTATGCAACAAGTTAAGAATCTGAATTCGCGAAGAGAACGAAGACCCCCTGTTAGATACCCCGATGAAGAGGTATATGTTGCAGATGATCTCACTGCAGATATTAATGAACCCAGGAACATTAATGAAGCACGGTCATGTGATCATTAAAAGGAATGGATTGAAGCCACTGATGCTGAGTAAATTTCACTGATGGAGAATAAAACGTGGGAGCTGGTAGCTTTACCCAGTGGAAAGAATGTAGTTGGAAGTAAGTGGGTTTTCAAAGTCAAGCGGAATGCTGATGGATCGATTGAGAAATTCAAAGCGCGTCTGGTAGCCCAAGGATACTCGCAAGCTGCGGGAGTTTATTTCCAGGAGGTATTCTCGCCTGTGATACGCAACACTTCAATGAGGTCTTTACTTGGTCTGGCTAACTCTCTGGATTGGGAAGTTCATCAGATGGACGTAAAGTCAGCGTTTCTACAAGGATATCTTAATGAAGAGATTTACATGCGTCAGCCAGATGGGTATGTTGATAAAGGTAATTCTAATCATGTATTCAAACTGAAAAAGAGCTTGTATGGCTTAAAACAAGCGGCTCGATGCTGGAATTCCTCAATAGACTATTACTTGAAGACAAGTGAGTACAAACAAGCCGATTCAGACCAATGTTTGTATATGAAATCGATCAAAGCAATGGATGGAAGAATCAATTTTATCATCCTGTCTATTCATGTAAATGATATTTTACTTTTCTCTAACAATATCGATATGTTAAATAAAGAAAAGTTATTAATTGGCAAACGATTTAAAGTTCAAGACTTGGGTGAAGTGAACTATGTTCTCGACATGGTAGTTAAACGTGACCGGAAGTCAAGAAAGCTGACCATTAGCCAACCAAAATATCTTGAAGGTATTCTCAAGAGATTTAAAATTGAAAATTGTAAACCTGTCAGTACAACAATGGAAGCAGGAAAACAGTTTTGTGCATTACCCGAAGATGAAAAGCCCATTAATGTTCAAGAGTACCAAAAGATGATTGGATGCCTTACATATGTTTCTACTGCAACACGTCCCGATTTAGCAAGTGCAGTTGGAATTCTGACAAGATACATGTCTAGACCTGGAATGGAACATTTCAAAGGAGTAAAAAGAGTTTTAAGATATATTAAAGGGACTATTAATCATGGTCTAGTATTTAAAGCTAATGGAGAAAAGCAAATGAATATTGGATATTCTGATGCTGATTGGGGAAACGATTTGGATACCAGAAGATCAATATCTGGGTATGTGTTTCAAGTCAAAGGAAGCACCGTAAGTTGGTGTAGCAAAAGGCAAACATGTATTGCAAGGTCTTCAACCGAAGCTGAATACGTCGCACTAAGTTTAGCTACACAAGAAATTGTGTGGTTGAAGAAGCTCCTACAAGATGTGAATGTAAGATCAGAAAAATCATTGGTTATTTATGAAGATAACCAAGGAGCTATCGAACTATCAAAGAATGCCAAGTTTCATAACTGCACCAAACATATTGACATTGCATTTCACTTTATTCGAGAGAAAGTTGGGAATGGGTCAATTGATGTGAAGTACTGCCCTACAGATCAAATGTTAGCCGACATCATGACCAAAAGTCTATCCAAGGAAAAATTTATAAAATTCAGAGAACAATTGGGAGTTTCTGAAATCAATTAACTTTAGTCTTGTTTAATAATGATATCCTCAAGTGGGAGTGTTAGGAATGACGATACATTATATGTGTATTAAACTAAGTATAAGATATCTCATCATAGTACTAGTCACATGATCTGGTATGCACTACTTATTGTATGCTAATTTTACACTTACTCACACTTTATCTTCTGTTCTGCTCGACACCACATGGTCTAGAACAACGCTCTTTATGTAACTTAAACTATTAAATATATGTCGTTTTGCTTCTGCTTTAATAATAAATTAACATTTACAACCTTTTTACCAAACCTGTTGATCTCAATAAACTTACTGATGATCACTTCACAATGAAGAACTCTGAACTTTTACAACAGATAGAAAATGACCCATTGACATCTCAAGATGTTGTTATTGACCATGGGTATAGTGGAATAATTGATAAGGAACATATCAGGGACATCATACAACGAATATAGTCTGCTTACAGATATAAAATTCATTACTTCAAAGTTCAAACTAAACATCTTTTTGACATGTCAAAACATACCAGAGAAAAATTGACTAATATTAATGTTATTAAGCACTCTGCATGAGGCTCTTCAAGATATATCACATATCAATAGGAGTTGTAATTCGGTGACGTGTACTTAGTTGTATGAGTGGGAGGTTCTTCCAAGAACTCATTAATGTTAATGTAAAGGTTGTTAAATGAAGAACTTAAATGGTTCTTTAGTATTTACTTGTAGACCAAAATAAACTAATGCTATCATAAGGTATGAGTTACAGTCTTATAATTCCCTGGTTTTACATACATGATGTTAGGAAAACTGTAAAAAAGTATGGATGATGGTCGAGTTGCTTCTCCGTTTTAATCTCTTGCCTTCTCTTGATTATGTTAGGACTTGAAAGCTTTATCAAACATCCTTTGTTAAACAAGGTCATTTGATCAAAGTCCAATGACTAAATTCTATAACTTAGGTTCTTTAGTTGGCAAATTGGTTTCAACCAGCCTTAAAACCCCGACATATCCAAGGTGCCTTTCTATATAAGCATTACAAGTTTACTAAAGCGTGTCAAAGGTCTAGGACTAAGCTGAGTAAATCATAAGGTATAACAAAATTTTTCTTTCAAATGAAACTTGTTTGATGGTTGCTACTTCATATGTAGCTAAGCTCGTTTGAAAAGTATAATTGTTGAGGGATAAGATCGCAGAGATAAGATCGCGAAAAGAATTAAATGTAGTTATGTTAATTGGAGAAGAACCTATATATTTATCAAAGCTTGTTTTTGTCAAATGATTAGAACACCGATTTTCAAATTTACTTGTTTGTAGAATTTTAAGGCATAAGAAACAAGGCGTATCTCTAATTATTGGAAGTAATATATATTTGGTAATTTGAATTATATTATTGGGCGTATACTGGGACTTTGATCAAAGTTTTTCACTTTCACTTTAAAATATTTAATTGTGCAAAAATACAAGCTTGTCTATATTTAAATTGCATGGTCTTTCAGTTAGGTTGATCTTGCTGCTATAAGTAAGAATTAATGTTTCATTACGGAGTACGCTCATTAACTACAAATAAAAACTGCAGATTTGCGATTTTTAGTGTTGCTTCTGTAAGAATTTATTGAAATGATAACTAATACGAATCTAACAATAAAGATTAATCATAAACTATAAATTTAAATAGCAAAATGCTGCAAAGTCTGGGTGATACGATATTTGAATTGCATGGTACTTGAATTTACATTCATTAAAATGTAAAAAAATGTTGCACATAGATCGTATGAAGACTTAGGAAAACAACATATAATGTTTAATCGAAACTTGCTCGAGAAATTAAAATAACAAATTTACGTCGATTTTATGCCCTGTTGAATGTCAAGACTTTAAAGTAAACCGCCAAAACAATCGTGTGAGGACCGACAAAAACAACGCGAATCACGTAATCGTCCATGCAGATAGAATAAAGACGTGTACAGAAACTTTCAGTTCTATACAACGAATATAGTCTGCTTACAGATATATAATTCATTACTTTAAAGTTCAAACTAAACATCTTTTTAACATTTCAAAACATACCACAGAAAAATTGACTAATATTAATGTTAAGCACTCTGCATGAGGCTCTTCAAGATATATTACATATCAATAGGAGTTGTAATTTGGTGACGTGTACTTAGTTGTATGAGTGGGAGGTTCTTCCAAGAACTCATTAATGTTAATGTAAAGTTGTTAAATAAAGAAATTAAATGGTTCTTTGGTATTTGCTTGTAGACCAAAATAAACTAATGCAAAATAAAGACATGCGAAACAAGCGATATCTCTAATTAATGGAAGTAATATATAGTTGGAAATTTGAATTATTTTATTGGGCGTATACTTGGACTTTGATCAAAGTTTTTCTCTTCAACTTTAAAATATTTAATTGTGCAAAAATACAAGCTTGTCTATATTTGAATTACATGGTCTTTCAGTTAAAATATCTTGCTGCTCTTAGTAAGTAATAATGTTTTATTACGGAGTACGCTCATTAACTACAAATAAAAACTGCAAGTTTGCGATTTTTAGTGTTGCTTGTGTAAGAATTTATTGAAAGGATAACTAATACGAATCTAACAATAAAGATTAATCATAAACTGTAAAATTACATAGCAAAATGCTGCAAAGTCTGGGTGATACGATATTTGAATTGCATGGTACTTGACTTTACATTCATTAAAATGTAAAAAAATGTTGCACATAGATCGTACGAAAACAACATATAATGTTTAATCGAAACTTGCTCGAGAAATTAAAATAACAAATTTACGTCGATTTTATGTCCTGTTGAATGTGAAGACTTTAAAGTAAACCGCCAAAACAATCGTGTGAGGACCGAAAACGACGCGAATCACATAATCCTCCATGCAGATAGATTAAAGACGTGTACAGAAACTTTCAGTTCTATACAACGAATATAGTCTGCTTACAGATATAAAATTCATTACTTCAAAGTTCAAACTAAACATCTTTTTGACATGTCAAAACATACCGGAGCAAAATGGACTAATATTGTTATTAAGCACTCTGCATGAGGCTCTTCAAGATATATCACATATCAATAGGAGTTGTAATTCGGTGACGTGTACGTAGTTGTATGAGTGGGAGGTACTTCCAAGAACTCATTAATGTTAATGTAAAGTTGTTAAATAAAGAAATTAAATGGTTCTTTGGTATTTGCTTGTAGACCAAAATAAACTAATGCAAAATAAAGACATGCGAAACAAGCGATATCTCTAATTAATGGAAGTAATATATAGTTGGAAATTTGAATTATTTTATTGGGCGTATACTTGGACTTTGATCAAAGTTTTTCTCTTTCACTTTAAAATATTTAATTGTGCAAAAATACAAGCTTGTCTATATTTGAATTACATGGTCTTTCAGTTAAATTGATCTTGTTGCTCTTTGTAAGAATTAATGTTTCATTACGGAGTACGCTCATTAACTACAAATAAGAACTGCAGATTTGTGATTTTTGATGTTGATTCTGTAAGAAATTATTGAAAGAATAACTGTTACGGATCTTACAACAAAGATTAATCATAAAAAGTAAAATTACATAGCAAAATGGTGCAAAGTCGAAAGTCAAGCATGAAAAATTAAAATAACAAGTTTACATCGATTTTATGCCCTGTTGAATGTCAAGACTTTAAAGTAAACCGCCAAAACCATCGTGTGAGGACCGAGAAGAAGAACGCGAGCCACATATAATGCTTCTAGCAAATATATTAAAGAAGTGCACAGAAAGTTGCAATTCTACACATCGAATATAGTCTGTCTGCAGAAATATAATTTATTACTTCAAATTTAGCCACCCTTATGATCTTATCGACATGTCAAAACACACCATGAGCATATTTCATTAATCTTAATGGTATCTTGCAAGCACTCTGCATGAGGTTGTTCAAGATATTTTTACCTTTCAATAGTATTTGTAATTCGGTGACGTGTACTTAGTTATATAACTGCGAAGTTCTTCCAACAACTCATTTATGTTGATGGAAAGGTTGTCGAAGAAATGCTTAACTGGTGCTTTAATATTTGTTTTGATGCAAAATCTTTATAGATGAAAATACATTGATGCCACAATAAGGTATGACTTATAAAGTGATATAGCTATTTGTGTTTATATGCATGACGTTAGGAAAGGGGGAAAAGTATGGGTGATGATTGTGTCGTTTCTTTTTAATCAACTGCCTTTTCGTGGCTATGTTACGAAGTGAAAGCTTAAGAAAGGATTCTTTGGTAAACAATGTCCTCAAGTGTAGAGACCAATGACTATATAGATTTTAAAGCAAGGGTGTTTGCACTAACAAATTGATTTCAACACACCTTAAAAACCGAACTATCGAAAGAGTATTTGTGTATTAGCATTGCAAGTTTACTATAGCGTTTCAAAGATTAAATTAAATCGCGTAAATTGAAAGCTACTCTAATATTTTTTTGAATGAAACTTTTCTATGGTAAACTTTAAGGGCATTTGAAGTAGCTTCTTAATTATTGATATAAGACGAGAGCGTTGAATAAATTTAATGTACGTATGCTTGTGTAAAGCTATAGAATTATTGGATCTTATATTTTGGCACACGATTTGAACTCCCGATCCTTAAGTTTACGTGTTTGAAGAATTGTGAAGCCTATAATATGTTTGCAAGCGGAAGTGATTTAAGTGCAAGCGGAAGTGATTACTTTTGCAAGAGGAAGTATTTCGTAGTCTGTATTGTAAACTATTAGTCTGATGATGTCTATGGAATAAAGACGAAATATTACACCATCTTTTGTTTTAAAACTCTTATATTATCTTGAATATCAAGAAAAGGAGACGTCCGTTTTTGGAATTTGTTTTATTTTGTTTTACTTAAAATTGTCTGCTTGTCTTGGTTATTAATATATTTGCGAAACAGGGCGTATCCCTAATTAATATAGTTGGTGAGTTGAATTGCATATTAATCGTATAAGGGTGGCTTTCATCAAATTCTTTTATTTTCATTTTGACATATTTTATTATGCAAAATTTCACTTGTCCATGTTTTAATTGGTCTTGATTTTAATTCTAAATTTAATCTTGTAGCGCTGCAGGATTTCCCATTACAAGAAAATTATTAAGTAATCTTTGCTTGGAAAATGCATGCATTATAAATACTAGTAGCTATAAACTGCAGATTTGCATCTTTTTCTGTTGTTACTAAAAAAATTTTACATACTATTTGTTACGGATTTAATTTTCAAATAACTTTAAAAATTAAATCATAAACAGTTATAATAATTAAATTGAAAAGTCTTGGTGAGAAAATTTTTTCTTTTTACATTCATTAAAATACAAACAATTGCATATAGATTGTATGAAGATTTTGGAAAGCGATATGAAAGCAATAAATTTTGTCTTTAATTCGGGTCAAATCGTCTAGAAAAATTGTAGCTCATGCTTTAGATGTGGTCCTGCTTTGATAAATAACTATAATTTTTGGCTCTAGCATTCTTATCCCAGACTCCTTCTTAAACTTTGCTTTCTTGCGAAATTTTATTGAGAAATGTTACAATCAATTATGAAACCTGAATGGGAACATAATGTCCTACCAATTGTTCATCATATTCATTAGTTGATTTCACTGGAATATACTCACTAACAGAATTTGACTCGTACACAGAGGCTTCTACGACGTCGTATCTTACTACTATACTATTGTTGCTATAATACATATTTTTTCAATATATATTTTGCTGCGTTCATATTTTGTAATTCTGTTGTTATTATTAAAAACATTTTAGTTAAAAGCCTCTCTTTAAGAAATGCCTCGCTTTAATAATCGCAATCGACTCCCTTTCGAAGTATGTTTGAAATAAATCCGGTATCTCGAATGCCTCGTGAAATTTTCATATTGCTTGAAATTTTGCAATCTGAGTTAGTTCTAATAGGTACTGTATAGAATTGAAACTCAGCAAAAAGATACAACTGATAGTTTTATACGAGAGTTTTAAAATGAATTATTGCATCAAAATTTTTTGTCTTTATAGTTGATGAATATTCAAATGAACAATGGAAAAACATGATAAGTTTACAGATGATAGCGTGAAAGAGGATGATGAGTACTATGTGGAGGACAACACTGAGTTTAGAAAAAGTATGTAGTTGCGTGTAATATGCAGCAATTGCTGTTTCTTTGTGAATAATGTGGTCTAGTATTATTTCAATACTTGTTAAATAATTGTTTTATACTATTCACGTATTACTGTTCTTTGCTCTGATTGAAGAAAATATCACTTGTTTATATGAGCAAGAGCACAGTAACCTTTATTGACTCCAGTCTTTTAGTTGTGACATGAAATTTTACTAAATGTTTTTGTGTTTACTTTGTAAAAGCTGATTAATAATTTTTGATATACTATTATATATTCGTTATATATTGATTTTATTGATACGCATAAGAGAGATGTTTTCATACGTTATGATTTAAAGAAGTAATGTGTTACTGTTGTGCTGATGTTGGGCGTTTTGCTTGTGACTGTAAGAATAAGCATTTGCTTAAACTGTCATAAACCGAAATGAAGGATTCTATCATATGGAGATTAAACTGCATGACCGAGCGCAATAAGAATGCAAACGGAAAGATATTGCACTTGGTTTTCATTTGCTTTTACAACCTGAGAAAATTTTGTTTTTTAGTTTTTGATTATTTTATAATGATTAGAAAATTGTTTTCAAGTTTAAAACACTATAGATTTACACTTTATTTTTTTGCTATCGTGTTGCATGATGTGACAGCTGATCTGAACGTTGTAACCCAACAAAGTTATTGTATATAATGCTAAATAGTTTCCAATAGTTACTAAAATTGTTACTTGATGACCCGACCTATCATTGACGAAATAGTTCTGTACCATGGTTGTTATTAATGAAACAATGAGGTGAATTTTGCTTGTTTTCGTATTAACTAATAATTTGCCTGTTTGACAAAACTTTTGTAAATTATTTACCAGAAAACTGACGAGGTGCTATAAGAATAATTTTGAGTAAATGCTGACAACTAATGCAATATACAATTTAGAAATTGAGAAACTATGCTTTTAGGCTGGAAATTTGTCACCAGAAAAGAACGACCAGATAATTTGGACGAGAGACAGACAAGTGAAGAAAGAAGCCACACTAAAATAGTCCAGAAGAATAATTTCAATTCATCATCATTTGAAAGAAAATCTGAGAATGGTATGTATGATAAGTAGGTAGAAAATTATTTCAAACAGGCTGAACAGTTTGTTGGAAACACAAGTAACTTAACCTACTTTATTGGTTTTAAAGTTGTCAGCAATGTAAATAAACGAAATAAAAACGACGAAAGAAAAAGATTTCAACGTGTTAATGGAGATGAAAGCGTTGAGAAAAAGAAATGTTCTTCAAAAGATTGCAGTGAAAGTGTTAAGGGTACGACCATTTATTGCCCACTGCTTAAGTTGTATCATGTATTTAAATTCTCTGTCATTTTGAGCTTTTGTCGATCTGCCAATGTAATACCAACATTACTGGTAATTATTTAAATGTGAAAGAAAAATACAGTCTTTTTACTTGACGTTTTCTCACCCCTGAGCACGATGGCTAACGTTGTATGAAATTACAACTAGAGGGTAGAGCAATTAAGCTTTACTTAGGTAATTCTATTGGTTTATTATATAGTAAGTCTGTTGGTCAATTCTATGGCAGTTCTATTTGTCAATTCTATCGTAGTCCTATTGATTAGCTCTATGTTAATTCTATTGGTTTATTTTTGGGAAATCTATTAGTTGATTCTATAGTAATTCTATTGGTTTATTCCATTGTAGTTCTATTGGTTTATTCCATGGTAATTCTATTGGTTAATTCTACGGTAATTTCCTCCTTGATTAATTCATTTGGGTTTCAGTGTCTGTACCATTTGAAACAAGAATAGCTACATACCCACCTTGTGTACCCACTATCACTTAAGGGAACGCTTCATAATATACGTCGCAAAGGTTTGTCAAATCCTACCAGTTCTTCTGATAAAATTATTACCTTTGAATAGAATAAAATTTGCGGTCATAAGAGCGAAGAAACCAAACGATTGAATTCTGACAACTTGCATATTTTTTAAGGAGAACTATATAAAGAAACTAACGATAATTTTTGTTGAAAGTTGCTGTAGCAAAGAGTTCACCTGCTTTTCCTTCGATAAAGACGTAAGAAATAGGTATGTAATCATACTTACACGATTCCGCCTTTCAACAAGGAATTTTGCTATGGATTTAGCATTCATTTCTTCCTATTAATGCATCCGTAGGAAACTGGACCGAGTTTCTTTTTCAAACCACGCATGTCCTACGGTAATTATTCATTGCATCAGACCCTATGTGATCGTTCTTCGGTAGAAGTCTACTGTGGTTATTTTTACAGCGTGAAATCATGTCTTTTGCAATGATTTTATCGAGATTTTCAGCCAAGAACGCTCTCAGTACTTGGCGGTGTGCAAATATCAAACGTTCGTTTTCGAGGGTAAGAAAAAATTTGCTGGAAAATTGCATAGATTCTGAAATATGTTCTGGCTTTTTATGCACGCCTTCTGTGTACAGATGTCCTCCACATCATCACTGACGACTAAGATTTTTTGTTTTCTTTAGATTAATAGAAGTACATTGAGTCAAACAATCTCCACTCATAATGCACCAGTCAGATCTTATGCGTAAGTAAAAAGTTTATTAAAAAAATACCAATTAATTATATTAAATTGAAAGGTTGAACACCAAAACAACTAGCTTACCATTGTATTTCCTCTTTATCAATACAATTCATTAATTTTGATGTTCAAATGACTTTATAAATGTGCCAACGAAGCTGTTAAATGTACAATGAGCAACTAATTTTTCCCGCTCGGTAACAAGTCCAACTAGTTTTTCATTGGTTCAAAATTTCATCTACTTTAAGTTCTGATGTACGTGGAGCAGTTTGTGGCATTGATCTTGGTACAAACAACTCATGTGTTGCTGTTATGGAAGGCAAAACACCTAAGGTGATTGAAAATGCTGAGGGAGCAAAGACGACTCCATCAGTTGTAGCATTTTCATCAGATGGAGAGAGGCTTGTTGGGGAACCAGCAATACGACAGGTATAAAAAAGCCAATATTGGTGCTTATACAGACTCTGATTTGTAACTGATGCTGTCTTTTATATAAGCAACATTTATTAGCATAATCTATATGACTTATGCCTGATTTAATTGATTGTCTTTGCTGATATAAACCAGCAGAATCATTGCAAAGAAAAGTGCCGAAGTAATGGATTTATTTGTAAACTTTTAGGCAGTGACCAATCCTCAAAATACCCTTTATGCGACAAAAAGATACATAGGAAGACGCTTTGATGATTCCGAAGTTCAAAAAGATCTGTATGTATATGCTTGTTGTTAAACACTTCATGAAAAATAATATTTCTTATTGTAACTGAATTTCTCTTTTATATATTTCTTGCAGTAAAAACCTTTCATTCAAAATTGTAAAGGCATCAAATGGGGATGCTTGGTTTGATGTTCAAGGGAAAATGTACTCACCAAGTCAAATTGGTGCATTTGTTTTGATGAAAATGAAAGAAACTGCTGAAAGTTATTTGAACACAAGTGTACAAAATGCAGTTGTCACTGTACCTGCGTATTTCAACGATGCTCAAAGACAGGTAACATAAAACTTGCCAAAGCAAAGATATCATCAGTCATGTCAAAGTTCAAGTCTTCAGGCTTAATGGCTGTTTCTATGATAACCATGGATTATTTATTTAAGGCAACAAAAGATGCGGGCCAGATTGCAGGTTTCAGCGTCCTTCATGTCATCAATGAGCCTACAGCTGCAGCGCTTGCTTATGGAATGGATAGGGCAGAAGATAAAATGTATGTTGGATGAAATGATATATGACTAAAATTGCTAATTGTGTTGCTTTTTTTGTTTCTAAAATTATGTATTAATGAAATGTGCTTTTATTATTTAGCTTAGCTGTTTATGATCTTGGTGGTGGTACATTTGATGTGTCCATCTTGGAAATCCAAAAGGGTGTATTTGAAGTGAAAGCAACAAATCGTGATACTTATTTGGGTGGTGAGGATTTTGATAATGCTCTTCTTCAGTATCTTGTAAAAGAATTCAAAAGAGAGGTATGAAATATTTCATCTGCCCAGTATTAAAATTGAAATATGAAATGATAGAATTGTTTTAAAGAACCTTGATTTTTTTTACTTAAGTTAACTAATCGAATAAATTATGCTCTCATTTTTAGTCGGGAATTGATCTTACGAAGGACAACATGGCAATTCAAAGATTAAGAGAAGCTGCTGAAAAAGCAAAGATTGAGTTATCGTCATCCATACAAGTTTGTTTACACAATAATTGATTTGATTGCTTGCACAAAAACAATTGATTGCATGTTTAGTCATTAATTTATCCATTAACAGTTTATTTTAAATGACATTTCAAAAGTAACTTCACTTCTATCATATTTTATAGACGGATATCAATCTACCTTACATTACTATTGGAGCGTCAGGACCCCAGCACATGAACATGAAATTAACAAGAGCAAAACTCGAGTCACTTGTTGCTGATTTGATTCAAAGAACTGTTGAACCTTGTAAAAAATGCATGAAGGACGCTGACTGTACAATATCAGATATTGGAGAAGTGTTGTTGGTTGGTAGTATGACAAGGATGCCTAAGGTATCAGTTTGACCTAATCTGTATATTTTGTTTTGACTTGGTCAGGTGTTGAGCTGTGTGGCTCCAGCATTTTATCTGGTTTTCAGTTTATTGAATTTCGGTCCATTTTTTTTCAAAAAAAGAAAAAACAATGCATGTGTAATGCTACATTGACTGAATTATGAATTAGACGAGTAGACGCCAGAAAGTTGTCTAGTTCAGCATAATTCAACGTGTGCTTGTTTTCTATGTGTTTTCACAGATCTGTGGTTTTGCTATGTACTGTGCTGATTTCATTCTGTCACAGACCTCACACTTCAAACTTGTTTCTTGTTTTCTTTCTTGAAATATTCCCAAATTGGACTCTTTTCTTGCGGTTTTGAATGGAAAGAAGGAACTGAACTGTTTTGAAACTTTAAAGGAAGGTGGACGTTTGGAGGACGTCTAAGGGGAAAAATAAAACCAAAAATATCGGTTCTTTGGCGTAGAAAGTTTTTGATGCATAAAAAAGAACTAATATTATAACCTCACAGCTCTATTCCGGTATTTTGGTTGATAGATGTTTGAGCTTCATCTAAATTATTATTGTCCAAACAGCAGTGTTTTGTTTATTACTTTCACAATCCTTGTATCTCTGGTTTATTTCAATGGATCCCATAGCAGAACTAAGGAATGTTAATGAATCAATTAGGTGCAAGAACTTGTGAAGGAGATATTTGGTCGTTCGCCAAATAAGGCTGTGAATCCGGACGAAGCTGTTGCTTTAGGAGCGGCCATTCAAGGTGGAGTTCTTGCTGGTGATGTGAAAGATGTTCTTCTGTTGGATGTTACACCTTTATCCCTTGGCGTTGAGACGCTTGGTGGTGTCTTTATCAAGCTCATAGAGAGAAACACGACTATTCCTACGAAAAAGAGCCAGGTGCAGTATTTTACCATTAAATTCAGCAAGATTCCTTTGTAATTTACACCACTGTAACATAGCAAATTTCACTTGTACACTACATACGTATGATGTGATTGAAATCATCACATTGTATCTATGAAGCTCAATTGCCATTGTCTTGATCCAGTTTAAGCATTTATATTTTTATACCTTTCTAGGTGTTCTCCACCGCAGCTGATGGTCAGACGCAAGTGGAAATTAAGGTTTGTCAAGGTGAACGTGCAATGGCTGCAGATAATAAAACTTTGGGACAGTTTTCTTTGGTGAGCATTACGAATGTTTGCTTATTTTTGTTGAACAACGTCAATGTATATGATATTTCTAATCTTCATCGTTTGCGTTAGGTTGGCATCCCACCTGCACCACGTGGTATACCACAAATTAACGTCACGTTCAACATTGATGCTAATGGCATTGTCAACGTGTCCGCTCGTGATAAGGGAACTGGAAAAGAACAACAGAGTAAGTACATCATGGCTAACGGTTTGAATGACAAAGAAAATCTTCTCAGCGTAGCAGAGTTTACTACTGAATTACTTATTCGAAAAAGTCAGGCTTTAGGAAAACTAATAGTTTAACTGATTATTGCATTCTTCATTGTTTGTTAATATACAAATACTTATAATTTCTATATAATATGGACCACATCTTTTTTAAATCACAGTTCAATTGGTTTAGTGATTGTTGCAGATCTGCTAAAGGGACAACAAGGGGGTAAAGGCATTTAATTGATGTTTGACAGCATTCCTTGGTTTAAATTTATTTTCTATTGTACACTCATCCCCAGTTGTTGTGTGCATGTTCTTTGGTTTTGTGATCAGTTATTAAACAGCTATTGTATTTTGGAGAGTCACTGTTGCATTATTTGATTATTTGTACAGTTGTCATCCAATCTTCTGGTGGTTTGAACAAAGATGAGATTGAAAATATGATTAAACAAGCTGAAATGTATGCAGAAAGTGACAGAGAAAGAAAGGTGAGCACGAAAGGAACTGACGTTGTAGTTGAACTGAAGGATAGCAGCAGTTTACTCGTTAACCATATGTTAAATGTCTCTGTATAGAGTTGTATCTTCAGCCTTTTAAAATGTTTTTTACACGTTTATTAGGAAAAAACTGAAGCAGTCAACCATGCCGAAAGCATTTTACATGACACAGAATCGAAAATTGAAGAGTTCAAAGATCAGTTGCCACAAGACGAGGTTAGTGTCACTTCAACATGAACCTTTGGTGTGATCTAAATCAAAACAATTCATTTACGAGCTACTAGTTTTTGACGTATTTTTCGCAAAAGATCTGTTTTCCTACAGGTCAATGTTAAGTAAAGTGTTCTTGTTCTTTCATCTTGTTAACATTACTTGAGTTTGGAAATGATAAGAGTCAGCCTGAACATCACTTTTCTTAACACTTTCCTTGCTCCTTTCTAGTTTATGCTCAGTATATATCACTGAGACCATAATACAAAAGCAACGGTTTACTGCTGTCCTGAAAACGAAATACATGTGAAAAGCAGAGTAAACTTTGAAGATTTCTCAGAATAATTATATTGATAATTCTTAAACTGGGTTGGCAACTCACTTCTTCCTCAGCAATAGTTTCTTTTATAAACTGCAATGTAAAGTCTGATCCCAGTTCCATATCATTACAAATTATTTCAATCTTAAAAATAAAGTACAAGTAAATCTCTATATTTGATTGACTCACATGATCAACATAATCAGTTGTATACTGGTACCTGATTTGCAGCTTCAAGATTCAATTTCTTTGCTAAGAATGCTTGAAGTAATCCAATTGTCACCTGATTTGAGCAACGGACAAATTTTCTTTTCAATGGCTGCAATAAAACCAATGCATATAGCATGTTAGAACTGGCAGCATAATATCAAAACAAGCACTTGTCTTTGCCTAAACTACTTGAGTGCAATGAAGCTCCATTTGTATTCAAGTTTTTTCTATTGTCAACATGAAGTGAAAAATATGATGCTCATGTTTCCTTGAATGACTTATCAAGTGCAGAAGTGAAGTTTGCCTTAAACTGTCTTATTGAACTGTTGTAAATTGAATTTCTTGTACCAAACTGCTACCTCTAAATCTTCAAGTGTGAATTCATCAACACTAAAAATATACATAATGATCAATTTCAATATATCATGATCAAGTGTCAATGAATAAATTTTTCAGCTGCAGGAAATTTGGTATTGATCACCAACCTTTTCATTTCAAGTTGCATGGTAATTTCATCATTCTCATCTTCAATGTAGTATTCTGGTGTATTTTCAATAGGTTCTGAAGGTGCTTCTTGTACTTGTTGTGAGTGTGATTGAGAGTAGTTACTTTCTGCTCTTGTAACTGTAGTATGATTAATTTGAGGTCTCTGTATGTCTGGTTTTATGACTGTAGTAATCAGGATTATGATCATTAGAATTATCATGCATATAACAACACAAATGAACAAAAATACATTGTCGAACCTTTGTCTGGGATGGCGAGTCCCCTGCTTTTGTAGAAAACTCTTCGTTGTCTTTCTTCAGCTGAGAAGGATGAAATAATATATTGATCTTTTGAAGTGGTATGCATGTAAATTGAAAATCAATGTCACCAATTTGAGGAAAAAACATTAACCTTCTGCAAAATCAGGTACCAATTTATTAACTATGTCCTGAAGGACACAATCAGTTCTGGAAGTTGAAAAGCATAGGATCAAATTTTGCCCACTTCTGGTGATTAAATGAAAATTAAATGATTCTCCTTACTTAAGATTATACCAAGGGTTTGTTTTATGCACAAGCTCATGACATAGTGGACATTTGTAGTTACAACGAACTCTCTCAAAATGCTTCACAATACAACCTCTACAAACTTAAAACATAGCCAAGTGTGAAAATTGTGTCATAATCACCCTCTAACCATTGATGGCAACATAAGTGTTGGACTAGCAGTTTGTGAAACACTTGATGAAATACTAACATGAATGTAGACATTCAGTTATTGTTATAGCATCAACTAAATATCCTTGGCAAACTGGACACGTGATGTGTGGATTTAGCAATTTGATTTGGATTGACCTTGGTTTCTAAACACAACACAAAGACAACTCGTAGTGTTGTGAAATCCTCTGTTTTTAAATAAATGGTTATAGTTACTAGTGCTAATTTGTCAAATTCTTCCTTCCATTTTTCAGGTACAGTCGGTATGACTTTCCTTGATCTTTTTCTCCTGAATTGCTTGGTGGACATCAGGACTTAACATAAATAATACATCATTTGATACAGAGGTAAGTTTAGGCAACATAGCATAAGTTGTTGTGGAACAGATTTATGCCTTTCCTCTTAAGACGGACGTAGTGGTTTGTTTGTGTTGTATAAAATACTTAAAAAATATCAACATATATAGCAAATGTTCTATAGTAAAATAAAAGATGACAATTCTTTACCTCTATGGTTGTCATTGACATTTTGCATGTGTGCCATGCTTGGGTCTAGCTTGTAAGATCTTGGTTGACCAACGTTTGAAGTTATTTTAACTGATTTAAATAGCATGAGTGAGTGGCTTTTGATTTAGTAAATTTGATCAAGGAACCTGGATTAATCATT
Organism: Xenia sp. Carnegie-2017; assembly: GCF_021976095.1. NCBI lineage: Eukaryota > Metazoa > Cnidaria > Anthozoa > Malacalcyonacea > Xeniidae > Xenia > Xenia sp. Carnegie-2017. The sequence goes on along the minus strand of NW_025813484.1, from coordinate 7,645,191 downwards.
GATATCAATGACATGTACCTAGTGTTGCTGACAAGACATACACCTGTTTTTTTTGACAAATTAAGTTGAGTGACTTAAGTCATTCATTGATTTTATTACTGTCTCTGTTTACAAATTTTAAAGTCTCTGTTTTGAAGATTGCAAATGGGTGAAATGAGTACAAGAAGTGTATGGTCAGTATGAATGAATGTCCCAAAATTACCGATCACGTGACTAAAACATCATATCCAAGTCAGTGGATACTGGACTGCTGCTGCACTGCTGTGCACGTGGTGTGCGACTGTGCGTGCAAGAAAAACAACTGTACTGAAAGAAAAATTTAATAAATATTTTTCAAATATTGAATGTTATAGTGATTAAAAATAAAAGAACGATGAATTATAAAACATAAAAATGCTCTGGGAGGACACAGAGACTTCAGAAAGTGAATGAACGACTCAATTATCAGCCCATGGTTGTTTTTCTGACGAACCAAATACAAGGTACAAGAGCATTCCAAAAACCTCGATGGCAGCCGTGATATAGAATACAATTGCCCATTGTTGAATATTCTACAAGAAATTGTAAGTTATTTTTATACTTTTACAAATGGCTAATTGCATGTTTAATATGCTATTGGACTTAATTGAAATGTTATAAAAGCTCATTTATTCTTACCCCGTGCTCTGTAAGACTTCCAACCACTTCTGGTGAAATAAAACCAGTGATATTACAGGCAAAGTTAGAAATACCCATTAATACACTTGAATACTTTGGTGCAAGCTCAACCAAGTTTGCTCCTGGACCACTTGAGCTAAAATTTGATACTGTAATTGCTATGGTTGCTATGACAATAGCAGTTGAGGCATTAGATGCATAAACCATGGCAAAGATAAAGACTCCACCTATTCCAGCACCTAATGTATGAAGAAAACCACAAAAATTCAATATTGGAGAAAAGATAATGTCAATTTCACCTTGTGTATCTCTAAAATAGTTTTGAGTATTCATTGGAACATTCAAATGTTCGTTTGTTAGTTTGCATCTTTAAACTTACAGTAAATGATCTGATTGGCTAACATATATAGATATTGACTAATCAGATTATCTTCCGTAAGTTTTGAACATTCAAACTAAAAAGAAAACACTTGAAAGTTTGTAGGAATATTCTAATGTTCAAATGAATGTTCCAAACTTCTTTCAGAAGAAAGTTAAAATCAACATTATGTTACCATGAAGTTTCATGTCCATTTTAGTACAACTGCTAAGGGGGTGAGTAAAATTTATTTTAAATAAAGCTTAGAAATGATGTTGGTATAATATTAAGAATACAGTTACTTCTCATAATGATGGTTTTTGCAACATTTTATTCACATTCCCTCAACCACTTCTCTCAAGAGTCAACACTTTTTAAGAGAGTCATATTAATTATTATGGTTGCAAACTTATGAAAAAGCATGTGGTAAAATAAATCTTACCAAACAAATAAGAGAGTTTTCTGGCATTTGTTGTGCTTAAATATTTTCGTTTTCTCAACATATCTATGAAAAATCCCCATGCAGGTGTGAGTAGTCCTGCTACTACATAAGGAATGGAACTAGTGAAACCAATCTGTATAAGAAAAAAAAAACAATGATATAAGTTCATGATGTTTTTCAAATCGTTTTCATTTACTCTTCTCATTAATCTTATCTTACAACTTGTTTTTGTTCAATTTATTGCATGCATAGGTCTTATTTCCAACCATTTGAGCTTATGACAAAACAAATTCATTGAGGTTATAATAGAAGATTATTCTCTTAATTGAAATTTAAAAAATAGGTACACAGAGCGTACATGTGGGTAGCCTAAATTTGCTCGGAGATGTAACTGATGTTTGCAAAGCTAACATTTATATGAAATCCTTTGTTATTGGCTTAGACAACTGTCAGTGAAGCAGATGTGGGTTGTTGCATTCCTTTAAGTCATAGCATTACAAATAGCGTTGCTAGGTTTAAATTTCCATTAATACATCTTTGTTAAAAGTGGTTTAAAGTACATTTGTTAAGTTCTTTGTTTATTTATACATTCAGCCTGAACATAGAGATCAGTAATACAGATGGAAGCTGATTGGTGGAGTAGCTGTTTTCTCCTTTTTATATAGCTTAAAAACTTTTATAATGTATAGGTTATGTAATGTATAGCTTAAAAACTACACATTACTCACATTAGTACCAATTCAATAAACTTTTTTTGTTCCTTTGAAAGGGGCACTATGTATAAACTACTGTAACATCTACATGATCAGGATTTTTGCATTAACATCATGCTTTCAATGAATTCAATTTTCATAAAAAATCCACAAACCGTTGTTATATCTAGTTTATGAACATCGCTGAGATAGCTTGGAAATGAAAACATAAATGTGTAGAAACACCAACAATCCATAAAGACGGGAAGTATGATCGCCCAAACTCTTATCGATGTGAGCATATGTCTCCATGGAATTTCACGAAATTTCAACTGTAAATACACACAGATGAACTGTTATGTTACACATAAATAGTTCTTTTTGATCTGTCATTACTTTGGAAGCAATTAGTTCCACTACATTGTTTTGTGTCACGTCAATTTATGTTGTCAAGTAATGAAAAAACAATATATCATAAATAAATAAAGAAAATAAATCAAATATTTAAATTCAAGTAATATTGTTCAGTCATTTTAAGATATTTACTTTAGTTGTCCAGTGTTTTCCAATCTTTTGTATCTCAGACCGGGATATAGTAGGATGATCAGCTGGTTGTTCCGCCCCCAGGTACAGCCAACATAAATACCAGAGGACTCCTTGAGCTCCTTCAACAAATGCAAAAATGAAAAAATATTTCCTCGTCAGGTGCAGCAGCTAGAGCACCTTTTAACTTGGTTTGCTAAGTAATCATCACTTTTGTTATCTCCAGTTGTTTTTGTTTATGCAAAATACGTCATGATTCAACAGTCAGTGTTGAAAACACGGGCAATTCCCCCCTTCCATCGAAATGGCTGAAAAAATATTCTAATGAAATATCTGCCACTCAAGGGTGGGAATTTTTCCTATTTTCTGCACTGTGTGACTGGCGTTTTAATGGCACTTGAACGAAAGCAATAAAGATTATCTTCTGTATGCTAGTATTCTCTGATAATTGTTTTATAAATTTATGACGTATTGATTTATTTTCATTAGATCCTTGAAGAAGCGATGAACGAAAACTTACCAAAGAAGTAAAAAACGGACGGCCACCCGTATGAACTACCGGCCAGAAGACCACTTATTGAGTTCGCAAAAACTGTTCCCCACAGAAGACCTGCATGAGAGGATCATGGGTAAGTTTTTAAATTGTTGACGACGTTTGTTTATGCAAGCTGTAGAAATCAAAATCTACTCATAAAACAGCGCTTTAAATGTTTTTGACGAAATCACAAATTTCGAAAGTACGTAGCTAAAGCTCCGTTGCGCGTGCAGTTTCACCAGCTAGCGCTGCAAATTAATATAATGAAATTATATTGATTCATCAGATGCACGTACTTTATATGTATCTTACGAAATCATGTATGTACAACATAAATGACATCATAAATTACGATCATTCAATCACCTGCATATGAAACGGTGACGAAAATACTCCTTTCGTAAATAGGTGACCATTTGCTTATTAAATCAATGCCTGAACTCGCCACCAAACCCTGTGGAAAAAAATCACATCATGTACGACTTCATGTAAATTGTAGCGAGAGACTTGCCGAGCGGAAATCGAATTCGTGTGATAAAATTAATGCAACATGTTCTGATTCCATAGAATAGACCAATTGTAAAGTTAAATTTATTGTGACGTTTCGTCTTTACTCAAGTTTCGTCTTTACTCGTCTGAAGATGTCTTGAGTAAAGACGTCAATTAACAGTCTATTTTATGTTGTTGAGCATTCACAGCATGTAAATATCGAGATTTATCTTGATAAAGTGAATGGTTTGAACCCGGGAGTATCGTTACATGTTTGTACACGTAGATCGTCCAAGTTAGTAGAGTCTTGAGAAGAACTGTTGTTGGTGGTGTTGACTGACGTTTCAAAAACCTTAGCGGTGATCATCTTCAAGTGCTGTCACAGTCAACATCAACATCAACATTCCTTCTCGAGACTCTACTAACCTGGACAATCTACGTCAACAAACATGCAAAAAATTTCTTGTTACTACCATGGGCTTACCAAGCAAGGAGGGCAGCCAAATTGTTAGACAAATCAGGTTAATCGAGCAATTTTCGATTAGACTTAATGATTGTCGTACATTTAGGCCAAACAACTGACGAAAAATTTTAGCGGATATGCTTGTGGCTATCTACACACTTTCACATAAATGCCCCAGCATTAACTATGTTTAAAACGAATTTAGTGAGTTACTATGAAAACTTGAATGGAATTTTGCTTAAGATAAAACTATCTTATCATGTGCATGCTGAATTGTTTTGTGGAATAAAACTGACTAAAGTCGTCGCAATTTAAAGGTATATATAGCATATTCAATGACTAAAATCTCATCTCTACAGTTTGCTACACACTATCAAATAAGCTTTCATAAAGCTAAAAAGTTATACCTTACCAAGAATGCACCTTCCAGTACCCGTAGTACTATGAAGGCACTGACGTTCGCCCTGACGATCAGTGGTGTGAAAAGCGTAAGAACCGAGGAGCCAAAAATTGCAATACCAAGTAGAAATGAACTGCCATACTTTGCGCAAAGCAATCCTGCCGGTATTTGAAGAGCAGTATAGCTCCAGTAAAGGGACGCCAGATTGTACCTGCAAACGTCTATCATTGTTACCAGTTGATTGCATCTGATATGACATTTTATTACATGGTGCTAATACATGCTGGCGGCATTAGAGTACTGCCATAAGCAATATTAGATGAATTTAGTAAACTTCAAAAATAATTTCTTATTACAACATACGAATGATTCCGCCGCATTGTCACGAGGTCAAATAGATAGTTCGCCACCACACAATGTTAAGATCTGAAGCAAATCATTCCATTCTTGTGCACTTCTACCTTTCTTTACACAACCCCCACCCCCCCCTCCACCTCCGTGTATTTATCTGTGCACAAAACTCCAATTACCCACAGCAGATATAATTTTCACGTGCATTCAACGAAGACGACTTACCTTGAAGTTGCGTGCTCCAGTGGAATTCTGGCTCCTTAAAGAGATAAATGGGACATTAGTCCGTTGTTTTTACCGTAATTCTTTGTAAAATTTCCTGACTTTCACAGACTATTAGATGAATTACAAACGTAATTGGCTGTTTATCAACTACCAGCGTTCAATACTGCCGCCACATACTAACGTAATTGGCTGTGTATCAACTACCAGCGTACAATACCGCCGCCACATACTAACGTAATTGGCTGTGTATCAACTACCAGCGTACAATACCGCCGCCACATACTAACGTTATTGGCTGTGTATCAACTACCAGCGTACAATACCGCCGCCACATACTAACGTAATTGGCTGTGTATCAACTACCAGCGTACAATACCGCCGCCACATACTAACGTAATTGGCTGTGTATCAACTACCAGCGTACAATACCGCCGCCACCTACTAAGGTATTTGGCTGTGTATCAACTACCAGCGTACAATACCGCCGCCACATACTAACGTACTTGGCTGTGTATCAACTACCAGCGTACAATACCGCCGCCACATACTAACGTAATTGACTGTGTATCAACTACCAGCGTACAATACCGCCGCCACATACTAACGTAATTGGCTGTGTATCAACTACCAGCGTACAATACCGCTGCCACATACTGTATCATGTCCGAAGGAAAATCAAAATTGCCAAAGCTGTGATGAAAAACTGCAGCAGGAAACAAGAAGTTGAATTTGAAGTTTAAATCTAAACTTCAGCTTTTCATCTATATGTACCAATTGATAAAAGCAAGCATTGCATTTTTTTCTTACCTCGTCTCTTGATAAACGAGATTCCGTTGTGTTATGCTGGTCATCTTCTTCGTGCGTCATTGCTACAATGGTCACGTTCACACACATCCTTATGCAATACATGTTGAAATTAGCCAGTGCAATCATAACTAAAATTATGAAACGTTTAGGGATTGCTTGAAATATCCGTATCCTGGTGACTGGTCTTGATATCCTAGTTTTGCGTTGTCACTTATTTCACAAACGAAAACGATTGTGTTATTACATGTGGATGGAAGGATTTGATGGGATAAGAAAGGTTCAGGGCATGCGCAGCTGTTAATCAACCATCAAGGTATTTTCTATTGGATTCTAAGCGCTTTATTTGTGTAGATGAAAAGAGAAAGTGAGAATATTGTTGATAAAAAGCACTCTTCGTGGGACACAGTTCAACTCGAGTCTACTTCACTTGTGGCAAATGTGAATGGACGAATTGAACATGGGTATAAATAATGCGTAGTGTTATCGAAGTGGGATCGACGCTTTCTAATAGACATAAAATGCCTTTCTAATTGAGAAAATCAACCAAATCTTTTAAACTCTACTTACTGCGATGTCTTTTCAACAATACATACAGTTTATTAAAGATTTACATTATAATATAGATACAGACGAGGGTATTTTTCGCTGACGTAAGCTTTAAGTGAAGGCAATTGATGGAAAATTAAGGAAATTGATGCCGAAGAAACGAAGAAATTACAGATGAATCAATAGAACACTTCTTCAATATTGTGTTATAATTTCAATTGAAAATTGTAAATGAAAATTGTTATTGGATTCAAAATTTTATAATCAAAGTTTCAAAGGTGTTTTGATTATTTCTAAAATTCTAGTCAAAATAAAGTGCTAAATTTTTGATCATGAACCATCAACCATGGCGTAGTTTTTTACTTTTTTCATATCAATAGTTAATTGGTTAAAGTTTAATTAGTATTTGTAATCATGTGTGTTTGTTGCAAAATGTTGCAAAATGAATAATGACAATGGCATTTCATCCAAGTTGGGATAAAACAATTTTAGCAGCTGATGACATATTTGGAAGCATTGGAATTTTAAATGTGGTGAGACTTTTTGATTTTGTTTGTGTTGCTTTGCACTTCATTTTGATGCCTTTTGTAGTAACAAACAGTTGCCGTGTTGTTTTCCAATTAAACCGTTCTCTAATAATTGTTGGTCCCATTGATGATTTTGGTCATATTAGTCTTGTTTTGTTTAAGACTTGCTAGAAACATCATTATGGAGCTCCAGCAGCTCCATAATGCCTTCTGTCGGTAATGGCAGTACGTCCGTGGTAACTGAAACACGACTACTATCTTACGGACAAAAATATACCATAACACCTGGACGAATCCCGACTGAGACGATAGTATCAAGTGTCGAGGCTGTCCTAGCGTATCAAAGAGACTTGTCAGAGACAACCAAAGACGAATCACAAGCAGGGTAGCCTCCGCTTTTCAATCGTCCTCTATTTGTGACAACAACTTGACAAAGGACGAGCAACAAGCACTCAAACGACTAAAACACGACAACAACATCGTCATTTTACCAGCAGACAAAGGACACGGGACTGTGGTCATGGACAGGAATGATTACTTCGACAAAATGGACACCCTTGTTAACGACAGACAAACGTACGAACAACTCAAACGAGACCCAACTTCATCACTATTACGCAAACTTAACAGCAAGATCTTCTCTATGAGAACATCTAGCATTATATCCGACCGTATTTGCTATCGAGTTAGATGTTCAGTGCCACGACCACCCAGACTATACAGACTGCCAAAACTACACAAACCACAAATACCCATGCGAACAATTGTATCATTCTGTGGTTCGCCTACTCACGAACTCTCAAAGTACATGACTGACATACTGCAATCACTTACAAGCAAATCAAAACACAAGCTACAATCCACTGAAACTTTCATTAAAAAACTGAGCACTATACAAATACCGGACAACTATATACTAGTGTCTTTTGATGTGAAATCACTGTTCACCAGTATTCCACTTAATCTGGTACGTACTTGTACAAAAACCCTCAATACAAACATTACAGACGTACTTCCATTACCGACAGAAGACATAATGGAGCTACTGGAGCTCTGCCTCACCTCGACTTACTTCCAGTACAAAGGTGCTCACTACAAACAATGACATGGAACAGCAATGGGCTCACCCGTTTCTGTTGTAGTTGCTGAAATTGTAATGCAATCTATAGAGGAACGGGCGCTCACGACTTACAAACATGCACTACCTTTTTGGTTCCACTACGTAGATGACACAATCACAGCACTACATGCGGACGAGATTGATGACTTTCACACTCACATCAACAAACAGAACAGCCACTTACAATTTACCAAAGTGTCGAAGAAAACGGAACTCTTCCTTTTTTCGACTGTTTGGTAAAACAGGACAGTCAAAAACTACGAACAACAGTTTATCGCAAACCAGCACACACTGACCGACTACTAGACCAATCATCTTACAACCTTACATCACGCAAAGCCACCACAATCAGAACAATAACAAGACGTGCACAAATCATATGTGATACACCGAACGCTTTACACAACGAAAACAACTATTTCAAACGTGTTTTTGACAAAAACAACTATAACTCTGACTTCATCAAACGCAGCACTTACAAACCCAACGAAACGAACAACTCAGTGACAACAGCAACGATACCTTACATCAAAGATACGTCTGAGACTATCTCGCGTATCTTACGACCACAAAACATACGTGTCGCACATAAACCAATCACAACATTACGACAAGTACTGACGAACATAAAGGACAAAGAACAACCCAACGAACGACAAGGTGCAGTTTACAAAATAAACTGCTCCGACTGCCACGCCTCCTACATCGGGGAAACTGGCAGGAACTTAAACATAAGACTTACTGAACAAAAACGAGCTACAAAGAAACAAGGCAAAACTAATCACATTGCCGAACATCACCAAATCACAAAGCACAACATTGACTGGGACTCGGCAAAATGCATTACTTACAGTACTGACTAAAGATAACGGCTTACATTAGAAAGTTGGTATACCAACTTGGAACAAACCCCCCTGAACAGATCACATTAATTACCGGCACCTTACAAACGACTTATTCACAATACTAACAAACGATCAACTAAAAACATTACACTTCACACTAATTCACAATGACAATACACAATTGACACACACACATTACAAATAAAAACATCACAACTAAATCACACATCACAACTAAAAAATGTTAAATTATTCGTGATTCGGCAATTACATTCGGATTGTACGTGAAATATTTATGATTTTATTGTGGAACAAATAACAAGTTAAGTATCAGTGAACAATGACATTACAATAACAAGTTCAGAATATCACTTAATCTGACATGTATCATATCTACTTAATTATGCATGCAATCCTATGTTGTTTATATCTTTTCGTTTGATGTTCATATCTTAACGCTCCCTTTCGACAAATATAAACTGATCTCTATTCCTCTAAATGTTTGTTACACCCATATTAGATCTCATTCGTTGAAATACAGTTTTTCCTAATGGTTTCGTTAATATATCAGCAACCATTTGTTGTGACGTACAATACTCAAGTGCAATTTCTTTCTTCAGTACTTTGTCGCGAATGAAATGATATTTTATGTCAATGTGTTTCGTTCTTGGATGGTATTTCTGATTTTTTGAAAAACTTATTGCTCCTTGATTATCCTCTGTTATGATAGTTGGTCCTTTTGAGTGAAGTTTAAATCATGTAGTAATCCTCTTAACCATGTTGCTTCTTGACGTGCTTGTGATGCTGCAACATACTCAGCTTCAGTAGATTAGAGAGATACAATACTTTACTTTTTGCTTGCCCAACTTACCAATCCACCACAAATCATGAATAGGTATCCTGTATGTGATTTTCGATTATTTGGATCACATCCCCAATCAGCATCAACAAATCCACTTAATTTGACTTCAAATTCTTTATGTCCATCAAAGCAAATGCCGTAGTTCATCGTACTTTTAATATAACGTAAAATACGTTTGGCAGCATTCCAATGGTCTTGGCTAGGGTTAGCACAGAATTGATTAACTGTTGAAAGTGCTTGTGCCAGGTCTGGTCTTGTCGTTGTAACTGCATACGTTAAAGCACCAATTAATGCTTAATATTTCGTAATGTTCATTGGCTCTCTTTCATTATTCAACAACTTGGTTCCTAGCTCAACGGGACTTGCAACAGGTTTGCAGTCTTGCATTCCAAATCTCTTCAATAAATTCGTCAAATACTTTGATTGATGAAGTCGCATCTGTTTCTTTTCCCTTTCTCGTTGAATTTGAATCCCCAGACAGAAATGAATTTCACCTAGATCTTTCATTTCAAAACGTTTCTTCAAAATACCTTTCTCCCTCTTCTAGCATTTTCTTGTTGTTACTTGCAAGAATCAAATTATCGACGTACAGGGTGACCCAAAAAGATACGTACCCGTGAAAATTTCAATTATGGCTTTAATTAAAAAGCTATTTATTTCAAATTACAACCACACATCGTTCAGTTTATGAAAGACTATTCACAAGAGTTTCGGCTATTTCTGTCAATTTTTAGTTAATTTATGGCTTTCCCAAGATGTGTTCCAAATGTCCACCATTTCGTTGCAAATGTACTCGTCTGGCAAAGTTTTGAATCACTTTTATACACTCCTCTTTCGGGATGGCTCTTATTTTGCTGTGATGGCAGTTTTAAGTTCTTCAAAATAAGAGCCATCCCGAAAGAGTATAAAAGATTCAGCACTGCCAGACGAGTACAGGTTTGCTTTGCAACGAAACGGTGGACATTTGGAACACATCTTGGAAAGCCATAAATTGACTAAAAATTGACAGAAACTGAATAGTCTTCCATAAACTGAATGATGTGTTTGAAAATAAATAGCTTTTAAATTGAAGCCATAATTGAAATTTTCATGGGTACGTATCTTTTTGGGTCACCCTGTATAACGCTGAAAGCATGATATTATCTCCCTTTCGTTTAATGTACAGGCATGGATCAGAGTTGGATTGAACGTAACCGGATTTCTTTAAGAACTGATCAATGGTATCGAACCAGCATCTCGAAGATCGCTTCAAGCCGTCTATGCTTTTGTTTAATTTACAGACCTTCTGTTCTTCTCCCTTTTTCTCATATCCTTCAGGTTGCTTCATATATATTTCCTCTTTAAGTTCACCGTTGACACATCCTTTGGTGTACGTCCAAATCTAACTGATTAGCAATTGCCAAGAGAGAGCGAATTGATCTATATTTCGCTACTGGAGAAAATGTTTCTTCATAATCCAAGCCATATCCTTGTAAGTCTCCTTTGGCAACTAACCGAGCTTTATGCCGCTCAATTGAGCCGTCTGCTTTGTACTTTACTTTGAATATCCGTCGAGAATCTATAGCTTTAAGACCTTCAAGTAAGTCAACCTATTTCCAAGTATTTTTCTTCGTGTGGGAAGAATATTCACTGTCCATTGCTTGCTTCCATTTCGCCTTATCTGGACTATCAAAAGCTTCATTAATATTGAGTGGTTCATCGTGACGGATAGATTCATCATCAATGCTAGCGACATTGTTCTGCCACCAATTACCTATGATCACCACACCATGTCTATCAGGAGATTTGTGTATTCGTGCTGATCGTCGTGGTTGTTGTTGTTCATCTATCATACTGTTGTTGGAACTATCTTCCATTTCTTCACTGACTTCAAGCTCTTCATTGTCTTCTAATAGTTCATCATTCAGTTTTACGGTCACGGTATCTTTAATATATCCACTTTTGACTATGGTAGATTTCTTTCGTCGATTAAATGAGCTTTCTTCAAATAACACGTCTCTTGATATGTGAGTTTTACCAGTTGAAGTGTCGTAGAGTCGATAACCTTTACTTGTGAGGCTGTACCCAACAAATGTGCATTTCTTGGTTTTGGAGTCCCATTTCTTCTTTGGTTTCCTTAGGAACGTGCATGTAAGCTGTGCAACCAAAAATTCTCAGATGCGAAACATCAGGTTTCTTAGAATGGAAACATTCGTAAGGTGTAACTCCGTTCACGGATACAGTAGGACTTCGATTTCTTAAGATGACTGCAGTATGAACTGCTTCAGCCCAGAATTTCTTTGGTAGTTTTGCGTTGTTCAGCATAGATCGTGCAGCTTCTTGAATGGTTCTGTTCATTCTTTCAGAAACTCCGTTCTGCTGTGGTGTTCTTGGAACACTAAACTGATGCTGAATTCCCATATCCCTTAGATATTTTTCAAACATCTAACAAGTGCACTCACCACCGTTGTCTGATCGAAGTACTTTAATTTTCTTGTTAGTGAGAATGGTCAACATTGCTTCAAACTCTTTAAATTTCTCAAAAGCTTCGTCCTTACTCTTCATAAAGTAGACCGTTGTGTACCTTGATTTATCATCAATAAATGTTATGAAATATTTATTTCAACCAAGACTTGTTTCTTCCATCGGTCCACAAACATCGCTATGGACAAGATCAAGTACATCTTTAGCACGCGTTGCAGGTTCTCGAGGAAAGGTTGCTCGTATCTGCTTTTCTTGTGCACATCCTTCACAAACTTCAAAGTGATCATCTGATTGAAAATTAAGACCTTTAACCAATTTTTGATCTCGAAGTAGACGTAAATTCTTCAGGCTTAGATGGCCATACCGTTGATGCCGTATTTCTTCGCTAGTATCACTTGTGGAAACATTCGCATGCTTCGAATCATCCTGTTCTTTAACATCAAGAACATACAGGTTATTCATCATTCTTCCTGATCCAGATATAGTTCCATTTTGATCAAGTATCAAGCAAGTATGTTGATTAAATTCAACTGAGTATCCTCGTTTTACCGTAGTACTAAGTGAGAAGAGATTTTTTCCTAAATCTGGAACATATAGAACGTCAACCAATCTTCTTGGTTCATACTTCTTAGACTTAATCTCAATGTGTACATTTCCTTTTCCCAGTGCTTGAACTATTCTTTCATCTCCTAGCTTTGCCTTTTTAGGAAATTTGAATGGGATGAAATCAATCATGATGTTCGTATTATATGACATATGAGATGATGCACCTGAATCAATGTACCATGCAGATTCTTTGCTATCTGGAAACAATGATGAATTCTGAACTGTGGCTCCGTATGATGCTTCTTCCCTTTTATTTCTATTGTCACTTTGCTGATTCTGTTTGGGCTTGCGACATTCTCTAGCCCAATGTCCAGGTAACCCACAGTTATGGCAATTACCTTTTCTTTTGAATTTGGTATTCTTTACTTTGTCGTTTTTGGACTTTTGACATAGCAGTGCTTTCTCACCAATATCCTTACTTTCGTTGGATTCTTTACGTTCCTGTTCTTCATGAAGAAGTCTAGCAGTAACGAATTCTAATGATAAGTCATCTGCTCTAGATTCCAATGCTGTTATTAAGCCACTGTACGAATCGGGTAAACTACAAAGGAGTGTCGCCACTTGATCTTCCTCAGAAACAGACGCACCCAATGCTTCTAATTGACTTGCAATATCCTTCATCTTGTTAAGATGTTTGGTAATGGAATCATCAGGACCCATACTTGTAGTGAAATATTTCTTTCGTAAAAATAACTTATTGGCCAAAGATTTGACTTCATAATGATTTTCTAATTTCGCCCAAGCATCTTTTGCAGTACGCGCTGATCGAACGAGAGATAGCTGTTTATCGCCGAGAGACAAACATATTGTTGCAAATGCCTTTCTTTCCCGCCTTTGATATTGTCGACGTTGAGTATCAGTAGTTCCTTCACCATTAGGTTCTTCGCCGATAACTAGTTTCCAGAGATCCTTCTCTTCAAGTATCATCTGCATCTTAAACTTCCAAAGGTGAAAGTTCTGGCTATTGAACTTTTTGATCCGTGTAAATGCTTCGTCATTTCACAAAGTCGCCATATTCAATATTTCGCACTTATGTAAGTTATATTCTCATAAAATCGCGATATCTCATATACTTTCCTTATTTGCTATCATCAACAGAAACTCAAACGCTCCTGGGCCCATAACCTGTTAAATTATTCATGATTCGGCAATAACATTCGGATTTTACGTGAAATATTATGATTTTATTATGGAACAAATAACAAGTTAAGTATCTGCCAACAACGATATTACAATAACAAGTTCAGAAGATCACTTAATCTGACATGAGTCATATCTACTAATTATGCATGCAATGCTATGTTGTTTATGTCTTTTCGTTAAATTTTCATATCTTTACTTAAACATTACACTTCACACTAATGCACAATGACAATACACAATTGACCCCCCTAACATTTCCTGTACACGCAATACAATGAAGTAAGCTAACCTGACGTTTACTCCTCATTTGACTCTGAAGATAACTACCGCTAAGGTTGTCGAAACGTCAGTCAACAACAACAAAAACAGTCCTTCTCAGGACTATACCAACCTGGACGATCTACATTTACAAACAAGTAGGTATGTTGTTTATCGTTTTATTGCTAGTAGAATTTGTTTCTTTATTCTTCTAGTTGACAAATATAGATACGTGGCAGCAGTGATGCTTATTATTAGCGATTTTTGTCTATGATTAGTAATACATCATCAAGGGCATCGTCATCATCTTTCGTGCGTTTTTTACTTATGTAATCGTAGTCATAAATCTACAAGTAGACGTTGATTTTTTAGGAAGTCCGAAATTGTAGGCTCAATGTTATCTAACATTAAATTTTCATAGAATTATGTTTTGCACTGTTTCTTTTTTATACATTCATAGACAATTATATGTTTAAGAATTTCAAAATGTGTTGATAGGATAAGTTACAAAAATATTTGAACATTTGTGGAGGGCGTCAGATTAATAATGTTTGAAGATTAACGTTAACGCACAGCGTGACCTGACAAACGTGGCATACCACTGCATACAAATTAGCCAATCATGTATGACGTGTGGTTTACAAAACAATTTGTATGGGCGAAGCAACCTTCAATTGCTCTTGTTATTTTCATTCGTTTTTTGTCATATGCTAGCAATACGAACTCATACTGGTGTATAACGTATTGAAACAACAATCAGGTATGTTGTTTATCGTTTTATTGCTACTAGAATTTGTTTCTTTATTCATCTAATTGACGAATATAGATACGTGGCAGCAGTGGTGCTTATTTTCACGATTTTTGTCTATGGTTAGTAATACATCATCAAAGGCATCGTCATCATCTTTCGTGCGTTTTTTACTTTCGTAATCGTAGTCATAAATCTACAAGTAGACGTTGATTTTTTAAGAAGTTTGAAATTGTAAGCTCAATGTTATCTAACATTAAATTTTCATAGAATTATGTTTTGCACTGTTTCTTTTTTATACATTCATAGACATTTATATGTTTGAGAATGTCAAAATGTGTTGATGGTAATAAGTTACAAAAACCTTCGAACATTTTTAAGGCATTTGATGAATAATGTTTAAATTTTAACTTAAAATCTTTACAAGTTCTTCAGTTGTAATATATCCTTAAATATATCCAATTATAGTTAAGTTTCTAAAGACAACGAAGCTCTTAGTTTTTAATTTAACATCAGAACAACAACACTCAACAGAATGATTTACAAAAATAATCACAACTTTTGCAATTGAAGTCGTGGCCGATCGCAAATGTATATTTTGTTTAGAAATTTTTTGAATTCCTTATATATAGTTCATTGCGCACACAGTAGCTACCTCAAATTAATTATTAAACGTCTTTTCATTAAAATTGATATGAAAAACAAAGCTTAAACTTGAAAGTTATCTATAATTAAAGCGTTTTCAAAATAACGTATTAAGAGGTAAATCCGAGTCAACTTGAAGCGGGAAAGCTGTCGAAGGGATTTTTCAAACGCTTGCTGGTAGAACCTTACTGTGATTTGTCTAGTGCAATACAGTTATCGATCTTTAAGGTGTAAAAGCTATCGACTAATTTATCTTTCAGGTAAACAAGAAGTGCTCTTAAAACGATTAGTTTTTTTTGCTTAAAATTAGGAAATTGAACGAGACTTATCTGAAGTTGAAGTTCAATTGGGATTCTATTAGCATCTACAGAGCAGAGATTACACGAGGTACTACGCATGCGCACATTGGTCATATTTCAAAGATAGTGGCCACATGAAGCGCCTAAATGTGCATATGAACGATATGCAGGGAGGCAGTATTATGATGGGTGGGCACAAAGAGAATTGTCCGTGCCTGGGCCATTTCTACTTTTTGTAAGACTTGTGATATAACACTAAACATGTCAAACATGTCAACTTCTGGGGTCCCAAAATATGCTGTTATTTCAAGAAATAATTCAGCATCAAGCTTCCATTCTTTGGAGTCATCAAATGTTCTGGAAGCTTTGTCAGCCACCACTTTAAGTTTCCCAGAGATATAGCTGACAGTTAGCCATATGTCCATGATTCTGCACCACGCCCATATTTTCCTTGCAATTTTATTGCAAGGGTGAGAGTGGCAGCCCCCCAATTGGTTAATACATGCAAGGGCAGTGGTATTGTCAGTCATTACTTTAATGTGGGTTTGGACTAGATCTCTACAGAGAGATTGTAGCCCAAACAGCATTGCTTTGAGTTCCAGACAATTAATGTGCGAGTCTTTTTCGTCGATTGACCATTCACCTCCGGTGGACTGTTTGTTAATACTTGCGCCCCATCCCTTGGTAGAGACGTCCGTATACAATACGTTGTCAATCTTTCCATGATTCAGATGTTTTTCGGACTCATATGCATTATTAATCAACCAAGATACGTTCTCCAGCGCCGAAGTGGAGAGTTTCAATGTCGCATCAAAGTTACCCCTGTTAGACATAAGAGCTGTTGTTTTGTCCCTATCAAGATCACAATAAAACAGTGGCCCATATATAAAGTTCTTGCTCCCTCTGTAAAAGTTGATAAAGTGTCTTGCGATAAACGTACGATATTTACTAAATATTTTCTTCGTTGTATATATAAAAATTGCCACATAGGTTTTTCAAGGTTGGTTTAGTCAAGCGAATAATATCCATGACATTGCTATCCGCTATAAAAAACAAAAAAAAGATTCATAAAGGCGTGTCTTGTGCTTAAAAATAGTTTTAGAGAAAGTTTAAAAATTCGAGTTGCCTCAGAGATCTTATATCGTTACTCGCTTCCCTTCATTTGGGATGGTGTATCAATGTTTTACACTTCATCTATCCATCTACTTCAATGACACATTTTTGTCAAATGCCCATGCATGCAATTTTAATGCTTAATCTTGTCTACAAGGACTGTAACAGTTATGCTTTTGCTGTGTTTGTAAAGTATGTACTGCATTGAATTACTTCATAGCTGTAACGTCACCCTGGGGCGAGCGTGACTACAATCGATTTGTGATAAACATGTCATCACTTAGTACCTACATACTACTTAGTAGAGTTTTCACGTTCGTATTACGGCAATAGATTTATCCATTTTTCACTAAGACAAACACATATGTCTGCCTTTCTGCTTCTTAATACAACGGTGAAACTGGAGAATATACGTTTTTCAAGTGGGCCATAAAACCACTGCATAAAACGCGAAGTCGTTGCAAATGGGGAAACTGGGCCGAGTTTGTGATACTGCTTACGCAAGTTCATATCCTATCATAAATTCTCATTGCATCAGAACCAAAATTGCCGAAGTCTACTGTGGTTATTTTTACAGCGTGATATCATGTCTTTTGCAATGGGTTTATCGAGATTTTCAGCAAACAGCGCTCTTAGTTCTTTGCGGTGTGCAAATATCAAACGTTCGTTTTCGAGGGTAAGAAAAAATTTGCTGGAAAATGGCATAGATTCTGAAATATGGCTTGATGGGCGTTTGATGCACGTGTTCTGTGTGAGTATGGCCTCAACATCATCGCTGATGACTGAGATTTTTTTGTTTTGTTTAGATTAATAGAAGTACTTTGAGTCAAACAATCTCCACTCATAATGCACCAGCCAGATCTTATGTGTAAGTAAAAAGTTTATTAAAAAACTACCAATTAATTATAATAAATTGAAATGTTGAATGGTCTTAACACCAAAACAACTAACTTACCATTGCAGCTGAAATTTTTTGAAAAGGAGTTTGTGCTCCATTATATGGTTACAAAAAATTGCTTCAGTTAGTTGTTTTGGAGAAAATTAAACTGAATGAGCTAACATAGCAACTAATTATATTAAATTGAAAGGTTGAACACCAAAACAACTAGCTTACCATTGTATTTCCTCTTTATCAATACAATTCATTAATTTTGATGTTTAAATTACTTTATAAATGTGCTAACGAGGCTGTTAAAAGTACAATGAGCAATTAATTTTTTCCACTCTGTAAAAAGTCCAACTAGTTTTTCATTGGTTCAAAATTTCTTCTACTTTAAGTTCTGATGTACGTGGAGCAGTTTGTGGCATTGATCTCGGGACAAAAAAGTCATGTGTTGCTGTTATGGAAGGCAAAACACCTAAGGTGATTGAAAATGCTGAGGGAGCAAGGACGACTCCATCATTGGTAGCATTTTCATCAGATGAAGAGGTGCTTGTTGGGGAATCTGCAAAACGACAGGTATAAAAAAGCCAATATTGGTTCTTATACAGACTCTGATTTGTAACTGATGCTGTCTTTATATAGGCAACATTTATTAGCCTAATCTATATGACTTATGCCTGATTTAATTGATTGTCTTTGTTGATATAAAGCCAGCAGAATTATTGCAAAGAAAAGTGCCGAAGTAATGGATTTATTTGTAAACTTTTAGGCAGTGACCAATTCTCGAAATACCCTTTATGCAACAAAAAGATACATAGGAAGACGGTTTGATGATTCTCAAGTTCAAAAAGATCTGTATGTATATGCTTGTTGTTAAACACTTCATGAAAAATGATATTTTTTGTTGTTACTGAATTTCTTTTTATATATTTCTTGCAGGGAAAACCTTCCGTTTAAAATTGTAAAGGCACCAAATGACGATGCTTGGTTTGATGTTCAAGGGAAAATGTACTCACCAAGTCAAATTGGTGCATTTGTTTTGATGAAAATGAAAGAAACTGCTGAAAGTTATTTGAACACAAGTGTACAAAATGCAGTTGTCACTGTACCTGCTTATTTTAACGATTCTCAAAGACAGGTAACATAAAATTTTTCAAAGCAAAGAAATCGTCATGTTTCAGTCATGTCAAAGTTCAAGTCTTCTGGCTTAATGGCTGTTTCTATGATAACCATGGATTATTTATTTAAGGCAACAAAAGATGCAGGCCAGATTGCAGGTTTGAATGTCCTTCGTGTCATCAATGAGCCTACAGCTGCAGCGCTTGCTTATGGAATGGATAGAGCAGAAGATAAAATGTATGTTGAATGAAATGATATATGACTAAAATTGCTAATTGTGTTGCTTTTTTGGTTTCTAAAATTATGTATCAATGACATGTGCTTTTATTATTTAGCTTTGCTGTTTATGATCTTAGTAATGGTACATTTGATGTGTCCATCTTGGAAATCCAAAAGGGTGTATTTGAAGTGAAAGCAACAAATGGTGATACTTACTTGTGTGGTGAGGATTTTGATAATGCTCTTCTTCAGTATCTTGTAAAGGAATTCAAAAGAGAGGTATGAAATATTTCATCTGCCCAATATTAACATTGAAATATGAAATGGTACAATTATTTTAAGGAACCTTGATTTTTATAACTTAAGTTAACTAATCGAATAAATTATGCTCTCATTTTTAGTCGGGAATTGATCTTACGAAGGACAACATGGCAATTCAAAGATTAAGAGAAGCTGCTGAAAAAGCAAAGATTGAGTTATCGTCGTCCATACAAGTTTGTTTACACAATAATTGATTTTATTGCTTGCAAGAAAACAATTGATTGCATGTTTAGTCATTAATTTATCCATTAACAGTTTATTTTAAAGACATTGCAAAAGTAACTTCACTTCTCTCATACTTTATAGACGGATATCAATCTACCTTATATTACTATTGGAGCGTCAGGACCCCAGCACATGAACATGAAATTAACAAGAGCAAAATTCGAGTCACTTGTAGCTGATTTGATTCAAAGAACTGTTGAACCTTGTAAAAAATGTATGAAGGACGCTGAGTGTACAATGTCAGATATTGGAGAAGTGTTGTTGGTTGGTGGTATGACAAGGATGCCTAAGGTATCAGTTTGACCTAATCTGTATATTTTGTTTTGACTTGGTCAGGTGTTGAGCTGTGTGGCTCCAGCATTTTATCTGGTTTTCAGTTTATTGAATTTCGTTCCTTTTTTTTCAAAAAAAGAAAAAACAATACATGTGTAGTGCTGCATTGACTGAATTATGAATTAGACGAGTAGACGCCAGAAAGTTGTCCAGTTCAGCATAAGTCAACGTGTGCTTGTTTTCTATGTGTTTTCACCGATCTGTGGTTTTGCTATGTACTGTGCTGATTTCATTCTGTCACAGAACTCACACTGCAAACCTGCTTCTTGTTTTCTTTCTTGAAATATTCCCAAATTGGACCCTTTTCTTGTGGTTTTGAATGGAACGAAGGAACTGAAATATTTTGAAACCTTAAAGGAAAGTGGACGTTTGGAGGACGTCTAAGGGGAAAAATATAACCAAAAATATCGGTTCTTTGGCGTAGAAAGTTTTTGATGCATAAAAAAGAACCAATGTTTTTGGTTAACCTCACAGCTATATTCCGGTATTTTGGTTGATAGATGTTTGAGCTTCATCTAAATTATTATTGTCAAAACAGCAGTGTTTTGTTTGAAACTTTTATAATCCTTGTATCTCTGGTTTATTTCAATGGATCCCATAGCAGAACTAAGGAATGTTGATGAATCAATTAGGTGCAAGAACTTGTGAAGGAGATATTTGGTCGTTCGCCAAGTAAGGCTGTGAATCCGGACGAAGCTGTTGCTATAGGAGCGGCCATTCAAGGTGGAGCTCTTGCTGATGATGTGAAAGATGTTCTTCTGTTGGATGTTACACCTTTATCCCTTGGCATTGAGACGCTTGGTGGTGTCTTTACTAAGCTCATAGAGAGAAACACGACTATTCCTACGAAAAAGAGTGAGGTTCAGTATTTTACCATTAAATTCAGCAAGATTCCTTTGTAATTTACTCCACTGTAACAAACATAGCAAATTTCACTTGCACACTGCATATGTATGATGTGATTGAAATCATCACATTGTATCTATGAAGCTCAATTGCCATTGACTTGATCCAGTTTAAGCATTGTACTTTTTATACCTTTGCAGGTGTTCTCCACCGCAACTGATGGTCAGACGCAAGTGGAAATTAAGGTTTGTCAAGGTGAACGTGAAATGGCTTCAGATAATAAAACTTTGGGACAGTTTTCTTTGGTTAGTATTACGAATGCTTACTTATTTTCGTCGAACAGCGTCAATGTATTTGATATTTCTAATCTTTATCGTTTGCGTTAGGTTGGCATCCCACCTGCACCACGTGGTATACCACAAATTGACGTCACGTTCGACATTGATGCTAATGGCATTGTCAACGTGTCCGCTCGTGATAAGGGAACTGGAAAAGAACAACAGAGTAAGTACGTCATGGGTAACGGTTTGAATGACAAAGAAAATCTTGTCAGCGTAGCAGAGTTTACTACTGAATTACTTTTTCGAAAAAGTCAGGCTTTAAGAAAACTAATAGTTTAACTGATTTTTGCACTCTTCATTTTTTTGTTATTATACAAATACTTATAATTTCTACATTAATATGGACCACATCTTTTTTAAATCACAGTTAAATTGGTTTAGTGATTGTTGCAGATCTGCTAAAGGGACAACAAGGGGTTAAAGGCATATAATTGATATGTTTGACAGCATTCCTTAGTTTAAATTTATTTTCTATGGTACACTCATCCCCAGTTGTTGTGCATGTTCTTTGGTTTTGTGATCAGTTATTAAACAGCTATAGCGGTTTGGAGAGTCACTGTTGCATTATTTGATTATTTGTACAGTTGTCATCCAATCTTCTGGTGGTTTGAACAAAGATGAGATTGAAAATATGATTAAACAAGATGAAATGTATGCAGAAAGTGACAGAGAAAGAAAGGTAAGAACGAAAGGAACTGACGTTGTAGTTGAACTGAAGGATAGCCACAGTTTACTCGTTAACCATATGTTAAATGTCTCTGTATAGAGTTTTCTCTTCAGCCTTTGTAAAATGTATTTTACACGTTCACTAGGAAAAAACTGAAGCAGTCAACCATGCTGAAAGCATTTTACATGACACAGAATCCAAAATTGAAGAGTTCAAAGATCAGTTGCCACAAGACGAGGTTAGTGTCACTTCAACGTGAACCTTTGGTGTGATCTAAATCAAAACAATTCATTTACGAGCTGCTAGTTTTTGACGTATTTTTTGCAAAAGACCATCGATTAATACAATAACAATATGAGACACAGTTCAAATACTTTAACTAATCTCCGAATCTATTACAATACCTTATGTGGTATTGCTTAATACCTTATATGGCATTGCTTAATACCTTATATGGTATTGCTTAGGTTGCCACTGTGGAGGAGGAAATTACCAAAGTACGCGAGGTGTTGGCAAACACTGAAAATTCTACTGCGGAAGAAATTAAAGAGCGATGTAACGAATTACAACAGAAGTCACTTAAATTATTTGAGATGGCTTATAAAAAGGTACGTATTTTCTTAAAGTCGAGTTAGTGCGGTGCTTTATTTAAAGTATTTCACTTGTTCCATTTAACTTTCTATCGTTTTCCAAGATGGCTTCGGAGAAAGAAGATGGCTCGCATAAAGAAGATAGCACGCAAACAAGTGAACAGCCTGAACATGAAAAAAAAACAAGGCGAAAACTAAAACAGCCTCCATAACATTAATAACATACACTCAATAAACGAAGGATGTGTTATGAAACCAGCGAAACGAAGAGTTTAAATGAGTTGATGTTCCAAGTTGAAGCTTTGCATGAAAACTTTTCAAGCGCACACTTAAGTTCTTTCGCTTGTGGTAATCAACGTGGAAGGAACGTAAGACCTTTGAGTTATGTAAAATTAACTTTCCTTTGTTCTTTTCTTTGGTTTATATAAGTGGAAAATGACTAGGAATAAATTACTTTAGTCGCGAGAGCAACAGATACTATCATGCTGATTTAGATTTAATTCATCTGTTTTCCTACAGGTCAATGTTAAGTAAAGTGTTCTTGTTCTTTTATCTAGTTAACATTACTTGAGTTTGGAAATGATAAGAGTCAGCCTGAACATCACTTTTCTTAACACTTTCCTTGTTCCTCTCTAGTTTATGCTCAGTATATATCACTGAGACCATAATACAAAAGCAATGGTTTACTGCTGTCCTGAAAACGAAATACATGTGAAAAGCAGAGTAAACTTTGAAGATTTCTCAGAATAATTAGATTGATAATTCTTAAGGTGGAAACTCACCTCTTCCTCGGCAATTGTTTCTTTTATAAACTGCCAAGTTAAATCTGATCCCAGTTCCATATCATTACAAATTATTCCAATCTTAAAAATAAAGTACAAGTAAAAGCTCTATATTTGATTGACTCACATCAACATAATCAGTTGTATACTGGTACCTGATTTGCAGCTTCAAGATTCAATTTCTTTGCTAAGAATGCTTGAAGTAATCCAATTGTCACCTGATTCGAGCAACGGACAAATTTTCTTTTCAATGGCTGCGATAAAACCAATGCATATAGCATGTTAGAATTGGCAGCATAATATCAAAACAAGCTCTTTGCCTAAACTACTTGAGTGAAATTAAGCAACCATTTGTATTCAAGTTTTTTCTATTGTCAACATGAAGTGAAAAATGTGATGCTTATGTTTCCTTGAATGACTTAAGTGCAAAAGTGAAGTTTGCCTTAAACTGTCTTATTGGACTGTTGTATATTGAATCTCTTCTACCTCTATATCTTCAAGTGTGAATTCATCAACACTAAAAATATACATAATGATCGATTTCAATATATCATGATCAAGTGTCAATGAATAAATTTTTCAACTGCAGGAAATTCGGTATTGATCACCAACCTTTTCATTTCAAGTTGCATGGTAATATCATCATTCTCATCTTCAATGTAGTATTCTAGTATATTTTCAATAGGTTCTGTGCTTCTTGTACTTGTTGTGAGTGTGATTGAGAGTAGGTACTTTCTGCTTTTGTAACTGTAGTATGATTAATTTGAGGTCTCTGTATGTCTGGTTTTATCACTATAGTAATCAGGATTATGATCATTAGAATTATCAGACATATAACAACACAAACGAATGAGAATACACTGTTGAACCTTTGTCTGGGATGGCGAGTCCCCTGCTTTTGTAGAAAACTATTCGCCGTCTTTCTTCAGCTGAGAGGAATAAAATAATATATTGATCTTTTTAAGTGGTATGCATGTAAATTGAAAATCAATGTCAACAAATTGAGGAAAAAACATTAACCTTCTGCAAAATCAGGTACCAGTTTATTAACTATGTCCTGAAGAACACAATCGGTTCTGGAAGTTGAAAAGCATAGGATCAAATTTTGCCCACCTCTGGTACTTAAATGAAAATTAAATGGTTCTCCTTACTTAAGATTATACCAAGGATTTGTTTTATGCACAAGCTCGTGGCATAGTGGACATTTGTAGTTGCAACGAACTCTCTCAAAATGCTTCACAATACAACTTCTACAAACTTAAAACATAGCCAAGTGTGAAAATTGTGCCATAATCACCCTCTAACCAATGATGGCAACATAAGTGTTGGACTAGCAGTTTGTGAAATATGTGACAAAATACTAACTTGAATGTAGACATTCAGTTATTGTTGTAGCATCAACTAAATATCCTTGGCAAACTGGACACGTGATGTGTGGATTTAGCAATTTGATTTGGATTGACCTTGGTTTCTAAACACAACACAAAGACAACTTGTAGTTTCGTGAAATCCTCCGTTTTTAAATAAATGGTTATAGTTCACCAGTGCTAATTTGTCAAATTCTTCCTTCCATTTTTCAGGTACAGTTGGTATGACTTTTCTTGATCTTTTCCTCCTGAATTGCTTGGTGGACATCAGAACTTAACATAAAATAATACATCATTTGATACAGAGGTAAGTTTAGGCAACATAGCATAAGTTGTTGTGGAACAGATTTATGCCTGACCTCTTAAGACAGACATAGTGGCTTGTTTGTGTTGTATAAAATACTTAAAAAATATCAACATTTATAGCAAATATTCCATAGTAAAATAAAAGTTGACAATTCTTTACCTTTATGGTTGTCATTGACATTATATCCGTCATTTTGCATGTGTGCCATGCTTGGGCTTAGCTTGTAAGATCTTTACTGACCAACATTTGCAGTCATTTTAACTGACTTGAATAGCATGAGTGAATGGCTTTTATGATTTAGTAAATTTGATCAAGGCACCTGGATTAATCATTGATATCAATGACATGTACCTAGTGTTGCTGACAAGACATACACCTGTTTTTTTTGACAAATTAAGTCGAATGACTTAAGTCATTCATTGATTTTATTACTGTCTCTGTTTACAAATTTTTAAGTCTCTGTTTTGAAGATTGCAAATGGGTGAAATGAGTACAAGAAGTGTATGGTCAGTATGAATGAATGTCCCAAAATTACCGATCACGTGACTAAAACATCATATCCAAGTCAGTGGATACTGGACTGCTGCTGCACTGCGGTGCACGTGGTGTGCGACTGTGCGTGCAAAGAAAAACAACTGTACTGCAACAAAAATTTAATAACTATTTTCTAAATATTGAATGTTATAGTGATTAAAAATAAAAGAACGATGAATTATAAAACATAAAAATGCTCTGGGAGGCCACAGAGACTTTAGAAAGTGAGTGAACGACTCAATTATTAGCCCATGGTTGTTTTTCTGACGAACCAAATACAAGATACAAGAGCATTCCAAAAACCTCGATGGCAGCCGTGATATAGAATACAATTGCCCATTGATGATGAATATTCTACAAGAAATTGTAAGTTATTTTTATACTTTTACTAATGGCTAATTGCATGTTTAATATGCTATTGGATTTAATTGAAATGTTATAAAAGCTCATTTATTCTTACCCCGTGCTCTGTAAGACTTCCAACCACTTCTGGTGAAATGAAACCAGTGATATTACAAGCAAAGTTAGAAATACCCATTAATACACTTGAATACTTTGGTGCAAGCTCAACCAAGTTTGCTCCTGGACCACTTGCGCTAAAGTTTGATACTGTAATTGCTATGGTTGCTATGACAATAGCAGTTGAGGCATTAGATGCATAAACCATGGCAAAGATAAAGACTCCGCCTATTCCAGCACCTAAAGTATGAAGAGAACCACGAAAATTCAATATTGGAGAATAGATACTGTCAATTTCACCTTGTGTATCTCTAAAATAGTTTTGAGTATTCATTTGAACATTCAAATGTTTATTTGTTAGTTTGCATCTTCAAACTTACAGAAAATGATCTGATTGGCTAACATATATAGATATTGACTAATCAGATTATCTTCCGTAAGTTTTGAACATGCAACTAAAAAGAAAACACTTGAAAGTTTGTAGGAATATTCTAATGTTCAAATGAATGTTCCAAACTTCTTTCAGAAGAAAGTTAAAATCAACATTATGTTACCATGAAGTTTCATGTCCATTTTAGTACAACTGCTAAGGGGGTGAGTAAAATTTATTTTAAATAAAGCTTAGAAATGATGTTGGTATAATATTAAGCAATAAAGTTACTTCTCATAATGATGGTTTATGCAACATTTTATTCTCGTTCCCTCAACCACTTCTCGCAAGAGTCAACACTTTTTAAGAGAGTCATATTAATTATTATGATTGCAAACTTATAACAAAGCATGTGGTAAAATAAATCTTACCAAACAAATAAGAGAGTTTTCTGGCATTTGTTGTGCTTAAATATTTTCGTTTTCTCAACATATCTATGAAAAATCCCCATGCAGGTGTGAGAAGTCCTGCTACTACATAAGGAATGGAACTAGTGAAACCAATCTGTATAAGAAAAAAAAAACAATGATATAAGTTCATGATGTTTTTCAAATCATTTTCATTTACTCTTCTCATTAATCTTATCTTACAACTTGTTTTTGTTCAATTTATTGCATGCGTAGGTCTTATTTCCAACCATTTGAGCTTATGACAAAACAATTTAATTGAGGTTATAATAGAAGGTTATTTTCTTGAAAAAAGGAAATTTAAAAAATAGGTACACAGAGCATACATGTGGGTAGCCTAAATTTGCTTGGAGATGTAACTGATTTTTGCAAAGCTAGCATTTATATGAAATCCTTTGTTATTGGTTTAGACAACTGTGGGTTGTGAAACAGATGTGGATTGTTGCATTCCTTTAAGTCATAGCATTACAAATAGCGTTGCTAGGTTTAAATTTCCATTAATACATCTTTGTTAAAAGTGGTTTAAAGTACATTTGTTCAGTTCTTTGTTTATTTATACATTCAGCCTGAACATAGAGATCAATAATACAGATGGAAGCTGATTGGTGGATTAGCTGTTTTCTCCTTTTTATATAATTAAAAACTTGTATAATGTATAGGTTATGTAATGTATAGCTTAAAAACTACACATTACTCACATTAGTACCAATTCAATAAACATTTTTGTTCCTTTGAAAGGGGCGCTATGTATAAACTACCGTAACATCTACATGATCATGATTTTTGCATTAACATCATGCTTTCAATGAATTCAATTTTCATAAAAAATCCACGAACCGTTGTTATATCTAGTTTATGAACATCGCTGAGATAGCTTGGAAGTGAAAACATAAATGTGTAGAAACACCAACAATCCATGAAGACGGGAAGTATGATCGCCCAAACTCTTATCGATGTGAGCATATGTCTCCATGGAATTTCACGAAATTTCAACTGTAAATACACACATATGAACTGTTATGTTACAGATAAATAGTTCTTTTCGATCTGTCATACTTTGGAACCAATTAGTTTCACTACTTACACTGTTTTATGTTGTCAAGTGAATAAACAAATAGAATATGATAAATAAAGAAAATAAAATAAATATGTTGTGTTGCAGATAAGTAGTACTTTTTTGATCTGTCATACTTTGGAACCAATTAGTTCCACAACATGTATTGTATTGTGTCACGTCAATTTATGTTGTCTAGTGAATGAAGAAACAGAATATGATAAATAAATAAAGAAAATAAAATAAATATTTAAATTTAAATAATATTGTTCAGTCATTTTAAGATATTTACTTTAGTTGTCCAGTGTTTTCCAATCTTTTGTATCTCAGAACGAGATATAGTAGGATGATCGGCTGGTTGTTCCACCCCCAGATACAGCCAACATAAATACCAGAGGACTCCTTGAGCTCCTTCAACAAATGAAAAAATGAAAAAATATTTTCTCGTTTAGGTGCAACAGCTAGAGCAACTTTTTAACTTGGTTTGCTAAGTAATCATCACTTTTGTTATCTTCAGTTGTTTTTGTTTTTGCGAAATACGTCATGATTCAACAGGCAGTGTTGAAAACACAGGCAATTCCCCCTTCCATCGAAATGGCTGAAAAAATATTCTAATGAAATATCTGCCACGCAAGGGGATTTTCCCTGTTTTCTGCACTGTATGACTGGCGTTTTAAGGCACTTGAACGAAAGCAATAAAAGATTATCTTCTGTATGCTAGTATTCTCTGATAATTGTTTTATAAATTTATGACGTAATGATTTATTTTCATTAGATCCTTGAAGAAGCGATGAACGAAAACTTACCAAAGAAGTAAAAAACGGACGGCCATCCGTATGAACTACCGGCCAGAAGACCACTTATTGAGTTCGCAAAAACTGTTCCCCACAGAAGACCTGCATGAGAGGATCATGGGTAAGTTTTTAAATTGTTGACGACGTTTGTTTATGCAAGATGTAGAAATCAAAATCTACTCATAAAACAGCGCTTTAAATGTTTTTGACGAAATCACAAATTTCGAAAGTACGTAACTAAAGCTCCGTTGCGCGTGCAATTTCACCAGCTAGCGCTGCAAATTAATATAATATTGAAAATTATATTGATTTATCAGATGCACATACTTTATATGTATCTTACGAAAGCATTTATGTACAACATAAATGACTTCATAAATTACGATCATTCAATCACCTGCATATGAAAAGGTGACGAAAATACTCCTTTCGTAAATAGGTGACCATTTGCTTATTAAATCAATGCTTGAACTCGCCACCAAACCCTGTGGAAAAAAAATCACATCATGTACAACTTCATGTAAATATCGAGATTTTTCTTCATAAAATGAATGGTTTGAACCCGGGAGTATCGTTACATGTTTGTACACGTAGATCATCCAGGTTAGTAAAGTCCTGGGAAGAACTGTTCTTGGTGGTGTTGACTGACGTTTCAAAAAACCTTAGCGGTGATCATCTTCAAGTGCTGTCACAGTCAACATCAACATCAACATTCCTTCTCGAGACTCAACTAACCTGGACAATCTACGTCAACAAACATGCAAAAAAATTTCTTGCTACTTCCATAGGCTTACCAAGCAAGGAGGGCAGCCAAATTGTTAGACAAACCAGGTTAATCGAGCAATTTTCGATTGGACTTAATGATTGTCGTACATTTAGGCCAAACAATTGACGAAAAATTTTAGCGGATATTCTCGTGGCTATCTACACACTTTCACATAAATGCCCCAGCATTAACTATGTTTAAAACGCATTTAGTGAGTGACTATGAAAACTTGAATGGAATTTTGCTTAAGATAAAACTATCTTATCATGTGCATGCTGAATTGTTTTGTGGAATAAAACTGACTAAAGTCGTCGCAATTTAAAGGTATATATAGCACATTCAACGACTAAAATCTCATCTCTATAGTTTGCTACACACTATCAAATAAGCTTTCATAAAGCTAAAAAGTTATACCTTACCAAGAATGCACCTTCCAGTACCCGTAGTACTATGAAGGCACTGACGTTCGCCCTAACGATCAGTGGTGTGAAAAGCGTAAGAACCGAGGAGCCAAAAATTGCAATACCAAGTAGAAATGAACTGCCATACTTTGCGCAAAGCAATCTTGCCGGTATTTGAAGAGCAGTATAGCTCCAGTAAAGGGACGCCAGAGTTGTACCTGCAAACGTCTATCATTGTTACCAGTTGATTGCATCTGATATGACATTTTATTACATGGTGCTAATACATGCTGGCGGCATTAGAGTACTGCCATAAGCAATATTAGATGAATTTAGTAAACTTCAAAAGTAATTTCTTATTACAACATACGAATGATTCCGCGACATTGTCACGAGGTCAAATAGATTGTTCGCCACCACACAATGTTAAGATCTGAAGCAAATCATTCCATTCTTGTGCACTTCTACTTTTCTTTACACAACCTCCCCTCCTGTATTGTATTTATCTGTGCACAAAACTCCAATTACCCACAGCAGATATATTTTCACGTGCATTCAACGAAGACGACTTACCTTGAAGTTGTGTGCTCCAGTGGAATTCTGGCTCCTTAAAGAGATAAATGGGACATTAGTCCGTGGTTTTTACCGTAATGCTTTGTAAAATTTCCTGACTTTCACAGACTATTAGATGAATTACAAACGTACTTGGCTGTGTATCAACTACCAGCGTACAATACCGCCGCCACATACTAACGTACTTGGCTGTGTATCAACTACCAGCGTACAATCATGCTGCCAAATACTAACGTACTTGGCTGTGTGTTAACTACGAGCGTACAATACCGCCGCCACATACTAACGTAATTGGCTGTGTATCAACTACCAGCGTACAATACCGCCGCCACATACTAACGTACTTGGCTGTTTATCAATTACCAGCGTACAATACCGCCGCCACATACTGTATCATTTGCGAAGGAAAATCAAAATTACCAAAGCTGTGATGAAAAACTGAAGCAGTAAACAAGAAGTCGAATTTGAAGTCTAAATCTAAACTTTAGCTTCTCATCTATATGTACGTATGGATAAGAGACGGCATTGCATTCTTTTCTTACCTCGTCTCTTGATAAACGAGATTCCGTTGTGTTATGCTGGTCATCTTCTCCGTGCGTCATTGCTACAATGGTCACGTTCACACACATCCTTATGCAATACATGTTGAAATTAGCCAGTGCAATCATAACTAAAATTATGAAACGCTTAGGGATTGCTTAAAATATCCGTATCCCAGTGACTGGTCTTGATATCCTAGTTTGCGTTGTCGCTTCTCCGTCACTTATTTCACTGTTGAAACGGGTGAAACGATTGTGTTATTACATGTGGATGGAAGGGTTTGATGGGATAAGAAAGGTTCAGCGCATGCTCAGCTGTTAATCAACCATCAAGTTATTTTCTATTGGATTCTAAGCGCTTTAATTGTGTAGATGAATAGAGAAAGTGAAAATTTTGTTGATAAAAAGCACGCTTCGTGGGACACAGTTCAACTCGAGTCTACTTCACTGATGGCGAATGTGAATGGACGAATAGAACATGGATATAAATAATACCTAATGACGAAAGTCTTCCGTTGGAAGTAGCAAGTTTTTAAGCTATCAAACTAACGATTTCGTTTATCCTGAATAAATTATACAATAAGCATGTTCTTACCAAAGTTCAATTTCTTCATCGTGGTGTGCCTCGCCATCCGATTGTGGAGATAAAAATCTATCCATTTTGTCATGAAGTTTTTTCGATGGTTGGTAAGATTCCTCCGTGAGAAGCTTCGTTAAGTCATTTTGGTTTTCCTCCTCAATTTCACCTTCAGAATTCATTTTTGATCAACTGCTCAATGTTAAATTCAAAATTGAAAATATTTTAGATGCGCAGGACTTAGCGAAGTACATAACTTTTTGTAGATTGTCATAAATTGTTATCGTCTTACCATTTGACAATAAACAAAACTTCACGGCAATAAACAAAACTTCACGGCAATAAACAAAACTACACGGCAATAAACAAAACTCCACGGCAATAAACAAAATTCCACGGGTCACGGCGGAAGTGCTATCTCGGTGGAAGTACAAGATCAAATACCAAATCATCGCCATATTGCCATCGCGTAGCCGTGATCGTTGTTTATCTTTGCTTTGTAAGAAAGTTTTGCTCAAACTGTGGACAAGAGGTCGCAAGCACTTGGAATTTGTTCGAAGTGTGGTTTCTGTGAGTTTCTGCTGATGATGTTTCATATTTTAATATAATTTAAAGTTTATTTGCGTTTCTTTGTTTGTTTTCAACATTTCAGGTGCGCCATCGACCTCTTCCGCTTCGACGTCCAGTAACCAGAATAACAGTTGAAAGTAATAATGATTCAGGTAAAGTTTTGAATTTATTTTGATCATTAACGGCTATTTATACTTAGCTTTGTCCCTTGTGTTGTTTTTGAATAATTTATTACTCAAGAAATTCTTTTATTTTTATAAATGCATATATTTTACATTATTGTTTATTGTTCTGGTTTTATTGACAATGCTTGGAGCTGTACTGTTTTAGCACAGTATACGCTTATCAATGTTATTATTATTATAATTGGGACAAACCACAGTTTGAACGGAGAATCGGCGAGGTTTGGAGATTTTTATGATTTTACACCAATACAGTATACCACGTGTTTGCTGCAGACAATTAAATTTCAAAAATTTTTCTCGCTGGCAATTCTTTCAATTCCGATTATTGAAATGTAACATAACGGTAGCCCGAAATTTTCACCTCAGCAAATAATTCGAGTCAAATTTTAATTGCATTTACGCGAAAAGCAAAGCATTTGTGTCAAAACCAAAATATTTATGTCAAAAGCAAAACATAGTAGTCAAAATCATAAGACTTCTGTCAAAAGTAAAACATTCGCGTAAAACCAAAAGAATTCTGACATAAACATGCAAAGCACACTTGAATGTGCCCTCAAATCAATGCTACTCCTTATCCTCAAGTTTTTCGTCCTAATGTAAAAAGAAGGTTAGTTAACATCTCAAGAGTTTCAAGTAAATGAAAATGTTTTTGGACCGCATTTATACAGGAGAGGAAATTCGAACATTGCTTGAACAGTCATATATATTTTAAGATTTGCAATCTGAAAACAGTGAGTAGTTTACTGAAGAGCTTAGAGAAGAATTCAATGAGAAAGCGACTATAAATTACTATTTTAGTTGTGGGTATGAGTACAATGAAATCCTTGGCTTTTTATCGAAGCACCACAGTTGTAACATGAGTTACAGTAGACTTCTCAGACGCTTGAAAGATTATGGTCTTCAGCGTCGGCATGTAAAAGATTATCCCAACTTCGATAATACATTTCAGAGGGTTCTGACAAGAATAAGAGAGCTAGTTATTGGTCCAGAGAATTCCATGGGCTACAAAGCGGTTTGGCATTGTCTGTAAATGGAAGGACTGAACGTTCCAAGAGCCATTGTACAAAACTTGCTTAAAACAATGGATCCAGAAGGAACAGAGCTTCGAAGGAAACATCGTCTTAAAAGAAGAGTATATAAAAATCCTCGACGTAATCAATCATGGCACCTTGACGGATATGATAAATTAAAGCCTTGGGGATTTCCAATTCATGACGCCATTGATGGTTCAGTAGGAAGATACTTTGGCTTAACATCACCCGTTCCAACAACTTACCTGACAATGTTGCACGCATGTTTGTCACAGCGATTAGAGAATTTGAAGGCTGTCCAGTTAAACTAATAAGTGATTTAGGGACTGAAAATGGGTTAGTGGCTTCTAGTCAGTTTTATTTTAGACAGACGATTGATGCTCACAATTATGTTGCTTCACCGCAAAATCAGCGTATTGAAGGTTGGTGGTCGTATTATGGTAGACTTCATGCAGTTTGGTGGAGAAATTTCTTTGCTGATATGGAGTCACAGGAAATTTTGGATACATCAAGTGAACTTCACATGGAATGCCTATGTTACTGCTTCGCTGACGTTTTACAGAGGCATCTTAATTTTATCAAGAATCATTGGAATAAGGTCAAGACATGACACCGTTTCCGGAAGACTGAATTCACTTTTTTTCTCCCAGAGCAGCACAATGGGGTCGAGAATTTGATTTTGAAAGTTCCAAACGAAGAAATCGTATACGTCGAACAACATATTTTACTTCAGCAAGTATTGAATGAGTACCAAGAGTATTTTGATTACGCAAGAACAACACTTGCACTTTCACAACCAACAAACTGGGAGGAAGCATTGGCATTGTATAGGACTCTTACTTATGTTGCTACTTGTGACGCATAATTGTAAATAACCATTTTTTTGAACTACCTCAAATCATTTCAAACATCTTAGTACCAATGTTAATTGTAAATAGATGGATTTAAAAACATCAAAAACGTTTTTTAAATTTTTTCATGTGCAACACAAAGTATGAATTTAAGAAGAGCTCGTTGACTCCCTGCAGGATGCTTCTTATTCATCACGATTAAGTTATCACACAGCTCTGGTGAGAAAAATGTTATGCAGAAAGAATGCATTTTTCTTTTGAATTATTGTTACTTATATTAATGTCGTTGTGGATATAAAGGACGTCGAAAATAATAAAAAATAAACCAATTTGTTGACATGAGTCAATTCTTTTTTAACACAAATTTCAACATGGTTGAATCTTGTATGCTCAATGATTTTTCAGTTTCCTTAAAATGGTTTTCCTACTCCTAAGTTTCCCGATTCCCAGGTTGCCTTCAAGAACTTAGGCTCTTTTACAACTTCTGGCTAAATGAGTGTCTAAATTCATTGGTGCCGACGCTATAGCAGTGCACCATCGACTAGATCGTTCAAAACGTGATGTTATTTGTCCAATCGGAATTGATATGCAGAGGATAATTACTCTTCACTCCCTCGAGAAACTCGTTACAAAATTCGTTGCATTTCGAGATTAATGTTGCCCGCGCTTAGTTCCAAGTATGTATAACTGAGACTACGTTAATTTACACTTGTTGATATAATTTTAAAATGTTTATTTCTTATAGAAAGTTTATCTAAAAAGGTTGATTTTATTTTAAAAGGTTGAAAGTAAAACAAAATCATTATTATCACTACTCTCATGATCAAAGCCTAAATACACCAGAGATATTTAACCGCTAAATATGTTAAATATTGAGGAGTTGTAAAAATCTAGTTGTAAAAAATGAAAGAATACCTTTTCACTCACAATTGTAGTGATTAAAGACAGATACGGTGCTGGTGTGGCACATAAACAGAGTTGCCCACAATGTGGTTGTGAAAGTGAGATTTTGAGGGCTGGTGTTTACAGTTCAGCTAGTGGTTGCATAAGTGCTTAGAGGATGAAACCTTCACTTGCCCTGAGTGTATTTATTCTGCTGAACACAAAGGTATATAACTAGGAAAACAGCAATTGACGCAATTTTATTAATGAAGTTCAGTTATTTAGCTACCACTCACTAGAAACTAAAGAACAAATTTTATTGATTTACAGAGAACATATCAATTCCTACTTTTCTTTTATCCAAGATCACTTACATATTTTCATGGAGGTAAATCTGATGTACCATTCTGAGGGAAGATGGAAAACAGCAACCACCTCCCCCGGGCCTGCCGGCGGCACCGGACTAAAAGCTTTTAGTACTTGTGTACTGAAAGCGATTTTGAAGAAAGTGAGAATCATGATATCAGTCAAGATGAAGAACCAGAGAGTCTTGATGACCTCAACGATTGCGATCTATGCTCATTCGAACCAGTAGCAAAGAAACAATGTGTAATAGGTGATGATGAGATGATAGCTATAAAATCCAGACAAGTCTGGACGAGGAGTACGTACGTCCAGACCAGTTCTCCCCAAGGCACACACAATTGCCTACCAGTGAAAGTTTTGTGAACCATTTAAGCAAAGCTGTTGATGACACCGAGCAATTCTTCATCATTATCAGGAGAGGCACCTCTTTGACAAGAATTATCAATATATGGAAAAGAGCTGCAAAAATTTCACCTAAACATAAATTGGTTGTGCAATTCTCAGGAGAATGTGGTACAGATAGCGGTGCAATATCCAAAGAATTTTTGACTTTGGCAGTTCATGCTATTAAAGAAGAGTTGTTTCCTGGTGGATGTCCCACAGACTCTATGCTTAATGTGCACAATGGCACTTTTTTACTGTTGGCAAAATAGCTGCCGTAAGTGTTTGTGCAAGGTGGACCACCACCAGATTTTTTCCATTAATCTGTTTACAACCTTTTTACCAAACCTGTTGATCTCAATAAACTTACTGATGATCACTTCACAATGAAGAACTCTGAACTTTTACAACAGATAGAAAATGACCCATTGACATCTCAAGATGTTGTTATTGACCATGGATATAGTGGAATGATTGATAAGGAACATATCAGGGACATCATTGGCACTGTACGTGTTAACATAATTAGTCGGCGAATGGTATATCTTGAGGATGAATGAAAATGTTTTTGGACCGCATTTATGCAGGAGAGGAAATTCGAACATTGCTTGAACAGTCATATATATTTTAAGATTTGCAATCTGAAAACAGCGAGTCGTCTACTGAAGAGCTTAGAGAAGAATTCAATGAGGAAGCGTCTATAAATTGCTATTTTAGTTGTGGGTATGAGTACAAGGAAATCCTTGGCTTTTACGAAGCACCACAGTTGTAACATGAGTTACAGTAGACTGATTATTGACCATTGGTATAGTGGAATAATTGATAAGGAACATATCAGGGACATCATTGGCACTGTTCGGGTTAACATAGTTAGTCGGCGAATGGTATATCTTGAGGAATTTAAGAAAGGGATAGAGTTATTTGGTCTTTGCAAGGCTTTGGAAGATAATACTGAAATAGGCAAAAATTTATTCATCTGTTAGCAAAACAAAGTCGATGCCAATTTTGTTGTTTCCACTCTCTACCCACATTACTCCGAGCAAGGTTCAAGTCGAAGAACCAAAGAGGAAGCTGTGTTTGACAACTTTCACGATTTCATAATGTCGACCGAAGATGAGGTTATTGCAGGCTTCGATGAAGAAGTGGCATGGGATGACATTGAAAGCACTGATGAATGGAACGAATGCAAGCGCAGTCAAACTGCTGATATTTCCACAAGTGCAGTCTTGGGTTTGCTTACGGGTCAAAAGCATTAACCATAAGATGGCCAGAAGCTTTCTGTATTAGTTAACTTCGATCATGATTGCTTGGAAAAGAACCTCACCATACTATTTACTTCCCTATAGTCAGCGCTTGTGCCCAGACCATCACTTTTCCTGTCTGTCATATGGAAAATCCAGAAGAATTCAAACGAATAATGTTGCTGGCATTAGGCAAGGGACAAGCATTTGCAAAACCTTAAATTCTTGAAGGCTTCTGTTTATAACCCTTTACTGACGATTCTATCTAAATTAACCACGCAGTCTTCTGTTCAAATTTGTTGCTTGAAATAAGATTTTTCCGCTAATGGAACTTAAAATGAGACGTTAAGACAAAAGATAATGCAATTTAGCATTTAAGAACTCGTTTTCGAATAAAATTTACATAATTTTATTACGATTTAGGCTTGTTCCATTCTGCTCAAATTTACGCACGTTTTACCAGTGTACCAAATGATACTGAGGCCAAAGTTTGTCGTTCTGGAAATCTTTGTTTGAACGTGTTGCGTGTTTTTTGTGAGCTACCGGTTTCAAAAAAACGTTTTCACAAGAAATGTGCCTTCTGCCATTCTTAATTGGAGCCACAGCGTTTGTAAAGTGTACAATACAAGAAGAAGTTTGCATTAAGTCTGGAGTGATGATTAGCATTTGAAAGCAATATGGGAGTAAATTTGAAAGAAAAAAAATGGAATTCCCAATGGCGGAAAATTGTGATTTTTATGAACTTTATTTGTAAAGAAATACTCCTTCATTTCGCAACTGAAAGATTCGTACAACATGTCTTTTGAAAGGTAAATAAATAGACTTAACAAAGGTTCAAAAACCAAACGACTTTTTCAAATATATTCTGTGTTATTGAACCCCAAATTTGAATTGGAATTTTTTGATACACGCTGTACAAAATGGTAAAATCTACAAAGTATAAGTTTGCATTAATAAATTATTTATAAATTCAGCTGATTAATTTATCATTTATCAACCTCGTGGTTACTATTTTTTAAGACAACCTTCCCACTAAAGTTTGAAGGACCAGGGTTTAACTGAGTGTCTCCGATATAAGGGCCTTGGCATTTCGACTGTCAGGGGGAACTAAATTCTAAAAACTTTCCCCAAAAAATTAAAAATTAAGGCTTCAGTTCTCGCATTGAAGATGAAGATCTTATCGTAATCTCTATCATTAAATATTGAAAACTTATGTTGTCATACACGACAATTCACGCGAAACACATTTTTTAAGAATTTAAAATTTTAGAGTTATTGCTAACTGAATTTGGGATCAAGTTTAGAATTAAACTAGCAAGGATTTCACACGTTTCTCTAAACTTATAGCAACAATTAGAACAACATTTGGGTTTCGATAATTAACAATCGTAAGTCTAGCCAATAAGGGGCTGTTTACATGATCCCGGCTAACCGGGTTCAGTGAGGCGTAAAATCATTTCGACGCATTAAAAAGAGTCTAAACTTCAAGCGTAAAAATTACAACTGTTTGTTAAGCGCCGCAAGTAATGCCTGCTGTATATCTCAAATAAGGCCAAATTTGTTGTTCGATTTTGAATGTTATGCGTATAGTTATTAAATCAGAATATTGTGAAAGTGCTAAAGAACATTCATCTGATGATAAGTATTAAATCTTTTCCATTTGCGAAAATCATTTGACGCTTGGCTGAATCCCGGCTACCCGGGATGTAAACAGCCCCTAAATTTTCTCGTATTGTAACGGAACACCAGGGGCGGATCTAGGATTTTTCAAACATCAGTCATAAAACGTCGAAGGCGCTACGCACCTGGGGGGGTCTGAGGCATTCTCCCCTGAGAAATTTTGAATTTCAGAGCCTTGAAAATGCCATTTTCAGCGTTTTAGAGCAATACAAAATGTATTTGTGGGCATCGTTTTTGCGTAAAAACAAAACATTTTGCTTACGTTTTTTTCAAAAAAAAAAATGAAGTGAACAATACTTGAATGTTTTGCCAAACATTTAGGCTCATTATCATGCCAAATATATGGCTCATTAGCATGTCTAGGAACGTAAAATTTATTTTACAATAATGCCATTTAAAAACAGATATAGTCTTTAAAAATTTCTACCAAGTTGTCAGGCATAGACCCCCTAGAGACCCCCATTCAAACCTCTATGTAATGAATTTAGTTAAGTTAGAAATTTGGTACTACAAGTGACAGTTCATAGATATAGAAAAGCTCAGACTTCAAACCATGCAAGTTTATTGTAACCCTTTACCCATCTCAACATCAGTGCCAGCAAATTCACCTTTTGAGAAAAAACTCAAAATTTTTTTCTGCCAAAGGTTAAGGAAAAATTATCAGAGTGAAAATTTGCAGTTAAGGACAGCTTAATGCCATAAATGTTTATTAGGCATTTCACTAGACTATTATCTCCTGTAAGTATATGCAAGGTGTGCTATATAGCAATCACTAGTAGCATTGTATTTGCAAATACAAACAGAATGTAACCAACATGTCTTTAATTATATAATTACATGAATGTTAAAATTGGTTCATGTGTCATGCTTACTGGTTATGATAAATATCCTTTCATATGATCAAAGCTTGTTTAAATGTAAATCAGAAATAATTTAGTTTAGAAATTATAATGATCATCAGAAAATTTACCTAGTGATCATGAAAAATACTTTGCTGTTTTGCCAAATTTCAAGGTTTATCTGCATACATAGAAAGACATTTTTACTTTATAGAAAATGCTTTTCATACATCAATAGCCCTTTGGAATTTATGGCAAACAATCTGGTATGAGCCGAGATTGACAGACCTTTACATCTCTACATGAGGTGTTCAGTTAGAAAAGGGGACAATATGTGACATGGGACAACATTCCATGTATGTGAAATACTCAGGTTTAATACCATTCCAGTCAAATTGTCAAAATAAAAAGCTTCATGGATCAGAAGACTCAAAATCACAGGTTATAGTAAACAGCTTCTCATGTAATCAATGTTAGTTTTCTCAAATCTTAAACAATATGTAGTATAACTGTCCAATGATTGAATGATCAATGATCATAAACTGAAAACCCCAAACATTTGTTTATGATAAAGTAAATAATAGTATGGCGCCTTATGGCTACAGATTTTTTGTCCATTGAAATATATTTGCAGGAATGTAGGATTTCGCTGCCGTATAACGGCCACGATTCCCCAAGCACTAAAGAAATCATAGCTAAAAGTCCTTTGGCAACAACAATTTTAGAAGCATCAATCTGCTTACCATACGCCATATTGACATAAATCGCATCACACACTCGCATAATTGACTTTGATATATTACATTCATGCATACACTTCACTTGTCCTTTACTTACGATTTTGGATGTAAATTTCTGCTGATAAAACTCAAAACAATGTTGGCTTTCTTTGAACATCAATGACTGAAATGTCGCTCGCGAGATCGTCTTTGCCAAGCATTTAAAATTTATCCATAAATTTCCACCCTCTTGAAAAATTCACATTTTGGACAGCAGCATTCATGTCAATATATGAATTTGTAAAGATTTCCATAAATTCCATCTGATTGTAGTTTAGTTTCTATCATGCTTATAAAAATTACTATAAAACGATCAAACATTCAATTCAGACAGTGAGCTTGACTATGTTAGTTCAGTTGGCTATCAGTCGAAATCCGTCAAACCAATCACAATAAAGCAAAATTCAAATGAACCAATTGTAAGATAGCAATTGACTCCTTATACGTCCGGCCACCCTTATTATCAGTCGAGACCATTCCAGAGTGTCCACTGATCTGGCTATTGACCAATAAAATAAGCGTTTTGACGTTCATAGACTCCTTTATCCGTCGAACCAGTCAAGCCACCCCGCTTATCAGTCGGTTATTCCAGGTCAATTAAAATTCAACTGATCTGGTTACCAACGAGATATTCATTGGATTAGTCATTAGTTTTCAATAATAAATAATGCGGGATTTTTATCACGAAGTAAATGCGATAAGAAAATAAGAATAATTAATGAATTTTTAATTAATATGAATAGGTAATTTTTGAATTTCAAACATCAGTCGCGCGACGGATTTGACATACTCTAGATCCGCCCCTGCGGAACACCTGTATATATATACATACTATGTATATATATGTACAATTAACTGGCAACTTGTAAATATGTCATTCTTTCTGATGATGGTTTTTAAATAAAACCGAAATATTGCAGCGTAATTGTTTGTTTTATAACTTTGTGGTTACATTATGAGTTACACTAGGTTACACTATTTGAGGTTACAAGATGCCCTTTTACGGATTATGCTTATTTTGTTCCAATTAATTATATATGTCTTATTCGACCATTTTATCATATATATATAGTTGTCCAAACTCTTTGGCTCCATATTCAAGTCATTTATGTCTTAAGAATTGGAGCTGCTAGGACCAACATAATTAGTGTTTGTGTTCGATAAAAAAGGCCCAGGTTTTTGCCGCACTACTTTTTCGTCCTCTCTTAGCTTATGGACAGACCTTTTGTGTTCACTATTCAATAAAAACACTATTGAATCAGCAAAATTTTCATTTTGTGGCAACTTATTAAAGTGCCATAGTCACGTTTGCTGCTGTGGAGGTTTCAAGTTGACGTACGTTTCTAAGGAGGAAACAAATTTTTCCGTTCGGTGTACTTTGCATGATTTGCAGATGTTCAATTAAGAAATAAAAGATGTTTATTGTGGAAATGTTAAAACCGAGGAGACCTTTGGGAGTACTCGAAAGCAGATCAGGGTAAAAACATCTTTATGTTTCTTTTATAAACTAACAATAATGTAATAAAGATAAATTCAAAGCAAAGGTTTAAATATTTCCTATAACATGTATTGATGATTCATCTGCAAATACTCTTTGATTGATTTAATTGATGAGGCCAGCTATCAACCAATCAACGCAGGCGTTTTATTGTTTTTATTTTATATAGTGCAAATTTGTCAGTTGTCATTCGGGGAAGAAAAGAATACGAATTTGATTTATTTCTTACACTATTATATTAAAGTGAAAGAATAAGCAGTGTTTCGAGGCGAACACCCTGAAAACTAAGATGGAAACCATTTTGACGTAATTTATTATTATAGAATATAAGATTGTTAGTTGAATTTTCAGGCTTGCATTAGCTAGTTCTTGTGGAAACGACCGCATGTATTGCTCCTGTCATTACGAATAATTTATGTTCGTAAAAGTTTTATCGTGACTTGACATTCTTCACTTGCAGACTATTTAAGTTTTATAAGATATGCTAATTTTATATGTCAAGGAAATGCTAAATACAAATGAGAAGACATAATTTCGGAGAGTTTAAATCAAATGGGTGAACTACAAATGTAAAAACAGTTGTCCATTTACCGAAATCCACTGTTTTAATTAAAAACTTGCATGGTAGCAACAGTTGCTAGTAGCATAACTAATTATTTGCCAACGAATAAAATTTGTTCTATTTCATCAACATTTCTTTTATCTTAGAAAGCAACCTGCAGTGTTTGACTGCGACTCTACGTCTGCTATGATAAGGAGCTTCACAAATTCTAAAAGCAATTACATTGGAACAGGTAGCGTCACTTTTCTCAAGACGTTTTACGGTATATTGACAAATTTCTGATTTGAACAGGTTCTTCACTCCTCTCGACACAGGTACGTCTGATTTATACGAATTTTGCCATATATAAGTAGAGACATTTGTTCAAAGTACAAATTTTTTTAATTGTTTTGTTTCTGATGTCTGATAAAATGACTAACAAAGTGTTCAAAAATATATTCCTTACCTAATAACTTGAAATATTTCCAATTTGGACTCTTTTCGTGTGGTTTTGAATGGAAAGAGGGAACTGAACTATTTTGAAACTTTAAAGGAGTAGTCAGACGTTAACACAACTATCACTCATGTGAAAGTGTATATTGTTCTTACCTCATTCGCGAAATCCTAGGTTTCCAATTCAAATTTAACTCAAGAAATAATGCCTTAAATGTGTGTATTTTTGCCTCTTGTTCGATCGCCATTGTGTACATGCATGCGAAGCCGCAGTCCAGCAGCGGTTTTTCGTCGTTACGTCTCTGCGCGGTGATCGTTGTCAACATTGGACAAAATGTATTAGCAAAAGTAGAAATTACGCATAAGCATATTCATAGTTGCATTTTATTTTCTAAGTTTTTAAATTAATTTGCGCAAAAGACGTTTGGAGAACGTCAAAGTGGAAAAATAAAACCAAAAATATCGGTTCTTTAGCGTAGAAAGTTTTTTATGCATAAAAAAGAACCAATATTTTTGCTTAACCTCACAGCTATATTCCGGTATTTTGGTTGATAGATGTTTGAGCTTCATCTAAATTATTAGTGTCCAAACAGCAGTGTTTTGTTTGAAACTTTCACAATCCTTGTACCTCTGGTTTATTTCAATAGATCCCATAGCAGAACTAAGGAATGTTGATGAATCAATTAGGTGCAAGAACTTGTAAAGGAGATATTTGGTCGTTCGCCAAGTAAGGCTGTGAATCCGGACGAAGCTGTTGCTTTAGGAGCGGCCATTCAAGGTGGAGTTCTTGCTGGTGATGTGAAAGATGTTCTTCTGTTGGATGTTACACCTTTATCCCTTGGCATTGAGACGCTTGGGGGTGTCTTTACCAAGCTCGTAGATAGAAACACGAATATTCCTACGAAAAAGAGCCAGGCTCAGTATTTTACCATTAAATTCAGCAAGATTCCTTTGCAATTTACACCACTGTAACATAGCAAATTTCACTTGTACGCTACATACGTATGATGTGATTGAAATCATCGCAGTGTATCTATGAAGCTCAATTGCCATTGACTTGATCCAGTTTAAGCATTGTACTTTTTGTACATTTGCAGGTGTTCTCCACCGCAGCTGATCGTCAGACGCAGGTGGAAATTATGGCTGCAGATAATAAAACTTTGGGACAGTTTTCTTTGGTGAGTATTACAAATGTTTACTTATTTTTGTTGAACAACGTCAATGGATTTGATATTTCTAATCGTCATCGTTCGCGTTAGGTTGGCATCCCACCTGCACCACGTAGTATACCACAAATTGACGTCACGTTCGACATTGATGCTAATGGCATTGTCAACGTGTCCGCTCGTGATAAGGGAACTGGAAAGAACAACAGAAAAGTACGTCAGGCTAACGCTTTGAATGACAACGAAAATCTTTAAGACTTCATCTATGCATCTACATCATCTATCCATCTACTTCAATAACACATTTTGGTCAAATGCCCATGCATGCAATTTTAATGCGCAATCTCGTATGCTTTACTGTCGTCTACGAGGACTGTAACAGTTCTGCTTTTGCTGTGTTTGTAAAGTATGTACTGCATTGAATTACTTCATAGCTGTAACGTCACCCTGGGGCG
The DNA here is from genome assembly GCF_021976095.1 of Xenia sp. Carnegie-2017. NCBI lineage: Eukaryota > Metazoa > Cnidaria > Anthozoa > Malacalcyonacea > Xeniidae > Xenia > Xenia sp. Carnegie-2017. The sequence continues at coordinate 7,600,602 of NW_025813484.1, read as the reverse complement.
AGCGTGACTACAATCGATATGTGATAAACATGTCATCACTTAGTACCTACATACTACTTAGTGGAGTTTTCACGTTCGTATTACGGCAATAGATTTATCCATTTTTCACTAAGACAAACACATGTGTCTGCCTTTCTGCTTCTTAATACAACGGTGAAACTGGAGAATGTACGTTTTTCAAGTGGGCCATAAAACCACTGCATAAAACACGAAAGAGTCAGAATTAGTCGTTGCAACTGGGGAAACTGGGCCGAGTTTGTGATACTGGTTACGCAAGTTCATATCCTATCATAAATTCTCATTGCGTCAGAACCAACATTGCCGAAGTCTACTGTGGTTATTTTTACAGCGTGAAATCATGTCTTTTGCAATGGGTTTATCGAGATTTTCAGCAAAGAACGCTCTCAATACTTTGCGGTGTGCAAATATCAAACGTTCGTTTTCGAGGGTAAGAAAAAAATTGCTGGAAAATTGCATAGATTCTGAAATATGGCTTCATGGGCGTTTGATGCACGTGTTCTGTTTTCGTGTGCTTGGAGTATGGCCTCAACATCATCGCTGACAACTGAGATTTTTTTTATTTTTCTTTAGATTAATAGAAGTACATTGAGTCAAACAATCTCCACTCATAATGCACCATTCAGATCTTATGCGTAAGTAAAAAGTTTATTTGAAAACTACCAATTAATTATATTAAATTGAAAGGATGAACACCAAAACAACTAGCTTACCATTGTATTTCCTCTTTATCAATACAATTCATTAATTTTGATGTTCAAATGACTTTATAAATGTGCTAACTAGGCTGTTAAAAGTACAATGAACAAGTAATTTTTCCCGCTGTGTAACAAGTCCAACTAGTTTTTCATTGGTTCAAAATTTCACCTACCTACTTTAAGTTCTGATGTACGCGGAGCAGTTTGTGGCATTGATCTTGGTACAACAAACTCATGTGTTGCTGTTATGGAAGGCAAAACACCTAAGGTGATTGAAAATGCTGAGGGAGCAAGGACGACTCCATCAGTTGTAGCATTTGCATCAGATGGAGAAAGACTTGTTGGAGCACCGGCAAAACGACAGGTATGAAAAGTCATTATTGGTGCTTATACAGACTCTGATTTGTAACTAATGCTGTCTTTTATATGAGCAACATTTATTAGCCTAATCTATATGACTTATGCCTGATTTAATTGATTGTCTTTGCTGATATAAAGCCAGCAGAATCATTGCAAAGAAAAGTGCCGAAGTAATGGATTTATTTGTAAACTTTTAGGCAGTGGCCAATCCTCAAAATACCCTTTATGCAACAAAAAGATACATAGGACGACCCTTTAATGATTCTGAAGTTCAAAAAGATCAGTATGTATATGCTTGTTTTTATGAAAAATAATATTTCTTGTTGTAACTGAATTTCCCTTTAATATATTTCTTGCAGGAAAAACCTTTCATTTAAAATTGTAAAGGCATCAAATGGTGATGCTTGGTTTGATGTTCAAGGGAAAATGTACTCACCAAGTCAAATTGGGGCATTTGTTTTGATGAAAATGAAAGAAACTGCTGAAAGTTACTTGAACACAACTGTACAAAATGCAGTTGTCACTGTACCTGCGTATTTTAACGATTCTCAAAGACAGGTAACATAAAATTTGTCAAAGCAAAGATATCGTCATGTATCAGTCATGTCGAAGTTCAAGTCTTCAGGTTTAATAGCTGTTTCTATGATAACCATGAATTATTTCTTTAAGGCAACAAAAGATGCGGGCCAGATTGCAGGTTTTAATGTCCTTCGTGTCATGAACACTTCTACAGCTGCAGCGCTTGCTTATGGGATGAATAGAGCAGAAGATAAAATGTATGTTGGATGAAATGATATATGACTAAAATTACTAAAAGACATAGGTAACTAATGATATGTATGAATGCCAATAAATGAAATACGTGGAAAAGAATTTCACATCACTTTACTATCGTATTGCTAATATTATTTGGTATTTTGAATATTGGATAGTATTGGATAATATTGAATAATGTTGAAATGTGCTTTTATTATTTAGCTTAGCTGTTTATGATCTTGGTGGTGGTACATTTGATGTGTCAATTTTAGAAATCCAAAAGGGTGTATTTGAAGTGAAAGCAACAAATGGTGATACTTATTTGGGTGGTGAGGATTTTGATAATGCTCTTCTTCAGTATCTTGTAAAGGAATTCAAAAGAGAGGTATGAAATATTTCATCTGCCCAGTAATAAAATTGAAATATGAAATGATAGAATTGTTTTCAAGTACCTTGATTTTTATAACTTAAGTTAACTAATCAAATATATTATGCTCTCATTTTAGTCAGGAATTGATCTTACTAAGGACAACATGGCAATTCAAAGATTAAGAGAAGCTGCTGAAAAAGCAAAGATTGAGTTATCGTCGTCGATACAAGTTTGTTTACACAATAATTGATTTGATTGCTTGCACAAAAACGATTGATTGCATGTTTAGTCATTAATTAATCCCCTAACAGTTTATTTTAAATGACATTGCAAAAGTAACTTCACTTCTATCATACTTTATAGACGGATATCTATCTACCTTACATTACTATTGGAGCATCAGGACCCCAGGACTTGAACATGAAATTAACAAGAGCAAAATTCGAGTCACTTGTTGCTGATTTGATTCAAAGAACTGTTGAACCTTGTAAAAAATGTATGAAGGACGCTGACTGTACAATGTCAGATATTGGAGAAGTGTTGTTGGTTGGTGGTATGACAAGGATGCCTAAGGTATCAGTTTGACCTAATCTGTATATTTTGTTTTGACTTGATCGGGTGTTGAGCTGTGTGACTCCACAATTTTATCTGGTTTTCAGTTTGTGGAGTTTCGGTCCATTTTTTTCGAAAAAAAGGAAGAATAATGCCAATGTAGTGCTACATTGACTTAATTATGAATATGACGTGTAGACTCCAGAAAGTTGTCCAGTTCAGCATAAGTCAACGTGTGCTTGTTTTCTATGTGTTTTCACAGATCTGTGGTTTTGCTATGTACTGTGCTGATTGCATTCTGTCACAGACCTCACACTGCAAATTTGTTTCTTGTTTTCTTTTTTGAAATATTCCCAAATTGGTCTCTTTTCTTGTGGTTTTGAATGGAAAGAAATAACTGAACTATTTTGAAACTTTAAAGGAAGGTGGACGTTTGGAGGACGTCAAAGTGGAAAAATAAAACCAAAAATATAGGTTCTTTGCCGTAGAAAGTTTTTCATGCGTAAAAAGAACCAATATTTTGTGTTAATCTCACAGCTATATACCGGTATTTTTGTTGATAGATGTTTGAGTTTCATCTAAATTATTAGTGTCCAAACAGCAGTGTTTGGTTTAAAACTTTCACAATCCTTGTATCTCTGGTTTATTTCAATGGATCCATAGCAGAACTAAGGAATGTTGATAAATCAATTAGGTGCAAGAACTTGTGAAGGAGATATTTGGTCGTTCGCCAAGTAAGGCTGTGAATCCGGACGAAGCTGTTGCTTTAGGAGCGGCCATTCAAGGTGGAGTTCTTGCTGGTGATGTGAAAGATGTTCTTCTGTTGGATGTTACACCTTTATCCCTTGGCATTGAGACGCTTGGTGGTGTCTTTACCAAGCTCATAGAGAGAAACACGACTATTCCTACGAAAAAGAGCCAGGTTCAGTATTTTACCATTAAATTCAGCAAGATTCCTTTGTGATTTACACCACTGTAACATAGCAAATTTCACTTGTACACTACATACGTATGTGATTGAAATCATCACAGTGTATCTTTGAAGCTCAATTGCCATTGACTTGATCCAGTTTAAGCATTGTACTTTTCATACCTTTGTAGGTGTTCTCCACCGCAGCTGATGGTCAGACGCAAGTTGAAATTAAGGTTTGTCAAGGTGAACGTGAAATGGCTTCAGATAATAAAACTTTGGGACAGTTTTCTTTGGTGAGCATTACGAATGTATACTTATTTTTGTTGAGCAGCGTCAATGTATTTGATATTTCTAATCTTCATCGTTCACGTTAGGTTGGCATCCCACCTGCACCACGTGGTATACCACAAATTAACGTCACGTTCAACATTGATGCTAATGGCATTGTCAACGTGTCCGCTCGTGATAAGGGAACTGGAAAAGAACAACAGAGTAAGTACGTCATGGCTAACGGTTTGAATGACAACGAAAATCTTGTCAGCGTAGCAGAGATTACTACTAATATACTTATGTGAAAAAGTCAGGCTTTAAGAAAACTAATAGTTTTAACTGATTTTTACACTCTTCATTTTTTTTTGTTAATATACAAGTACTTATAATTTCTACATTAATATGGATCACATCTTTTTTAAATCACAGTTCAATTGGTTCAGTGATTGTTGAAGATCTGCTAAAGGGGACAACGAGGGGTTAAAGGCATTTAATTAATATGTTTGACAGCATTCCTTGTTTAAATTTATTTTATGTTGTACACTCATCCCCAATTGTTGTGTGCATGTTTTTTGGTTTTGTTTGGTTTTGTGCATGTTTTATTCAACAGCTATAGTGTTTTGGAGAGTTACTGTTGCATTATTTGATTATTTGTACAGTTGTCATCCAATCTTCTGGTGGTTTGAACAAAGATGAGATTGAAAATATGATTAAACAAGCTGAAATGTATGCAGAAAGTGACAGAGAAAGAAAGGTGAGCACGAAAGGAACTGACGTTGTACTTGAACTGAAGGATAGCCACAGTTTACTCGTTAACCATATGTTAAATGTCTCTGTATAGAGTTTTCTCTTCAGCCTTTTCAATGTTTTTTACACGTTCACTAGGAAAAAACTGAAGCAGTCAACCATGCTGAAAGCATTTTACATGACACAGAATCGAAAATTGAAGAGTTCAAAGATAAGTTGCCACAAGACGAGGTTAGTTTCACTTCAACGTGAACTTTAGCTGTGATCTAAGTCAAAACAATTCATTTACGAGCTACTAGTTTTTGACGTATTTTTTGAAAAAGACCATCGATTAATACTATAACAATAAGAGACACAGTTCAAATACTTTAACTAATCTCCGAATCCATGACAATACCTTATATGTATTGCTTAATACCTTATATGGTATTGCTTATTACTTTATATGGTATTGCTTAGGCTGCCAGTTTAAAGGAGGAAATTACCAAAGTACACGCGGTGTTAGCAAACACCGAGAATTCTTCTGCGGAAGAAATTAAAGAGCGATGTAATGAATTACAACAGAAGTCACTCAAATTATTTGAGATGGCTTATAAAAAGGTACGTATTTTCTTAAAGTCGAGTCAGTGCGGTGCTTTATTTAAATTATTTCACTTGTCCCATTTAACTTTCCTTCGTTTTCCAAGATGGCTTCGGAAGAAGAGGATGGCTCGCAAATAAATTAACAGCCTGAACATGAAAAAAAAACAAGGCGAAAACTAAAACGGTCTCCATTTTATTAGTAACATACACTCAATAAACGGAATTTGGTATTGATCACCAACCTTTTCATTTCAAGTTGCATGGTAATATCATCATTCTCATCTTCAATGTAGTATTCTGGTGTATTTTCAATAGGTTCTGTGCTTCTTGTACTTGTTGTGAGTGTGATTGAGAGTAGGTACTTTCTGCTTTTGTAACTGTAGTATGATTTATTTGAGGTCTCTGTATGTCTGGTTTTATCACTGTAGTAATCAGGATTATGATCATTAGAATTATCAGACATCTAACAACACAAACGAATGAAAATACACTCTCGAACCTTTGTCTGGGATGGCGAGTCCCCTGCTTTTGTAGAAAACTATTTGCCTTCTTTCTTCAGCTGAGAAGGATGAAATAAAATATTGATCTATTAAAGTGGTATGCATGTAAATTGAAAATCAATGTCACCAATTTGAGGTAAAAACATTAACCTTCTGCAAAATCAGGTACCAGTTTATTAACTATGTCCTGATGAACACAATTGGTTCTGGAAGTTGAAAAGCATAGGATCAAATTTTGCTCACCTCTGGTACTTAAATGAAAATTAAATGGTTCTCCTTACTTAAGATTATACCAAGGATTTGTTTTATGCACAAGCTCATGGCATAGTGGACATTTGTAGTTACAACGAACTCTCTCAAAATGCTTCACAATACAACTTCTACAAACTTAAAACATAGCCAAGTGTGAAAATTGTGTTATAATCACCCTCTAACCAATGATGGCAACATAAGTGTTGGACTAGCAGTTTGTGAAACACTTGATGAAATACTAACAGACATTCAGTTATTGATGTAGACATTCAGTTATTGTTGTAGCATCAACTAAATATCCTTGGCAAACTGGACACGTGATGTGTGAATTTAGTAATTTGATTTGGATTGACCTTGGTTTCTAAACACAACATAAAGACAACTTGTAATGTCGGAAATCCTCTGTTTTAAATAAATGGTTATAGTTCACCAGTGCTAATTTGTCAAATTCTTCTTTCTATGACCTCTTAAGACAGACGTAGTGGTTTGTTTGTGTTGTATAAAATACTTAAAAATATCAACATATATAGCAAATATTCTATAGTAGAAAAAAGATGACAATTCTTTACCTCTATGGTTGTCATTGACATTATATCCATCATTTTGCATGTGTGCCATGCTTGGGCTTAGCTTGTAAGATCTTGGCTGACCAACATTTGCAGTTATTTTAACTGATTTAAATAGCATGAGTGAGTGGCTTTTATGATTTAGTAAATTTGATCAAGGCACCTGGATTAATCATTGATATCAATGACATGTACCTAGTGTTGCTGACAAGACATGCACCTGTCTTTTTGACAAATTAAGTCGAGACTTAAGTCATTCATTGATATTTTATTACTGTCTCTGTTTACAAATTTTAAATGTTTTGAAGATTGCAAATGGGTGAAATGACTACAAGAAGTGTATGGTCAGTATAAATGAATGTCACAAAGTTACCGAATTAGATCACGTGACTAAAACACATATCCAAGTCAGTGGATACTGGACTGCTGCTGCACTGCGGTGCACGTGGTGTGCGACTGTGCGTGCAAAGAAAACAACTGTACTGGAACAAAAATTTAATAAATATTTTCTAAATATTGAATGTTATAGTGATTAAAAATAAAAGAACGATGAATTATAAAACATAAAAATGCTCTGGGAGGCCACAGACACTTCAGAAAGTCAGTGAACGACTCAATTATCAGCCCATGGTTGTTTTTCTGACGAACCAAATACAAGATACAAGAGCATTCCAAAAACCTCGATGGCAGCCGTGATATAGAATACAATTGCCCATTGATGATGAATATTCTACAAGAAATTGTAAGTTATTTTTATACTTTTACTAATGGCTAATTGCATGTTTAATATGCTATTGGATTTAATTGAAATGTTATAAAAGCTCATTTATTCTTACCCCGTGCTCTGTAAGACTTCCAACCACTTCTGGTGAAATAAAACCAGTGATATTACAGGCAAAGTTAGAAATACCCATTAATACACTTGAATACTTTGGTGCAAGCTCAACCAAGTTTGCTCCTGGACCACTTGCTAAAGTTTGATACTGTAATTGCTATGGTTGCTATGACAATAGCAGTTGAGGCATTAGATGCATAAACCATGGCAAAGATAAAGACTCCACCTATTCCAGCACCTAAAGTATGAAGAGAACCACGAAAATTCAATATTGGAGAATAGATACTGTCAATTTCACCTTGTGTATCTCTAAAATAGTTTTGAGTATTCATTTGAACATTCAAATGTTTATTTGTTAGTTTGCATCTTCAAACTTACAGAAAATGATCTGATTGGCTAACATATATAGATATTGACTAATCAGATTATCTTCCGTAAGTTTTGAACATGCAACTAAAAAGAAAACACTTGAAAGTTTGTAGGAATATTCTAATGTTCAAATGAATGTTCCAAACTTTTTCAGAAGAAAGTTAAAATCAACATTATGTTACCATGAAGTTTCATGTCCATTTTAGTACAACTGCTAAGGGGGTGAGTAAAATTTATTTTAAATAAAGCTTAGAAATGATGTTGGTATAATATTAAGCAATAAAGTTACTTCTCATAATGATGGTTTATGCAACATTTTATTCTCGTTCCCTCAACCACTTCTCTCAAGAGTCAACACTTTTAAGAGAGTCATATTAATTATTATGATTGCAAACTTATGAAAAGCATGTGGTAAAATAAATCTTACCAAACAAATAAGAGAGTTTTCTGGCATTTGTTGTGCTTAAATATTTTCGTTTTCTCAACATATCTATGAAAAATCCCCATGCAGGTGTGAGTAGTCCTGCTACTACATAAGGAATGGAACTAGTGAAACCAATCTGTATAAGAAAAAAACAATGATATAAGTTCATGATGTTTTTCAAATCGTTTTCATTTACTCTTCTCATTAATCTTATCTTACAACTTGTTTTGTTCAATTTATTGCATGCATAGGTCTTATTTCCAACCATTTGAGCTTATGACAAAACAAATTCATTGAGGTTATAATAGAAGATTATTCTCTTAATTGAAATTTAAAAAATAGGTACACAGAGCGTACATGTGGGTAGCCTAAATTTGCTCGGAGATGTAACTGATGTTTGCAAAGCTAACATTTATATGAAATCCTTTGTTATTGGTTTAGACAACTGTCAGTGAAACAGATGTGGGTTGTTGCATTCCTTTAAGTCATAGCATTACAAATAGCGTTGCTAGTTTAAATTTCCATTAATACATCTTTGTTAAAAGTGGTTTAAAGTACATTTGTTAAGTTCTTTGTTTATTTATACATTCAGCCTGAACATAGAGATCAATAATACAGATGGTGGCTGATTGGTGGATTAGCTGTTCTCTCCTTTTATATGGTTAAAACTTGTATAATGTATAGGTTATGTAATGTATAGCTTAAAACTATACATTACTCACATTAGTACCAACTCAATAAACTTTTTGTTCCTTTGAAAGGGCTATGTATAAACTACCGTAACATCTACATGATCATGATTTTGCATTAACATTATGCTTTCAATGAATTCAATTTTCATAAAAAATCCACGAACCGTTGTTATATCTAGTTTATGAACATCACTGAGATAGCTTGGAAGTGAAAACATAAATGTGTAGAAACACCAACAATCCATGAAGAGGGGAAGTATGATCGCCCAAACTCTTATCGATGTGAGCATATATCTCCATGGAATTTCACGAAATTTCAACTGTAAATGCACACAGATGAACTGTTATGTTACACATAAATAGTTCTTTTTGATCTGTCATACTTTGGAACCAATTAGTTTCACTACTTACACTGTTTTATGTTGTCAAGTGAATAAACAAATAGAATATGATAAATAAAGAAAATAAAATAAATATGTTGTGTTGCAGATAAGTAGTACTTTTTTAATCTGTCATACTTTGGAACCAATTAGTTCCACAACATGTATTGTATTGTCACGTCAATTTATGTTGTCTAGTGAATGAAGAAACAGAATATGATAAATAAATAAAGAAAATAAATCAAATATTTAAATTCAAATAATATTGTTCAGTCATTTTAAGATATTTACTTTAGTTGTCCAGTGTTTTCCAATCTTTTGTATCTCAGACCGAGATATAGTAGGATGATCGGCTGGTTGTTCCACCCCCAGATACAGCCAACATAAATACCAGAGGACTCCTTGAGCTCCTTCAACAAATGCAAAAAATGAAAAAATATTTCCTCGTTTAGGTGCAACAGCTAGAGCAACTTTTTAACTTGGTTTGCTAAGTAATCATCACTTTTGTTATCTTCAGTTGTTTTGTTTTGCGAAATACGTCATGATTCAACAGTCAGTGTTGAAAACACAGGCAATTACCCCCTTCCATCGAAATGGCTGAAAAAATATTCTAATGAAATATCTGCCACGCAAGGGGATTTTCCCTGTTTTCTGCACTGTATGACTGGCGTTTTAAGGCACTTGAACGAAAGCAATAAAAGATTATCTTCTGTATGCTAGTATTCTCTGATAATTGTTTTATAAATTTATGACGTAATGATTTATTTTCATTAGATCCTTGAAGAAGCGATGAACGAAAACTTACCAAAGAAGTAAAACGGACGGCCATCCGTATGAACTACCGGCCAGAAGACCACTTATTGAGTTCGCAAAACTGTTCCCCACAGAAGACCTGCATGAGAGGATCATGGGTAAGTTTTAAATTGTTGACGACGTTTGTTTATGCAAGATGTAGAAATCAAAATCTACTCATAAAACAGCGCTTTAAATGTTTTTGACGAAATCACAAATTTCGAAAGTACGTAGCTAAAGCTCCGTTGCGCGTGCAGTTTCACCAGCTAGCGCTGCAAATTAATATAATATTGAAAATTATATTGATTTATCAGATGCACATACTTTATATGTATCTTACGAAAGGATTTATGTACAACATAAATGACATCATAAATTACGATCATTCAATCACCTGCATATGAAACGGTGACGAAAATACTCCTTTCGTAAATAGGTGACCATTTGCTTATTAAATCAATGCTTGAACTCGCCACCAAACCCTGTGGAAAAAATCACATCATGTACGACTTCATGTAAATATCAAGATTTTTCTTGATAAAATGAATGGTTTGAACCCGGAGTATCGTTACATGTTTGTACATGTAGATCGTCCAGGTTAGTAGAGCCTGAGAAGAACTGTTGTTGGTTATGTTGACTGACGTTTCAAAAACCTTAGCGGTAGTCATCAAGTGCTGTCACAGTCAACATCAACATCAACATTCTTTCTCGAGACTCTACTAACCTGGACAAACTACGTCAACAAACATGCAAAAAAATTTCTTGCTACTTCCATAGGCTTACCAAGCAAGGAGGGCAGCCAAATTGTTAGACAAACCAGGTTAATCGAGCAATTTTCGATTTGATTTAATGATTGTCGTGCATTTAGGTCAAACAATTGACGAAAAATATTAGCGGATATATGCTCGTGGCTATCTACACACTTTCACATAAATGCCCCAGCATTCACTATGTTTAAAACGCATTTAGTGAGTGACTATGAAAACTTGAATAGGAATTTTGCTTAAGATAAAACTATCTTATCATGTGCATGCTGAATTGTTTTGTGGAATAAAACTGACTTAAGTCGTCGCAATTTAAAGGTATATATAGCACATTCAATGACTAAAATCTCATCTCTATAGTTTGCTACACACTATCAAATAAGCTTTCATAAAGCTAAAAAGTTATACCTTACCAAGAATGCACCTTCCAGTACCCGTAGTACTATGAAGGCACTGACGTTCGCCCTAACGATCAGTGGTGTGAAAAGCGTAAGAACCGAGGAGCCAAAAATTGCAATACCAAGTAGAAATGAACTGCCATACTTTGCGCAAAGCAATCCTGCCGGTATTTGAAGAGCAGTATAGCTCCAGTAAAGGGACGCCAGAATTGTACCTGCAAACGTCTATCATTGTTACCAGTTGATTGCATCTGATATGACATTTTATTACATGGTGCTAATACATGCTGGCGGCATTAGAGTACTGCCATAAGCAATATTAGATGAATTTAGTAAACTTCAAAAATAATTTCTTATTACAACATACGAATGATTCCGCGACATTGTCACGAGGTCAAATAGATTGTTCGCCACCACACAATGTTAAGATCTGAAGCAAATCATTCCATTCTTGTGCACTTCTACTTTTCTTTGCACAACCCCCACCCCCACCCCCCCACCCCTGTGTATTTATCTGTGCACAAAACTCCAATTACCCACAGCAGATATATTTTCCACGTGCATTCAACGAAGACGACTTACCTTGAAATTGTGTGCTCCAGTGGAATTCTGGCTCCTTAAAGAGATAAATGGGACATTAGTCCGTGGTTTTTACCGTAATCCTTTGTAAAATTTCCTGACTTTCACAGACTATTAGATAAATTACAAACGCAATTGGTGTATCAACTACCAGCGTACAATACCACCGCCACATACTAACGTAATTGGCTGTGTATCAACTACCAGCGTACAATACCGCCGCCACATACTAACGTACTTGGCTGTTTATCAACTACGAGCGTACAATACCGCCGCCACATACTAACGTAATTGGCTGTGTATCAACTACGAGCGTACAATACCGCCGCCACATACTAACGTAATTTGCTGTGTATCAACTGCCAGTGTACAATACCACCGCCACATACTAACGTACTTGGCTGTGCTGCGTACAATACCGCCTACCGTACTTGGCTGTTTCAACTACCAGCGTACAATACCGCCGTACTAACGTAATTGGCGTATAACAACAGCGTACAATACCGCCGTCACATACTAACGTACTTGGCTGTTTATCAACTACCAGCGTACAATACCGCCGCCACATACTAACGTAATTTGCTGTGTATCAACTACGAGCGTACAATACCGCCGCCACATACTAACGTAATTGACTGTGTATCAACTACCAGCGTACAATACCGCCGCCACATACTAACGTAATTGACTGTGTATCAACTACCAGCGTACAATACCGCCGCCACATACTATATCATTTGCGAAGGAAAATCAAAATTGCCAAAGCTGTGATGAAAACTGCAGCAGTAAACAAGAAGTCGAATTTGAAGTCTAAATCTAAACTTTAGCTTCTCATCTATATGTACGTATGGATAAGAGCAAGCATTGCATTCTTTTCTTACCTCGTCTCTTGATAAACGAGATTCCGTTGTGTTATGCTGGTCATCTTCTCCGTGCGTCATTGCTACAATGGTTACGTTCACACACATCCTTATGCAATACATGTTGAAATTAGCCAGTGCAATCATAACTAAAATTATGAAACGTTTAGGGATTGCTTGAAATATCCATATCCCAGTGACTGGTCTTGATATCCTAGTTTGCGTTGTCGCTTCTCCGTCACTTATTTCACTGTTGAAACGGGTGAAACGATTGTGTTATTACATGTGGATGGAATGATTGGATGGTGTTCAAACGGGGTGAAATAATCGTCATTTTACATGTGGATAGAAGGATTTGATGGGATAAGAAAGGTTCAGCGCATGCTCAGCTGTTAATCAACCATCAAAAGCGCTTTAATTGTGTAGATGAATAGAGAAAGTGAAAATTTTGTTGATATAAAGCACGCTTCGTGGGACACAGTTCAAACTTGAGTCTACTTCAGTTATGGCAAATGTGAATGGACGAATAGAACATGGGTATAAATAATGCCTATGACGGAAGTCTTCAGTTGGAAGTAGCAAGTTTTTAAGCCATCAAACTAATGATTTAGTCTATCGTGAACAACTTATACAATAAGCATGTTCTTACCAAAGTTCAATTTCTTCATCGTGGTGTGCCTCGCCATCCGATTGTGGACCTAAAAATCTACCCATTTTGTCATGAAGTTTTTTCGATGGTTCGTAAGATTCCTCCGTGAGAAGCTTCGTTAAGTCATTTTGGTTTTCCTCCTCAATTTCACCTTCAGAATTCATTCTTGATCAACTGCTCAATGTTAAATTCAAAATTGAAAATATTTTAGATGCGCAGGACTTAGCGAAGTATATAACTTTTTGTAGATTGTCGTAAATTGTTATCGTCTTACCATTCGAGATCAACCTGATTTCTGGATATGATATTATTCTACCGATTTATCTTCATGCAGTCATTTAAGAGGCTACGTTAATGAAACTAGAAGTGGGATCGACGCTTTCTAATAGACATAAAATGCCTTTCGAATTGAGAAAATCGACCAAATCTTTTAAACTCTACTTACTGCGATGTCTTTCTTGTTGACAACAATCGCAGCAGGATACAGTTTATTAAAGATTTACATTATAATATAGATACAGACGAGGATATTTTTCGCTGACGTAAGCTTTAAGTGAAGGCAATGGATGGAAAATTAAGGAAATTGATGCCGAGGAAACGAAGAAATCACAGATGAATCAATAGAACACTCTTCAATATTGTCTTCTAATTTCAATTGGAAATTGTAAATGAAAATTGTTATTGGATCCAAAGATTTATAATCAAAGTTTCAAAGGTGTTTCGATTGTTTCTAAAATTCTAGTCAAGATAAATTGCTAAATTCTACCTACGTGTATTGAATGCATGATTATGTATTTATGATATTATACGATAGTCGACAAAAAGTGTTGAAATCGCTAGTCATAGAAGCTCAGTGACAACAAAATTATGCGGCATAATTACAATGCTTACATTTTCGCAGTTTAAATTATATCTCACCAATCGTTAAACAGTTGGAAATTGTAAATATTTCATGAAGATGACTATTATTTCTATCGTGATTGATAAGTATTTGAAACTCACCTCTATCGGTTGATACTCTGTCCCTCGTCAATTCTTACGAACTCTGTCGCATTTTCAATGTTTATACTGTATTGGTTCGTCGTTATTTGACGCCTTATTGAATATAATTCTTTCGATGAATGTCTCTAAAGAGCAATTGTTAAAGTGTTCGCATTATTACGAGGACGAATAAAAAATAGCGAAAAATATGAAAGAAGTGAATGTGGTTTGTGGATTCTAACAATTACAATATATGGAAATGTAATTATGCAAAAACGATCACAAGTACTTGAATAAATTTGTATTTTTAATTATAAATGAAGATCTGGAGACAATTTCAATAATTAGTTAGTTTATTTTAATTTTCAACTTTAAAATTAACCTTACGAGAAAACGTTTTCCTTTAAGTTTGAAAGATATGTTTGATTTGAATAAGATACTTGATTGTAAAGATCATCGATAAGCCATTGATTCGTATGTCTTTTGTGTTCGGGAATTGGGATTAAGGAGTTGGTTGACCTTAACATAAAAATATAGCAACAGCATGACATTATCCAATCCAATCATCTTTTTGTATAGTGTAACATGAGTAATATCATCCAGGAAGATATCAGTATGTCTGTGAGTGCCTTTGGTGCAAATTAAAACATTTTACGACAACATGAATTTTGTCCGAGCTCGTTAACTAATGAAATGCTGAAATTGCCCTAAACGCATCCTTATTTGTTACATGAACTAATAATTGTGCAAAATTTACCGCTGATATTTGAAAGACGAAAGATGTTGGATGAAAAAGATATTTGCCTTGTGGAAGTACGTCTAAATTTACGTGAACTTTTTTCTGCCTTGTGGAAGTACGTCAAAAGATGCTCTCGAATCCCGAGTGTTGCGCGTGAAATGTTGACATTACGTAAAATTCTACATTGTCTACTTTTAATACTAAATTAGAATGATATATTTCTCGATTTTGATGTTTAAACTGGAATGTTTTGAAATCGTGGAAGTCGATATATCACTGTGTTATCGAAAGAAAGTTGAACGAATTTAAATAAGACTTGAGATGGTGGAATTTCAAACAAGATTTCAGGAAGTCGGCCATAGTTGTGGTGTAATACTTCTTCGTTTGAAACCTTGGTTTCGATATGCCTTTTATTTATCAATGATTATGTATCAATGCTATGACTGTGTGAGCGATATAATGAACTTAAGCAATTATTACTCTAGCAAATCATTAGATGTCAGCAATCGAAACGATCGAGTTTTCCATGTCTTTCTTGTCAGCGTTATAGTAAGCTGTGTTTGCGCAGTCGCAAGTTTTTTCGGTTATGTCGTCTTGATCGTTGGGTATTCTAAAGAAATCTACAAGCACGAGCGATACAGGAATGACACTTTTAAAAACGGAAAGCTTATCATATTTATCAGTTTGTTTTGTCAAGTGATTTTCGAGGAGACAATTCAATCAGTTGTGATTTTCTATTATATTATTCGATGTTCCGTCGTTTTCAGTTTCTGGAAAACAAGCTTGTTATTATGTACTCTAGTTAGTTTGGTCATAGCTGGCTCTACGTTCATGAAATCAGCGTACATGTGGTTCAAGAAAGAGGAGAGTTTACCAAGAAAATACCCATCATGCCTTGCACCTTGTTATAGCTTGTATGCATCACATGTCAGCTGCATGGTCTTGTGCATCTTTAGTGGCCTTTTGGCTTTTGGGCTTTTTATTTTGAACGCTATATCCGTTGCTGATGTTATCAAGTATTCTGAAGTGGATGTACCGCATCTTCTTGCAAATAACCAATATGGCAACCATACACCATTGTTTGTGATATCAATAAGAAAACTGGTTGTTTCGCCTGATGAAGATATCATTCAAAGGTTGCCGTGCACTCGGTCGAAAGCAAAACCTAGTCATTTTCTTGATGACAAGAATTCCTTGAATTGCACCACTGCAATTTTGAGTCTTTCTTTTGCAAAACCAATAAAGAAAGTCAGCTACCAACTGTCCTATTGTTTCCAAAATGACAGCAATTGCATGTCGGTAAAGGCAACAAATATTTCTTTGCACTACAGTCATGATCTTTGCTCCTTGGATCTGCCTATCTTTAAGTACATTGGTGACCCTAAACATTCCGTTCAAACAACACTAACTGGTAAACCATCACAAAAACCAACCAACAGCAGTGAAACTTGATAAGGCCCGGTTCAAACGCTGAATTTACATGTGCCGAATGCATTATAAACAAAAGATAATGAGATGAAATTCCTCATTACCTTTTGTTTTAAATGCATTCGGCTCATGTATACTTCGACGTTTAAACTTGGCCTAACTCTATATTTTCATCATAGAATTAATGTAATTGCTATCAACATCCATTGCATTTCAATATGTGAAATGGCTTCGTTAAAACTTCGAAAACTATCGTAAGAATATTCACATTGTGTTTGATTCTGTATTTATAACATATTTAAAGGAATCCTTTCATTTAACAATTAAAGTATGAAAAAATTCTCTCGGTCATTTAATTATTTGGTCATAAACCCTTGGTACTTTGACATTCTATAGTTCGTGCGTATAATTACACCTCACAAGACATTTTTTGTTTCGCAACGGTTATCATTATTCAAGTTTTATGCACGATTATTAACTTTCAGTGTTGTGCTAAATTTTTTTTTACTTTCTACGTCATCTGTTCAACGTTGGTGGTCTTAAAACATAGGTCGACGCGATTTTTTAAGACACAAGAAAGTGGAACTTTGGCACATGTTGTCTGAGCCATTTTCGTTTAGCGAAGTATGGTCAAAGAAAGTTATTCATACCAAAGTACGGTCAAAGAAAGTTATTCATACCAAAGTATGGTCAAAGAAAATTATTCACACCAAAGTATGGTCAAAGAAAGTTATTCATACCAAAGTATGGTCAAAGAAAATTATTCATACCAAAGTATGGTCAAAGAAAATTATTCATACCAAAGTATGGTCAAAGAAAGTTATTCACACCAAAGTATGGTCAAAGAAAGTTATTCATACCAAAGTATGGTCAAAGAAAGTTATTCATACCAAAGTATGGTCAAAGAAAATTATTCATACCAAAGTATGGTCAAAGAAAATTATTTATACCAAAGTATGGCAAAGAAAATTATTCTTACCAAACAGCCTTGAGCAGGTCGTCAATATCTTACACTCAGTGCATTTTAATTAATGCATCTTTTAGTGACCAACTACATAACATTTATTAGATAAAAAAAACCCCAGCAATTTGTCTGGATAAATGCTATTGGTAATTCGCTATTACTTTTATTGACGAAATACGAGATCTCCATTTTTTACTTTGTTCTCTCCTACCCATCCCTCCTCAGGTGTTCGAATATTTTAAAAAGCAGTAAATTCATACTGTCAACTGTATAAGTTACTATCTATGTACATTCTGATCGCCACATACGATTTAACGCCTTTCTGTAAATCTGTATACTTCCCCCCAGACGATTTTATGGAACAAAACATTGTTTATCTGAAGGATGCTGAAGGTACAAATCATCTCGAACTATATCCACCTGTTGACACTCCTCCCAAAATTTATACATCGCTTTCCATTGATTTTAATGCACGTGGATTTGATGACGGTTCAAAGTCCGTTTTTAGTAGCTCAGACTGTTCTCCGTCGACAACTGAAATACCATCTGAAAGAAGTTCGGATTCGATAAGTCCACTATCACTGCTTGTACGTTTCAGCGCTCTTTCATTATCACAGTCTTTCTCTAACAGTTCTTCCTCTTCGTCGATATCATTTTCTTCGCTTGTGAATACGTTATTACCGATGGCCGTGGGGACTGAACTCAAGCCATGGTTAGGTTCGGATTCAGATAAAGTCCTTGGAGTCATTGGGCTATGCATTGGTAGTTCAACATCAACGTACTCCTGAAAAATGATAATTATTACATTGAAAATGATTAAGTTCTACAGATTTTGTCAGGTAATGTTAAGATCCTGTAAGGCAAAGATTCCGTACGTATGGTTAAAATCCCGTGAAGTTATGGGATCCAGTGAGGTAAAGATCTTGTATATTAAACATCCTTAAAGGCGAAGTGTGTGAAGAAAAAGTCCTGCTAGACCAAAATGCCATGATACAAAGATCTTGCAACGCAAAGGCCAATGCCACGTAAATTCACTCATTTATTTTTACACTTGATAGTGAATCACAAATTCAATCCATTTAAAGGGTGCCTTGTATAATTGAAATTGCATAAGAAAATGAAGCACATACATCGGTTGTCATGTTGACCAATTCGTCGTTCAACTCTTTCACAATGTCTGAAAAATGAGGTCGTGATGCTGGTTCTTCTTGCCAACATCGTAGAAGGAGGTCATACCTATATGAGAGTTAGTCAATGAAGCCTAGTCAAATATTTAATGAATATTTTGGTGCTCTGTCCAGAAGATGATACTGAATTCACATAAACATTCAAAGAACAACGTTTGAACTGACCGCATATTTTACTTACAGTTCAGGTGGACAATTGGGTGGTCTTTCCATGCGATACCCGGATTTCAGAAGTTCGAAAAGTTTCTCCAACGGTACACTGGGGTATGGCGTTCCACCTGGGAATCCAAGGCAATTTAAAAAATCATGTTCATACACGAATTTCAAAAGCTTCGGATGCGCTCGACTTTAATAAAAATGAAATGGGATGAAGCCAAAAGAACTAAGTCCTTGAGAATTATTAGAGAGATTTAGCAAACACGACGTATCGTCTAAGACGCCGTGAAAATGGCGTAAATATGGCGTGGACCCAACTATCTATGGGAATATCACGCCATTTTTACGCCATTTTCACGACGTCTTAGACGATACGTCGTGTTTGCTAAATCTCACTATTTACTCACCGAACGTAAATATTTCCCAAGCCAGAACACCAAAGGCCCATCTATATCAAGTGAAATATTCATGTTTTATTTCGAGAGTAATGTTTACAATCGACTTGTTGATTCACTTAATCTCAATTAGATTTTTTGGTCAGTCTGTATCGAAGAAGAACAGACTGACCAAAAAATCTAACCAAATCGTTGTTTGCAGGAACGACAGCGAATGAAACTATTTGTTCAGCAGGAATGAATGAAAAAGTATAATCCTTATCGTACAAAGTGACATCGTGCTTATAAATGAATTGTCTTTAAAGTTCGTCTTTGAAACACTTACACGTCACTTTGTATAGTATAAACACGGTCAAACAACGCTTCCAATGCCATCCATTTTACTGGCAAGCGACCCTGTAACGATATTAAATAAGAAAATATTTCGTAATTATTCTTCATCATCTACATGGTGAAGTTCTAGAAGATCTAAATCTTTGAAGAGATTCGACAAGATGCGAAATAGTTAGGGTTATGTTAACTTATAGTTTTACAGACAACGTGTGAAAAGCGCGAAAAACTTACATCTGTTGTCTTTCTGTAATAGTCTATTTTATGGATGTCTCTTGCCAAACCAAAGTCTGCAATCTTCATCACTTTTTCATCCCAAACTAGTACATTTCGCGCGGCCAGATCACGATGAATGCACTGTTGAAGAGAGTAATTAGTTATCTTAACTGCGATGCATTCATTTGAATTGACTTTCAACTCAAGTTACATAAAGTAAGCTTAAATTCAAATGAGTTTGGGAGCACTGTTTGGTAGAGCTGCGCTTTAACTTCGCACCCAGGCTCTTTCTATTCGTCGTGGGCATACCTTCATCGAAGCTAAGTATTCCATACCCCTGGCCACTTGATAACTGAACGATATAAAATCTCTCAGTGACAGTATTTCGTCTATCAGTGGGCCAGCGACAACGCCTGGTCGTTGGGGTCGGCGATCACGTAAATACTCACGGAGATTTCCATGCGGTGCATACTCCACCACAACCAATGGTGGCCCTTGGTAAAGGAAGGGAAAATTCAGACATGTACGTTTGGTAATTGTAATACTTCTGAGCATGATTTTTAAGTGAAGATTTTTCAACTGAGGTAAAAGATTAGTGAGGTCGAAGTTTGATTAGGAAGTAAATGCCATGCCTTTCAAGCGCGATTTGATTTCGTTTCACGAGGACAACTCAATTGAGTAAGTATGAAAGCGCAGTTTTAAAAGTTGAGATTATTTCCACTCTGTTGAGCTTGTGGAGATAATTAATAAACTGCAAGGGTTACATTGTTAAAGTACGTAGCAAATGAAAGGTTAAAGGGGATGGTTATTTGATATATTTGTACCATTCTGAGTGCAGCATCCAATGAGATTGATGATATTTTTATGTCGGCCAATCTTCTTCATCACCTCTAACTCGGAAACTAAATCAGCAAACTCAACATCCGTTGCATCATCTGTAGGCAAGATCAAAGAAATTTATCGTGATGAGAGCTACGAACTTGTTCTGGCTGACTTACGAGATGCATCATACCTTTTAAAGTCTTTACTGCCACCGTCAGACGCATAGAACCCAGGCGAGGTACGTATGCCTCAGCTTTAAGTACCCGGCCAAAAGCTCCTTCCCCTATTGTTCCGAGGAGTCGAACATTTTCACGATTGATATCCCAGTCGTCGTCATATGGAATTTCGCTTGTCTGGAAAAAGAAAATGGAAGATGGTTTTAAGAAAATGGAAGATGTTTCGAAAGAAATGGAAGATGTTTCCTATGAAGAGGAAGCAGCAAAAAAATGCCATTTTTAGCGTGAAAGGTTTTGTAGATATCAAATTGCTTGAACATTATCTCGTTTTCATGCAAGTCAATAAATAACTGATGAGTCATGTCACGTGAACGTGGCAGTAACACGTGACATGGAATAATCGATGTTGATTATTACCTGTGACATATTTGAATGCAAGCGAAGACGTGTCTTACTCGGCCCAGCTTGATAACTTTGTATTGTGTTGGGGATGACCTCTTCAAGCGGATACCAATTGTTGTCAAAGCTCAACTTGCTCGTGCGTTTATGTCTGTAGCACATGGCTATCACGATCACCAGAAAAAGGATTGTTGCTCCTACGCTAATGCCGATGATCATGAGAATTTTAGTTGTCTTTGTTCGACGGGTAGTACTCGATGGAGTCACTTTCGGGTTGTGTGGAGCAGGTCTTTCTGGGACTGATAAAATGTGACGTTTTTCTTTAAATATAGTGTGATTTTCGTGCACGAGCCCTTACAACACCATTCCCCTTATCTTCAACGATAAGTTTGAAAATTTTTACCTTCGGAAATCACAAACAACCAAAAATTCTCTTTTTTTGTTCCTATTTCGTTCCTTGCTGCGCACGCGTATTTCTGTGCATCGGAAAGAGAAACATTCTCAAAGGTCCATTTTACAGTATGCCATGTTAGAGTAGTTTCCTAAAAGAGAGATTACTTTATGAATTTCTTAATTTTTGTAACACTTTGCGATTTGTAACATTTTGAAACTAATACGACGACTTATGAACTTAACGATCACTCAAGGATAACCAAAAATGACACTACAACTGCTTTTGCGGGCTTTGTCAAGGTAGTTCAGCAATCAGTTCATTTATATAAACAGCATTGTTCTTATGTTTCTCCATAGTGGAATTACTTTCGTTCGCCCTTCATGTATTTTTCATACCCTCGTTTTGCCACTGTCTATCATTGTCACTCTTCCTCCAATTTTTACAACTTCTTCAGTCCCGTTTGGCAGTACGCGAAGAAGTTGGAATTCTGGTTTATCACGATTTACGGCTTTGCATTCAACAGCAATCGTGTCTCCAAGTACAACCGTGTGGTTTTTAATGTCTTGCATAACCGGTGAAGAACGGGTTTTCTCTGAAACAACACACAAGAATGCTCAAAAATTGATTTGTACTCGATAAACGGAACGTCTTCCCGTGTTTTTAGCAATGCGTTTTGTTAGGATAGTTCAATACTCTAGTGGAAATTGTGTCCATTAACGTTTATTGTAACTCAGTTCAATACTCTAGTGGAAATTGTGTCCATTAACGTTTATTGTAACTCAGTTCAATACTCTAGTGGAAATTGTGTCCATTAACGTTTATTGTAACTCAGTTCAATACTCTAGTGGAAAATGTGTCCATTAACGTTTATTGTAACTCAGTTCAATACTCTAGTGGAAATTGTGTCCATTAACGTTTATTGTAACTCAGTTCAATACTCTAGTGGAAAATGTGTCCATTAACGTTTATTGTAACTCTTTCTTATTTTGAACTAATACATGGATGACTGTTACGTAAGCTGACGTTCCATTTAAATGATTTGCTTATGGCATTTTAACGTAGCTTCAACTTCCTTTTGAAAAGCGCCCATTCTTATGCTGGCTAAATGTTCTTATTTTTTTCACAGTTCTAGAATTTTATATAACAATCCATATCTGCATGCTATGTAATTTATTTCATAACTTAGTCATGCGTTTGATATTCATGACTTGTTTCTACTGTTTGCCGATTTTACTTACTTTCAATGGTGACTGTAAAAATTCGTTGAATTGCACCTTTCCCGTTTGACACTATACACTTGTACTTGGCGTTTGTTTTGGAATCAGGAGATTTAACTCTGAGTGTCGATCCGTCATTATTGCTGTTCTTCAACTGTTCACTTCCTTTGTACCAAATTATAGTTGGCTTTGGATAACCACCTGCCGTGCAGTCAAGTACAGGCGCTCTCTTGTCTTTTCTTTTGTAAGTTATGACCAAAGATACGTTTTTCGTGAAATATGGCTCTGGTGGTTGGAAACGTGCGTACTTAAAATAATTGCATCATTAACATAAAACCAACCAACTGTATACACAAGTTGTTTCTTATTGATGTTTGTTTTAAATTAATTGCATCATTAACATAAAACCAACCAACTGTATACACAAGTTGTTTCTAATTGATGTTTGTTTTAAATTAATTGCATCATTAACATAAAACCAACCAACTGTATACACAAGTTGTTTCTAATTGATGTTTGTTTTAAATTAATTGTATCATTAACATAAAATCAACTGGACGCAAATTGTTTTTGATTGCTTGTAATAAATGTTAAAGTTTTTCACCACGACAAAATCCTTATTTTTTAACTTACAAGCCACGTTCGCCAAGGTTCAATAATATGTCAAATAAATGGCGACATGTGCATATAGAAATTTGGTAATTTAGTATGGAAAATAGGCTTACTTTTATAAACACGAGAGTCGTTGACATGATCTATATAAATAAAAAATTGTATGGTTAGCTCATATAAGAGTGCGCACATAGCTTGCCACATAAGGCCCACCTTGCAGGATAATTGGAGGGGGATAATTTTCAAATATTCCTGTTTTGCTGTATTAAGTTTCTCTGAAATCAATTGTTTTCTGCTGTTTTTAAATATACATACATGAATAGTACCTCTCCCCTCCCCCCCTCAATAATATCGGGGTTGCTACGACACTGTTGCCACGTGCATAAGGCTGATAACATCATCTGTTTATGTATTTCAGGCGATGACCACATCAGAATTCCACACAACAACAGTTTACCAACATCTTTGTTTATGGATTTAAAATAAACGACAAAATTTTTTACGATAAACATGTTGCGACTTACATTAAGTCATCTTCAGTACGAGAGTGAGTTAAGTATTTACAATGCTTAATTTATAATAGATTCAGCATTGCAAATACTTAACTGAATTTATAATAGTTTCAGCATTGTAAATACTTAACTAAATTTATAATAGATTCAGTATTGTAAACACTTAACTAAATTTATAATAGATTCAGTATTGTAAACACTTAACTAAATTTATAATAGATTCAGTATTGTAAACACTTAACTCATTCTCATACCACGAAGATGACTTAATGTAAGTCGAAACCTGTGTATCGTAAAAAATTTTGTCGTTTATTTTAAATATCTGGTGCTTCTAAGATCATGCAGAAATACCTTTGTTTACATTCAAATGGTGAAAAAGATACCTGAGTAAACTGTTAGGTTTATGATTTTTTCCACGTGACCGTCGTCATTTGTCGCTTCA
Organism: Xenia sp. Carnegie-2017; assembly: GCF_021976095.1. NCBI lineage: Eukaryota > Metazoa > Cnidaria > Anthozoa > Malacalcyonacea > Xeniidae > Xenia > Xenia sp. Carnegie-2017. The sequence goes on along the minus strand of NW_025813484.1, from coordinate 7,576,306 downwards.
CAACGATATTGTCCTTGATCCTGGAATCGGACGTTTTTGATTTTCAGATATTTAAATGGCTTAATTCTATATTTGCGTCCACTTTTGATTGGTACGTCATTTTTGAACCACTTGTAGTCCGCTGACGTCGCCTCAATTGAGCATCGCAGGCGTTCTTCTTTACTTCCGTTCTTTACTTTTTTGTTTTCTGGACTTCCGTTACCTGCTGTGAACTTCGGAGCTTCGGCTACAAGAAAATGAGATGATTAGCTCATGTCGTCGCCCTGTAAACTCTTTTTTTTTATTTTGGTTATTATATACATGTGATTTGGGAGATGTACCTAGCTATGAAATCTGAAAGATACAATTATGTGATTTGGAACATACAATTATGTGATTTGGAACATATAATCATGTAATTTGGACGGTATGATGAGACATCTGGAAGATGTAACAAGATGAAACCAGAGAAGGGATTCGGTTTTCGTTTCCCAAAAAGACAGCATTTCCTGAAGTGATATCTGGCAAAGTGTTGTTGTTGTAGCTATAGCTTTGAGATTGGAATTTGGCTTGAAAAGGCTTTGCTTTTTAAATATAAAAAACCTCTAAACATAAAAACATTCGCTTTTTCACCTTAATTCACACCTCACACCATGGCTCATGATGGTCATTTCGTCAATGTCAAAAGTCCGTTGATCAAATGTGAATTTCGACAATCCTCTTTTTGTCAAAAGTTCAATTTCTTAAGAAGTTTTTGTTTACCAAATCTTATTGCCATCTTGCAAGTGATGTGTATCATATGAAAGCTCTTGAAGTATCAGACGGTCATGTCATTAGAAATTCCTGCAATTTCAGCTATGCAAAGTCCACTTTTATAAATTGAAGATTTTAACCTGGTTCTGTTGATGACGATTGAAGTCAATCGAAAAGCATAAAATTTATTAAAGAAATTAAATTATTTGCTGGTTGAGATTTCATACGTGAGATGAGACAGCCGATGTACCACAAGTTTCGTATCAGGACCTGATATAAGGTTTTAAGAGCTGTCTGATAACAATAATTCTAATCCTTCCTCACACAGCTTCGCATGCATATTTTCGTCTCGACATTAAGGGATTAGCATTGGAATCAAATGACGACCATATTGTTTTGAAATTAAAAAAAAATTTCGCGTTTTTATCAACGTTTCTCTTAGCCATTAAGTCGAGATAAAGTTCTTAGAACAAACATTCATTCATTTTAGCATTGTTATCTCACAGATTTGTAGCCATAATATAGATTTTTGCTCCATAATAGTTAACAATAGTTTTTTTACTCAACCGGTGTTTTGCTGACTATATCCAGGTTATAACCTGCAATACATAGATAAACGAAGTGATTACCGAGAATTGTGCATGGGAATGTCTGTTGCCTATAATGTTGATGTTTTTATGTTTCGTATGACGTCTACGTTTTGTATCATGCTGATAAATTGATCGTGTAGCGAACAAAGCCAGATGGATGCAATAACTGCAATATTTATAGTGCTGTTTTTCTTTTGAAATTGTGATTTGTTGCCAAAAACTCTTTTAATCGTTGGAAAGAACAAAAATGCTTGAATCATAAAAATTAGTCAACTGCATTGTGGGTAAATATGCATTCACTTATATGATAATTGTATATAATCAACTGCATTGTGGGTGAATATAGATTCATTGACTATCGACAAATCACCTTATATATGAGATTTTATGTCTGTTAACATCACGTGAACACAAGTATGTGTCCTAAGACAATCAACATGCTTTTCCCATACAATTTGACTTTTGCGTCGTTTGCTATGTAAAATTTCAAACATCGTCATTTACTGCTTGTTATGACAACGGATATTTTGCTTCTTAAAAGTCTTTAGGCAATACTTTTCTTTACGTCGTTTTCCTTTCATCACTACGTCTGCATAAATGCAGGATTATCTTCAAATAATTGTAGAAAGCAGTGTAATTGGATTTTGATCCAAACTGAATTTTTCATAAAAGGATGTTCGAAAAATGTATTTAGGACAAATGTAAATAGGAAATGAGCAAACTTTTTCATCTGCAACAGCAATGCAACAACGACACTATAATGCATTGGGTTTGCCATTGGCAGTTGGGTATTGTAACATTGACTTTATAATGCAGGAGTACTACTCTTCCTGCTCAATCAACATGCCGTTATGTAAATTTTAAAGTACATCTTTCAATCGAGCTTGTTGTTTCATAGCCATAAATAGAACTTGTTTCTACATCTTTTATAAAACCCAAATACGTAGAATTACAATACAGATGGAGGGCCTTGCTGGGAATAATATTTCGTTTGAGGAGGTACTTAGTATCACATAATTATATAATTATAATTTACTTTCAAAAAACTTGTTGAATGTAACTGCAATTAGCAAAATAAAAGTTTTCCTATTCTGCTAATTCTTCAAACCCAATAGTGTTTTCTTCAATTGTTTAAAAGAAATGTGCTCACAATTAGTTTATAGTATTGTTCATTCTTCTTTGGTAGATACAAAGTTCCCGGCCCGGCAGGGTTTTGTCTCGAAACCGCTATAGTATCTTATTTATGTTGATATTTTCAAACGAGCATAAAAATTTAACCAACCTGAACAAGCACACCATAATGCAACGAGAGTGAGTAGCGTACAGGTATGGCGTTCGACTTTTAAAACGGAAACCGCATCTTAGCAAGTTGATTGACTCAATTCAAAGATAATTGAAACGATATACGTAATATACGGCGTGTTCATATGTCCACAGGCGTTTTTGATCATCTGTTGGCGTCTTCCAGCACTATATTAAAATGAATAACATATGTTCAGAGATACATTTTACAACCTTGTTATATGTTTCATCAATAACACGACATTTGAGGTATTAATTACGGCCACGGCGATAAATGCATAACTTCTCGCAAGTGTCTCTTTGAAATTGTATCCATATTGTTATTTTTGAAACACTTAAAACGAAGCGTTTACCCATACGTAGGTATTGTTCCATATTTCTCATGCAACATCTGTCCGCATGGTTCGTTCTTTTAACTTGTTCACAGTAAAACTGACGAGTGAACATTAATAAGTCATTTTCCGAAGTAAACACAAGTTTAGCAGGCGGTCTCTATTCTTTTACGCGCGATATTGACGACATGTTACCAGGCATTCCTTAAGACAAGTAGCCACTGAAAATGGTCATGTGTGCGTCTTGTATACAAGTACATAGATATATAACTAATACTTACAGTTACCCTTCCTTGCGGTGGTTATCGATAGAGGCCGAACTTTATCATGTCAAATTATCACCATGCTTTGATATTGTCATAATTTTCGTCGCTATTTTATCGTTTTTGTTCATTTAAGTTCAAGGTTATATGATACGCTGAATAATACCAATCAAGGATTAATTGCTTAGTCGTCTTATTTTTAGTGGCTGCGTAGACAAAAGACTTTTTTGTGATTTCCTGTGTCTTTGTTTCAGCCAATCGTTGCTTGACGGACACACGCTGTGTCGATCTTTCGAAAAAAAATTCTTTTATCTTTCGAATTATTGCTGCAGAGGCATTTTTGTCGAAAGCTCATGAATTTACGGTTGTGTTTGGTGGCGTTGGGTGGCGCAGAGTGGTTCGAGTCATTGCACTGAATAAACAAATGGATAATGAAAGGGTACCTTAGTGTAAACATGCTTCTACTTTTAAATTTGCCTTCTCAGTAGACACGCGTATCTCAAGACCTATATTTTACATTTTACTTTACTCTCGTAATGATCTCTTTTTTGACTGTGCGTGGAAACTGGAGCTGGTTAAAAATTTACTTGTAAATACTGCCATTTTCTTTGTAAAAAGTTACATTACTAAAAGGAAACATATAGTCCGAAGAAAAATTTTCATCTTGAACTCAATAATAGCGAGAATACAGACAAGACAATTTCTTGCAATCTTACTGCAAATTACGATATAGATCGATCCTGTGCAGCTGTGCTACAAGAAAATCTTCTACTCTTAAAATTATTGAAGCCTTAAACATCATCAAACTGTACTTAAAAAGCAAGGTCACCTCAATAATAGCGAGAATACAGACAAGACAATTTCTTGCAATCTTACTGCAAATTGCGATATAGATCGATCCTGTGCAGCTGTGCTACAAGAAAATATTCTACTCTTAAAATTATCGAAGCCTTAAACATCATCAAACTGTATTTAAAAAGCAAGTTCACCTCGTCAATACTATTTTTGTAGCAAACATATTTTATATTCAACTAAAGTTTTTGTCATTCTTTATCCTAATTTTTATGCCAATAATTCGTCCGAGTTTTTTCATGCGACGTTAAATGGTTGTATAACTCCAGGTGCGAATTTCGAACTCATTTACTCCTAAGTAATCGAGTAAGATGTTGTAATGATTGTTTTTCTCAGAGAGAGGATTTTGTTTCAGCTGTTCTAACGCTCTAGATGAGTGTATTTTCCTTGCTCAAAGATAATTCAAAATCATTTTGAAACATTCTGGATAACTCCCCCCTCTCCTCTCCCTCCAGGAGTACTGCTCTTAGCTTGCCTATTGCATGTTTCTTTTCTCAATGAAGAAGTCTTCTATTTGCCATAAGTTTGCTAGCATTCTAACTGTCGTTTAGTGCCCCCCTAGTGTTTCTTTTTCTTCCCTCTCTCACATTTCACTACTTTTGTAATTCGAATCAGGTGTTCATCGACGTGTTGAAACTTAACTGCAGTGTTTAGTTAAAAAAAAAGTAAAAGCTCTGAAATTTTGTTGAAGGTGTTCTGGGTTGGAAAAAAATGGTATCATATTGCCGAATTCTCTAATCCTCTTGGTTTATTTGACGTAGGGCTTAGTAATGTAAGTCAGTTCATTTCTTGATTAAATTTGTGAAAGTGTGAACGTTACAAGCCTGTACAATTAGACATCCGATCTAGACGGCAAAGGAGGTTAAGACTTACTTTGTCAATTACCTATAAACTTGAACTCGAATATGACTTTGAAAAGTTATAAACGTTTTTGTAGCCGCCAAATTTTATTGCAAAGAGATAAAAGAATACTAATGATTTTCTACTTTTTTCATTACAGTTAACGCAAACAGTACTTAAATCAAAATTAACGTCATTTAATTAAAACTTTCGTCTTTTTTCTTCGTGAAACTTGACCCCTTCATTCAGGGGCGGATACAGGATTTCATCGAGGGAGAGGGAAAGGTGCATTATATGGAAATGTGCAATAAAATTTAGTTTTCATGAACCCTCTTCTTGTATGGTTGTAGAGTTGTGCAAATTTCGTGAATGAAGTGACCAACATACAACGTGTTCCTTTCTCAATTTTTAGTGTTTTATTTTCGATATCGCTCTTTTCAGAATTCAAATGAGGGACATAAGAAATTTTTAGGTGGCACGTTCACCCCAGCTACCCTCCATAAGGAGGCTTCCGGCGACTTCTACGAGGACGTGTGTTGAACTCGTCTCCAAACCCCCTTTCAATACCGTCCCACTCAATTATCTTCTCCTATAGAGGGAGTAGAAGAAAGATGGTTAGTTTAGGCCGTTTTTTGGTCTGTGTGTGATATTTTAGCATGCAGAATACTTAAATCTTTCAAGGAGAAATTGGCAATTTGGATATGGTCTGATTCAAATCTACTTGTATGTCTAGGCATATTGTGGATGTTTTCGCCGTACTGGCGTTCAAGAAATCTGTTAAAAGTTTTTATCAAGCACTCGATTTATATAAATAGTAAATATATTTTTTGATTCATTTGCAATGTTTGTCACTTACGCGATCTCGGGTGACTTTCACGTGTGTAGGTCTTACAGGTCTTACACTTTGACAAGGTAGACAACTCTCAACACAAAATTACCGAACGTCAACTCAAACATTTTCACAAAACTGTAAATATCTCATAAATAAATAGAAAAACACAAAAAACAAAACATCTAATTAACAACGAATAATTTTACTATACCTTTGAAGGTTTTTAACATTAAAATGTATTTCTATGCACATGAAAAAAGCGAATGTTTTTAGGGTTTGTGGCAAATATTTTTTAAAACCTACGCTGGGGGACACTCATCTAAATATTCGTCATATTTTTCAATGCTCAAAAGCATCTCAGATTGGCTGAATTTATGTGAAAACAATTGAAAAAACTATAGTGACGCGCATTTTTATATTGTCCTTGATGATACTGGTCAACGCCAGTATCATTAAGATTGTTGTGCATTAATTACGAGTTACGTTGAATAGCAACATGACTTTGAATAAATTTTAAATCTATATTAAGCTGTTAATAATGGCTATAATCATTGTAGCATACCTTCTTTCCGATCGTTTTAGTAAATTCGTTTTCTAATCCTAAATAATTAATTAAGATCCAGTAATCATTATTTTTCTCTTGAGGAGGACTGGGTATTATCGCTTGGCGTTCACATGATTGCATTTTCTTCGCACGAAGATAATTTAAAATAAACTTGAAGCATTCAGGATCGTAATCCAAAAATACGTTTCCATCTTTATCTTTGGTCAAACGATCTTCCCATCTGCCGCTGAACATTGATGCAAGTAGAGAATTGTCAATTTGACACAATGTTGATCTCAGACACGTCATTGATTCGCCTCCGACATTCAAGGAAATAACATCGTCACTTTTGCTGTCGATTTGCATCATCTTGGTTTTCTCGTCTGTCAAACGTTTTTCTCGAGACTCCAGATCTTGACGTTGAGATTCTATACGTTGAAATTCATTTCGCAAGGCTGAGTTGAAATCTGTGAATCGTTGTTCAACATTTGCCATTTTGACAAATCGCACCTTCTGAATCAATGATATGTATATTACACTGGATAACGCATCCATGTATAAAATATAGTAAGATAATTGAAGCCGGAAGTTGGCTTATCTGATTATGACCTTCGTGGGGGCTATCGGTCCCACTTTACTATACTTTTGTATTACAAAAGCACAGTTTTTGCATTTTTATTCGTTCTACAAACTTTTGATTCAAGCAAAGTTTGTCTTTTTGGCTTTATAATGGCAGAAAATTGAGATGGTACAAGGTCGACCTGCATTGTTTTTAAACAAACTGGAGTTTATATGATGCTGCTGCTTCTTAAAAAATGTAGAAATATTACAGAATCCTACTACTGCTACCAAAATTTCATCTGCAATGACGTTTATGGAAGATTGCTACAAATTTACTTATTTAACAACACTTTGTTATTCACATCGCTAATATCATAATAATTTCAAATTATGTCTTTATTATATCAGTGAAGAAACAAAACAAATCGACATAGAAATATAATCAGAAAGACATTTTTATGAGCGATTGTAAGTTAAAAACGGTATCATCAAACTCTACGAGATGTACATCATTAAAATATGCGAATTAAAGTACCTCTGTTGTCATTAAGCGAAGCAAAGTTTTCAACCAGTTCCTATGTGAACAACTTTAATATCGACGGATATGTTAAAGATATGAATACCTTTGTTCTTACTTTGTTGTAAAATTGTAATTTAAGTATTCATCTTTTAAAAATGCCTCGCACGGCTGAAATTGTCCTCGTCACCTTCAACTTTCAAATTTCAATACAACTTGCCATCTTATTTTTCAGTCGTTACAAAGTCAAAAAAACAGATCTTCAGGGTTAAAACTCTCTACCGGTTTTCCTCTACATGTCATGAAAATTTTGCCTTAATCAGAAGTTTGTAAAAGGAATAAAAACGCGAAAACTGTGATTTTGTAATACAAAAGTATAGTTAAGTGGGACCGATACCCCCCATGAAGCCTGTAGCAATTGATCGATCTTCCGGCTTCAATTTTCGCAAGAGATGCGTTATCCAGTCTAATATACATATCAGTGGTCTTTTCTCTTATAACCATTTTAAACATTTCAAACATTTCAAACGTCACATGATTTGCATTTAGCTGCTTTAGTTTAGTAAAGGCAGATTGTACACTGTTGTTCAGAGAAGGATTGTTGGTATTGACGAACGTTTCGAAAACTTTAGCGTCACGATTGTCGAAACGTCAGTTATCATCAACAACAACATTCCTTCTCAGAACTCCACAAACCTGGACGATCTACGTCTACAAACATGTAACGATATTTCCAGATTCAAACCATTCACTTACATGTCTTCAGTTTGTTGCCTTTGTGGAAAATGTTTTAACCAATGAAATAAATCAAAAACTTATTGCATGAAAAAAACCATGACCAGCCGACCATTTGAAGAAATATAGTATAAAGCAAATTCCGAAAAAACAAGACTTCTTGAGATTACAAAATATGCATCAAAACAAGACGAGAAGTGAACTGTAAAGTTTCGACTTTATATCAAAGGCATCCTTAGAATAAATGACTTGTTTTTTCGGAATTTGCTTTATACTTTATTGCATGTATCCCGTCACTTTCCTTATGTAAAATGTTCCTAGCTTTGATGCATTTTACTGCGTGTCAGTTATTTAACAGCAAACTGATCACTGTATCTTAGAGTCTTCAATTTTTAAAATTGACATTTTTATACTGTTGTTTGTATATAGTTACCAAATGCTTACAAGAGCGTTTTCTCACGTCAATCATTGAGTGAGACTGATTTCTGTAGGGCAAACAAATAATTTACTTCTTGATTTTCTATTGCGTGTTCCGGCCGATCGTTGCTTGAAGGATACATCCAGTGTCATGTTTGAATAAATTTTATTTTATTATTCAAATCGTTAACGTACAGAAATTTTTGTTTCAAGCTCACATGATGTCAACTTTGCTTGGGGCTAAGTAGTTGAGTTCATCACTTTACTATGCTTTTATGTTGATCACGTGGTCTTGCATAGAATTACCACCTCCTTTTTCTGCTTTTTTTTTCTGAATTCCGTTATTAAAATGAACGCCGCAGTATTGCTTACGTTTGAATACTCGTTGTACAAAAGAATGAGCACTACAGTTTTGTATGAGATCATCAGTTAATGTTGAACATAACAATCTTCTCCTTGGCCTTTTTCCAAATAAAAAATCCAAGCAGCAAGTGATGGAGACATTTCTACCATAATTACGCAATGTGATCCTTGCAATATACTTTTCAATTCAAAAATTGTCTTAAAAAGAGCAAAAAATACCGTGGTGAATGGTCAAATACTAACGAAATAGTTCTTAAAAGAACTGTTTAAGCCAGAACACTAAACCAACAATTCTAAGAAAGAACACAAAACAAATTCTAAAAACAGCTCTTAGCAGTCATTAGCAATCCTCTAATGACTAAACAATCATTAGTAGTCCTCTTGCAAGCAGAGAACCATCTAATTTACACTTTGTTGATTTTAGAGAGGTAGTTATTTTGCCTTTAATATTCAACAAAATTGCTAATTTTTATCATCTTAATTTTCTCTTCCATCAAACCTTTCTTTCAAGACTTGATGAGAATATTAACGACGCACTTTAAGCTGAAGGTGTTCTTATAAAATTCATTAGCCAAATTTCATGAAACTCTGTACGCTTAAACAACATTTGCCATATTTGAACTCTATGCGTATTTCAATTACTTTTTAGCTTTGTCATTTTAGTGAGCAAGCTATTTCAAAAGTGCTTAGTCGGTAACACGATTCTCGTCATAAAAAGGGTCACTATTTGCATCAATTTACTGTCAGATGAACCATTAGAAGTCCAACCACCTATTCCCACCAAAGGTTTTTGCACACCCAGCGCGCACTGGGGAATTAAGCGATGTTTTCCCTACTGTTCAGATTTCTTTGACACATTCTGTATAGGTAGAAGTTTTAGCTTGTTATAAAATTTATGCATTGTGTTTCCATAAGTAATTATTTGTAACCAAGTTGAAATGTCCCACGATCGTTACTATGGAAATTTGAAGTATATAAATGGATACATCAATAATTGGACTTCATTCCATTATCACTTAGTGTACGAAAAGTTATTCAGTGTCTAAGAAGAAACAAGTTCTACTGAATTATGAGTCGAACACCAAAAATAAATATCGAATGTCGTGGAATGGTGTGGGCATTTTTGCAAGAACGGTACTCTCAAAGCAAAATTGTTTACGAAGTAGGTTAGAAAGTGCTAAGAATGAGCTGTGGGATAATGTTCACAATGCTTGAAGGAAATTCTCACCTGATGAACTTAAAACCATCATAGACAGCTAGCATGGTTAGAGTAAGACCTACCAAACACCAACCATTAAAACTCGTATCTTTTTCGTTTAGTTAATCGTTTTTATAAATTGATTTTACACAATCTTAGCTATAATTTCCTCTAATGATAATTTTTGAGCATTTCTTTCTTACTGCCTGTGGAGCACGCTTCCTTGTATGGTTTTAGAGTTTTCGAATTTCGTGAATGAAGTGACTAGCATACCACATGTTCCTTTCTCAATTTTAAATGTTTTATTTTCGATATTGCTCTTTTCAGAATTCAAATGAGGATATAAGAAATTTTTAGGTGGCACGTTCACCCCAGCTACCAACCCCCCCCCTCCTCCCCCCACAACGACGCCCCCAGTGATTTTTTCCACGATAGTTTCATTCAGTCTGATAATGTGTGTTGAAATCGTCTTCAAACTCGTCTTCAATACTGTCTTTACCAAGCGTCTACAAGAAAGATGGTTAATTTAGGCTTTGCTCTGTGTGTGATATTTTAGTATGCAGAAAACTTAAATGGCAATTTGGATATGGTCTGATTCAAATGTAGTTGTATGTCTAGGCATATTGTGGATGTTTTCGTAGTACTGGCGTTCAATTAATCTTAAATCCATAATGAGCATAAGCGTCCAAGAAATCTGTTAAAAGTTTTTTTCGTGCAATCGATTTATGTAAATAGTAAATATATTCCTTAATTCATTTGCAATGTTTGTCACTTACGCGATCTCGCGTGACTTCCACGTATGTAGGTCTTATAGGTCTTATACTTTGACAAGGTAGACAACTCTCAACACAAAATTACCGAACGTCAACTCAAACATTTTCACAAAACTGTAAATATCTCATAAATAAATAGAAAAACACAAAAATATAAATATAAATATTTTTTTAAAACCTATGCTGGGGACACTCATCTAAATATTCGTCATATTTTTGCAATGCTCGAAAGCATCGCAGATTGACTGAATTTATGTGAAAACAATTGAAAAAATAATAATAACTATAATAATATTGATTATAGTGTATAGCATATAGTAGCATACCTTGATGTCTTACGCCTGGTTTTCTCAACCTAAATAATTGATTAAGATCCAAAAATCATTATGGGTAAGTGTAAATATATTTCCTTGGTTTGAGTGCACGATATAATAATTTATCATATTGATCACAAAAGTTTTATTATGAGTATGAATAATATGAAAATTGTATCAAATGTTGTTTAATCGAATTTAAAGATATAACATTAATTTTTATCCTAATATTTGTTACCAAGCACAAACAAGACTGAAAACAATTGAAAGTCTAGGGACGGTGCTAGAACGGTAATTGGATGGTTGTGTTTATTCATATATTCAGTTGTGTCCGACCAATTTCTTTATATATTTAAATGGTTTAAAAAAAACTCAGTAGGGCGTTACTGAACATATGAATATTACAACTCCCCCTTCAAATAACGTTCTGACGCATGTACTGAGCAAGTTCTGCCTTTTGCGTCTACTATTCTTCTTGTTCCAACAATTCTCATCTTTTTTTTTTCTTCAACTCTCTTTTGCATGCCCTTATTAGAAGAATACGTAAAATATTAAGATTGTTGTGCATTAATTACGAGTTACGTTGAAAAGCAACATCACTTTGAATAAGTTTTAAATCTATATTGAGCTGTTAATAATGGCTATAATCATTGTAGCATACCTTCTTTCTGATCGTTTCAGAAATTCGTTTTCTAATCCTAAATAATTAATTAAGATCCAGTAATCATTATTTTTCTCTTGAGGAGGACTGGGTATTATCGCTTGGCGTTCAGGTGATTGCATTTTCTTCGCACGAAGATAATTTAAAATAAACTTGAAACATTCAGGATCGTAATCCAAAAATACGTTTCCATCTTTATCTTTGGTCAAACGATCTTCCCATCTGCCGCTGAACATTGATGCAAGTAGAGAACCGTCAATTTGACACAATGTTGATCTCAGACACGTCATTGATTCGCCTCCGATATTCAAGGAAATAACATCGTCGCTTTTGTTGTCGATTTGCATCATCTTGGTTTTCTCGTCTGTCAAACGTTTTTCTCGAGACTCCAGATCTTGACGTTGAGATTCTATACGTTGAAATTCATTTTGTAAAGCTGAGTTGAAATCTGTGAATCGTTGTTCAAAGTTTGCCATTTTGACAAATCGCAGCTTCTGAATCACTGATTTGTATATTACACTGGATAACGCATCCATGTATAAAATATATTAAGATAATTGAAGCCGGAAGTTGGCTCATCTGATTATGACCTTCGTGGGGGGTAACGGTCACACTTTACTATACTTTTGTATTACAAAATCAAAGTTTTTGCGTTTTTATTCGTTCTACAAACTTTTGATTCGAGCAAAGTTTGTCTTTTTGGCTTTCTAATGGCAGAAAATTGAGATGGTACAAGGTCGACCTGCATTGTTTTGAAACAAACTGGAGATTATATGATGCTGCTGCTTCTTAAAAAATGTAGAAATATTACAGAATCCCACTACTGCTACCGAAATTTCATCTGCAATGACGTTTATGGAAGATTGCCACAAATTTACTTATTTAACAACCCTTTTTTATTCACATCGCTAATATCATAATTTTAAATTACGTCTTTATTATATCAGTGAAGAAACAAAACAAATTTATATAGAAAAATAATCAGAAAGACATTTTGATGAGCAATAGTAAGTTGAAAACGGTATCATCAAACTCTACGAGATGTACATCATTAAAATATGCGAATTAAAGTACCTCTTGTTATTAAGCGAAGCAAGGTTTTCAACCAGTTCCAATGTGAACAACTTCAATATCAATGAATGTGTTGAAGATATGAATACCTTTGTTCTTACTTTGTTGAAAATTTGTAATTTAAGTATTCATCTTTTAAAAATGCCTCTCACGGCTGAAATTGTCCTCGTCACCTTCAACTTTCAAATTTCAATACAACTTGCCATCTTATTTTTCAGTCGTTGCAAAGCCAAAAAAACAGAGCTTCAAGGTTAAAACTCTCTACCGGTTTTCCTCTACATGTCATAAATTTTTGCCTTAGTTAGAAGTTTGTAAAAGGAATAAAAACGCGAAAACTGTGATTTTGTAATACAAAAGTATAGTAAAGTGGGACCGATACCACCAATGAAGCCAGTAGCAAATGATCGATCTTCCGGCTTCAATTTTCGCAAGAGATGCGTTATCCAGTCTAATATACATATCAGTGCTCATAACGAAACGAAACAAAAACTTATGACGTTACTGTAACTCAATCCCATGAATGGCTGTGACTTATTAACCCACAAGAACCTTTTATCAAGGTTCCTGGCCAGTATTGAAGAAGTACAGCAGATCGCATACTCTCACCCCTTACTTATGGGCGGAATGCGTTCCATTGCGTTTTGTTATTCTCATCTTATGGTTTAAACATGTCTTATGGCTAGACATAATGTCTTACGGCTCATTCAGTTGCCGAAACGTTATTCAAAACGAATACCAATAGTCCTTCTCGGCATACTTCAGGGCTTAAACCATTCATTTTACAAGTCATCGATTTGTTGCCTTTTGAAAAATCTTTGAACCAGTGAAATAATTCAAAACGTTTTATGTTGCATGCAGTTACATGAAGTTCTGCCACTTAATACCTTTCCTCATCTAAATGTTCCTAGCTTTGATGATTTTTACTGCGTTTAAGACATTTTCACTGTATCTTAGAGTCTTTCACTTTTAAAGCTGGCATTTTTGGGTCGTCTTTGTTTATGGTTACCAACAGTGCGACCATATATTAATAATTTCCGTTGATCCGTGCGGAATGCTTCTCCCTGTTTTACATTTTGCAATTAATTAAAACAGATATTGCTGTCCAAGCTTACGAGATCGAATCTGGTAATAAAAATTACCAAGTCTGGTCACACTGGTTACCAAATACTTGCAACAGCGATAACCTCTTGGTTATCGAGTGAGGCCGAACTCTGGCTATATGGGAAAACTAGTATTTATTTTGAGATTTTCTATTATCTGTTACAGCTAATCTTTGCTTCAAGAGCACACACACCATTTCGATGTTTGAAGAAAATTTTATATAATCAATCCAATCATGAACGTACAGAAATTTTTGTTTGAAGATCACAATGATGTCGACTGTGCTTGAATTCTTTACTTTACTATGTTTTTATGTTGATCACGTGGTCTTGCAGTCAGTTTACCTCCTCCTTTTTCTGCTTTTCCTCTGAATTACGTTATTAGAAAAAACACCGCAGAAATTGTGAGATTAATGTTTACATTCAAATACTTGCTGCACAAAAGTATGAGCATTACAGTTTTGTATATCATCATCTGTTGATGTTGAACATGACAATCTTCTTCTTGACCTCTTTTGAAATAAAGAATCCAAACAACAAGAGATGTAGATTGTTGTACCATAATAAAGAATTGTGATCGATGCATTATACTTTTCACTTGGTTTTAAATATATATGATGCTGTTAATAAGAATAGTAATTGTATTCATTCATGCTTTGAGAAAATTAATTTTTTATTTCTAAGTAATCGATTAGGATCCAGTTATCTTTAATTCGACTCATGTGGAGGTGCTATCGCTTAGGGTGCAGTTTTACTCCTCTCGCACAATTCAAAATAAACTTGAAGCAATTTGGATCAAAAATCAAAAAATACGTTTCCATCTTTCAACAATCTTTTCACCTTTCGTAGAACAATGATGCCTGCAGAAAACCGTCAATAAAATTGGCACAATGTTGATCTCTAACACGTCGTTAATTTGCTTCCGTAAGTCGAACATTCAAGGAAGTGACCTCTTCTAACCTGTACCGCCTTCCTTTCATCTTTTGCCAAATTACTTTTTCTAAGCTTCAGATCTTGGCGTGAGTATTCAAAAACGTGCGTCGATTTATAATTTGTGACTTCATTTTGAACGTTTGCCATCACGATGAGTCACAGCATCGAAATAACGAAGCAAAAATCAAACTAATGTCGTCACTATTTTCTTTTTCATAATAAAACAAAAGCATGTGAGCCTCACGTGACATAGTGTACATCTACATTTATGCAATAACCCACGAATGGCTTTAGATTTTATATTGAACGTCCTGCTATGCTAAATTAAAGAGAGCTTTATGCAGTTCATCCTTGGTAGTTAAGTTGGTTAGAGGTGAGGAAAGTTTAAATGTTGTATCACTGTTGTTTCTGTGTTAAACGTCATTCCACAAAATGATAAATAGAGGTTTAATAAACACAACAACGCTTCGATTCTTTGGGTGCATGGGTCCGAAAGAAAAAGGCGCGCAGCACAGGATCTTTCATTACTAAGAACTCGAGATGCTTGTTTTTTACTTTATTTTGTTTTAGCGTTCTGTTTGTTTAAATTTGCACAATGTAAAGATATTGAATTAATTATGTCACCATGCATGTCACAAAAACTGCTTACTTATAAATTTCTTCATCTAAATGTAATGGTTTTAATGCGATGGCCTAGAATATTCATTCTGTGAATTTTGATATCATTCCACAATTTCAATGAGTTTTCATAAAGCGCAGGATTTTACACACTAAGCTGTTTAAGCTCGTTTAATGAGATGATCAATTCCTTGATTATTTTCATCTGATTGTTCAACTTGTTGGTTTTGATTTTTTATTATATTGAATTTGACGCTCTATAAGTGAAATGCCAAATTCCATGCAGGCTCATTTCTGCGTAAATGAATTGGATACAAAGTTAGCTGTGGTAAAGTCCTCAAATGAAATCATGCTGTTCCACATGCTGTCATTTTCATTGGTGGATAACCATGAGTGTTTATGGATACCTAGTGAAGTCCCTTCTTGATGTATTTCTTATTTAAAAAGTCGTGATCCAATAAAGATTTCTTTTGAATGTAAGAAATGTAAAAAGATTCTGGCTTAATGCTCTCTACTCAGTGATGTTTGTGATGCACGAAATGTCACGCAATGATTTGATAAAAAAAGTTCTTAAAGTACCGACGGTTAAAATTTCACACGAATTCGACATTCCAAGGCCTGAGAACGTGATCCCCCGTGATGACGTCCACCTCCGCATTTTAAGATGATTAGATAAGAACATAATCTTAACTTCTCTCCGTTGCTACGGCTGGAGAAGTAATAACAGCTGATTCATCCTTTAATCGACACTTGATTTCGCTCTTATCTGACGTGAAACGATGCAAATGTGATCACGCGTAACGCGCATGCCTATTGAAACGATAAGACGATGAGATGTCTACTTCGGCGTTTAAAACTTTCATCATTTATTTGTGAAAGAAAACTGATACGATTTGCCTTTAGGTGAAAAGATGTTTTCGCTCATCGGTTCTTTTGAGTAATTGAGTTTACTCTTCTTCCTTATTGAAGAAGGTTTAGGAGCTTGAGTGTTTTCTCTGCAAACCCCAGCCGGATAGTTGCTCTCCATGCATCCGGCTGGGGTTTGTTGACCGCTTCTAATTCTTGGGGGCCATATTTTCGCTATTTATTGCTGTAGTTGTATGCATAAACAGTGGCATGTGTGTAATTGAAGCTTGATGTTTTCGCATACGGTGTCGTGAATAGAGGAGATATCAGTGAGACGTTATCGGAGGTGAGTTGACTGAGCATGCTCAGTGTGGCCAATTAAGTGTAAATTTATCAATTCTGCCATACTGAGTTAATGACAGCTCAATGAGATCGGCGATGAAAGAGAAAGAAACGCGTAACAACTGTTCCAAAAATGATTTCACTCGCCGTACGTGTTGTTCATTTTTTTTATTCGATTCTTTAAAAAAAACATTGAAACTTTATCAAAAATTCAATATTCGACGAAATTTACATTTTTTGAAACTTCGTTGACCTTTTGCTATTCCGTTTTGTTCGACTCCACTTCAAGATTTCGTAATTTCAACTGTCTTGTGAGATTGGTAAAGTTTTTGAATCGGCTACAAGAACTCAAAATTCTAAGAATTTATTTCAAACAACGATAAACGTTTTTGCCGGCATGACTGTCGCGTTAATGAATATTCTATCATCCACCTAGGAAAATTTTACTGAAGCGTTTTTTACCACACCCCAAATTTTCCTTAAACGCAGTTCAACATTCAAATCAAATGTTTAACAGCGTCGGTAGCCTATTTTGTACATAAGCACAACAGGGGCAATATTTCATTGTTTTATCAGAGAAAGTATTCAGTTACACCGAAAAGCTGCACGTCGTTTGTGTTATAAATGGGCTCTCCTGTATCATATACTTACCGACGTTAGATTGGTATGTCTTATTTGCGCATTGTCTGTGTCCTTGTCTGGGTCTATGACAGATAGCTAAGTATGTTTTAATTAACCTGTGTATGATTACTCTTTCTTTGGATTTGTAGTTGGTTTGTATTGCTAATTCGATGTGGTATTAATTTTGCTAAGCTACTCTGTTTTGAACTTTGTTTTTTTTTTGTCATTAGATTCAAGAAGTAACACATTGGCTTTGGTATTAGTGACTCCGTTGAAATTAATTGTCGTCTGCGCCTCTTCTTGTGAAAGAATTGAACCCCGTGCCATCAAAGTGAAACGCTAGCGGTAAGTAACATGCTAATTTTTGCCTTGGGGTAGGAAAGCGTTTTGCTTAGTTATTAAAATGTATGACATAAGCGTTCTTGTGTCACGAGTTTATCTCCTAGGTGGAAGCAAGCAGACTCCTATGTATATTAGCCAATTTATCATTTTCTACGCTTGATTCTGTCAATCCGTACGAGGCTACGTGTTAAACTTTTGAATTCTTTCCCTCAAAGTTTTGTTGCCTTTTTATTTCGCCAGCAGAAATGATTCTTGATCATCGCCTACTCATTTGCTGCCTGTTTGCAAATGGTGTCATTTAAATGTTTAAACCGACGGGATTTGGCATGTGGCGTAAAATTCTTGCAACTTAACATTCCTGTGAATTTTTCTAGAATGTTTTCACAAGTACTTTGAAACTTAATGTTAAATCAGCTCTTATGCTCAGTGGAGTTGGTCTGCATTATATTTTACTGTCTTTAAACGAAACCAACTGCAGAATTCAACTTCTTGTCGCTTATTTTCCCGTATCTGATTAGATACCTAACCTTGCTCATACTACTAAATGAAGATGAGTGATTGCTTGAAATGTGTTTGAGTATTTTGTTTGATAAATATTCTGCCTGCACACTGTACTTCGTGTTTTACCTCGCACATTGTGAGGAAGCATTTGAACTTTTTACGTCGTCTTTAATGTTATCTTGGCACTCTTTATTTCCGTGAAAGCGAGTATCTTCTCGCTCCAAAATTCCTCGCTTCAAGATCATTTGAATTACATGCGTGCATTTGAACAGGTCATCAATCGTAGGAAAACGCTGAATATTACAACTGAAAGCTTGGCAGGGGGGAGTTGTGAGTTTTCTCTTACAGAAATCATACTGTGAACAAATTTAGTGATGTGAACGGAAAGGCTGTGAAACTTTGCTATCACAGCATGCCCATGGAATTGACAGCAAAATGTAAACATTACTATTTATTTTGAGACCAAAACTCGCATACCAGGGCATACCAGGTCCTCGCCCGTCGTATGCAAAGGATTTCCTGCTGCGTTCCATCTATAGATAATGTTTAAATTTATACAGGCTCCGTTTTTAGTCGACATTACTTGCGCACAAACACATTAAGTTAGTGGGTTAAAGATAGATTTCGTACATTTATGATTGCGTCTATGAAATTAACGAAGTACGGGTGAAAATGTCCGTGTTTCTTTTTAAGGTGAAAATCATGTCCAGCTTTGTCGTATTCCTCCTTTTCATATGTGTTGTGGTTTTCACCACGTCTGGGACAGTTTTGAGTGCAGTATCGTCTTCCGATAGCCGCTGTAAATTGGTGAAGGTATTGCAGACGATCGATGAAAGAAAAACAGATCCTTCTTGCAAGCCTAAAAAAGTGTTGACTTCAGTATGCAAAGGTCTTTGTCCTTCAAACAGTATACCTTACTCCGGTGGTGGATTCAACGAAGAATGTTTGTGTTGTTCTGAAAAAAGTTTCGTTGACGAAAAAGTAACGTTCGATGGCTGTCAACACTACATCGTACGAAAAGAGATTAAATCCTGTGGTTGTTCAAAATGCTTGCGAAAGAAGACTTACAGCGGATAATTCTGAAGATGCCTAGAAATGATGGTAGCGTCTTCTGGCTTGTTGTGTGTGAGATGGCTACGGCAGAATGACTAAAACTTTTTGCTATTTGTCGCTATGATGAATTTGTAGATATCAATAGCCGTAATATAAGACATGGTCTTTTTTATGTAGTCCTTGCATAGTTATGTTCCTAGATTTAGTTAGTCCTTCCCGAAGCATATATGTAGTTTTTGTTTAGCCATTATCTTGGTGTTGTCTACTTTATGACTGTACATTTTTAACGATAGAACCTCTACTAGCTTTCTGCGAATGAATTGTAGTCGGGACATAGGTTTGACTGAAAGCTCGATCGCGCATCATATTTAAATTAAGCTTTCATACGCCTTGTGCAGTCAAACGTGAAGAAACTACATTGTCCTTTTAATAAAACTCTTCAGATGTTTTCATGTAGGAAACGAGTCTAAAATGATCACAGAATTACCATAGTTTCAAATCGAATTTTTATTCGACATTTATCAAAATACTGCTGTGTAAAAATCGCATTATACCTGGTCGTAGTTTCGTTTCATGATCATTGTCCACACTGCCGTATTACAGGTGTTATATTCCACACCTGCCAAAGTAGCAATAAAAGCAACTTGTAGTTTGGCTACTGATATCGAAAGGTTATTATGCTCTTATGAAGATGAATAGCTCTTGTTTCACAACTCGAAGAAGAGATTTGCTGTACAAAAATTAATTTGTTTTTGGTTAAGTTGCAGTTGTACTTTGTTATTGCAGCTCGACAGTTTATAGTAAGTAAATGCATGAGAAAAGAAATTATCGGTTGTATTTCTTTGTGGAAGAATTTGTGTTATACGTTGCTGTTGTCATTACACTCTTACAAGTCTGTTTATCTCGTTGTATAAATTGATTTTTTTATTGTTTCAGTTCTAACTGAGAGGAAAGAATGGCAATGAAATCCATGTATCTGTTTGTATTTCAACTCTTTCTTTGCTCAACACAAGGTAGACATGTTGTTTATTTAATGGATGAGGAGTTTGCACTTTGATCTGAAAAAATGGCGTATTATTTTTAATCATAGAACATCAAGTTATCTTTTTAAGACAAATGAAGTCTTTTGATTCTATAGCCATTTTATATATGTGTGCTGTTTTATTGCAGTTATAAGATTTAAAGTTTCTACAACATAGCTAGTATGCTTTTGATTTATTCCATTAAAGGTTGGAGAGTTGTGAATAAGTTATTATTGCGCGATTATGAAAATAACCATCTTCCAACGCCATTAAACATAAGCAGTAAAGCAAGCGAGGAAAATGGTGCTGTCGACACTTTTGATCATTATTTACCAATGTTGGATGAAACTGCGAAACTTAGGGAAACCGTCGCTAAAGGTATATTTTGATGCATTCATTTGTGCTTTTGAGTTTCTAGAAATCAGTTTCAAGTAAAAAAATCAGTTGACATGAATGATTCAATCCACATGATTCAAACTATAACGATATTTGTCTCGTTTTCATGTATAGCTGAAGAAAATTTGAAAGCGCATTATTTCGAAGGCGATATTATACTCACTCCTCGTCAGCAGAAAGTTTTACACAATGCCTTCAAATATGCTCACAAACGAAGTGATGCTGAAAACAGAGCATTGATAAAAGACGTGTCGAGATTGTGGCCAGACGGAAAGGTTCCATACGCTTATGCATCCGACATAGGTAACCATAGATACTAGTATGTTATCGCAGCTGTTCTTAGTGACGTAGCTAGCCCCCACTTTCTAGAAGTTCTTTATCATTTCCTAAACATTACCATCATTCATTTTTTTAGAAATCTTTTCTTTTGCTTAGAAACTATGAAAGTTTGCATAGAAGCATAAGCGTGCTATCTATGCCACTGGTTATTCCTGCATGTTCCTTTTATCCCAATTGATCCTGCCTGATCCATACATCTTTGTTCCCATGATTTTTATTTCATTAGAAACATTACAGTTTATACCCTCGTGGTTGTTACTTTACTAGACCAACTCATTTTCATTTCATTTTAAATGTATTTCAGATAGCGAAGGTAAAAGTATTACGAAAGATGCAATGGAGCATTGGATGCAGCACACTTGCGTTAAATTTATTCCACAAACGAACGAAACGGACTTTGTTGAATTCCAATTTGCAGATGCGTAAGTTTTTTGACGTCATGAATTTATGTTTTATCTACTTAGAAACACGAAATGATTTCGTGGGAATTGTGACCTCATAAATATGTAATGGTCAATATACTTATTGGTTGTATGTAGACGTGTACATTTAGCATCTAGTCTTCGCATATCCAAGGCCCAATTTGCTATAGCAGAAATATGCATTAAAAACAGAACTTAGTTTAACACTGAAAGAAAATCAATTTACTGGAGTCAAATTGTATCTTAACAAGCAAGGATCTTTGTTTGTGATACCAAAACGTCCCCTTAAAGTTAAACTTTATACTATCTCCTCAGATGCGCATACGGCGTAGAATGTCAACTTTAGCGCATCATGTGAAAGGTACCAACTTTATACTGTCTCCTCAGGTGTGCATCACGTGTTGGACGTCTTGGAATGGGTAGACAAGAAATTTTGATTGGTTCTGTTGAGGCAAAATGTAAAGTTGGCAACCTTATTCATGAGATAGGCCACACACTTGGTTTTTTTCATGAGCACTCCAGACCGGATAGAGATCAGTTTGTCAAGGTAAACCTTGATCTTGTAATGCAAGGTGAGTACAAGTCTGTATCTTATTCTTATTTTAGCGACCAAATGTAGATTTAAGTTCAACTTTTATCGATTTTCAGGTTTCGAAATCAACTTCAAGAAGCTTCCTGGTGATTGGATTGACTCGCGTGACGTAGCTTACGATTACGATTCTATAATGCACTACCCACGCACCATATTTGGTAAGATGCCCTGGGACCAAACAGTTGTTCCTTTGGACGCACGTGCTCAGATTGGTCAGCGCATAAAGTTGAGTGATTCAGATATTTTGCAAGCCAAGAAGTTATATAATTGTCCTGGTAAGCATTATGCATGTGACATTTCAGGTACAGCGCCAAAGGGGGGTGGGGGCGATTCTGGTTTGGGGACTTGAACCTCCTCATTTTTTCTCCAAGATAAAGTTTTGCTAATATTTATAAATTTTAGTATGAAGTTTACTAAGTTATTATGAAGTTTACTAAGTTATTATGAAGTTTACTAAGTTATTATGAAGTTAACTAAGTTATTATGAAGTTTACTAAGTTATTGTGAAGATTACTAAGTTATTATGAAGTTTACTAAGTTATTATGAAGTTTACTAAGTTATTATGAAGTTTACTAAGTTATTACGAAGGTTAGAAGTTAACTGTTATTATGAAGTTTACTAAGTTAAGTTAACCGTTATTATGAAGTTTACTTATGAAGTTTACTGTTATTAAGTTAACTAATTATGAAGTTTACTGTTATTATGAAGTTTACTAAGTTATTGTGAAGATTACTAAGTTATTATGAAGTTTACTAAGTTATTATGAAGTTTACTAAGTTATTGTGAAGTTTACTAAGTTATTACGAATTTTTCTAAGTTATTATGAAGTTAACTAAGTTATTATGAAGTTTACTAAGTTATGAAGTTAACTAAGTTATTATGAAGTTTACTAAGTTATTATGAAGTTTACTAAGTTATTATGAAGTTTACTAAGTTATTACGAATTTTTCTAAGTTATGAAGTTAACTAAGTTATTATGAAGTTTACTAAGTTATGAAGTTAACTAAGTTATTATGAAGTTTACTAAGTTATTATGAAGTTTACTAAGTTATTATGAAGTTAACTAAGTTATTATGAAGTTTACTAAGTTATTATGAAGTTTATTAAGTTATTTTGAAGTTTACTAAATTATTTTGAAGTTTACTGTTATTATGAAGTTTACTGTTATTGAAGTTAACTGTTATTATGAAGTTTACTAAGTTATGAATTTATTATGAAGTTTACTATTATGAAGTTAACTAATTATGAAGTTTACTGTTATTGTGAAGATTTACTAAGTTATTATGAAGTTTATTGTTATTTTGAGTTTACTATTATTTTAGTTTACTGTTATTATGAAGTTTACTAAGTTATTATGAAGTTAACTAAGTTATTATGAAGTTTACTAAGTTATGAAGTTAACTAAGTTATGAAGTTTACTGTTATTATGAAGTTAACTGTTATGAAGTTTACTGTTATTGAAGATTACTGTTATTATGAAGTTTATTAAGTTATTTTGAAGTTTACTAAATTATTTTGAAGTTTACTAAGTTATTATGAAGTTTACTAAGTTATTATGAAGTTAACTGTTATTAGTTTACTGTTATTATGAAGTTTACTGGTTATTAAAAGTTTATTTAGTTATTAAGAAGTTAACTAAGTTATTATGAAGTTTACTAAGTTATTATGAAGTTAACTAAGTTATTATGAAGTTTACTAAGTTATTATGAAGTTTACTAAGTTATTATGAAGTTTACTAAGTTATGAAGTTTACTAACTTATTATGAAGTTTACTGTTATTATGAAGTTAACTTGTTATTATGAAGTTAACTGTTATTAAGTTTACTAAGTTTTATGAAGTTAACTATTATGAAGTTTACTGTTATTGTGAAGATTACTGTTATTATGAAGTTTATTGGTTATTTTGGTTTGTTATTATGTTAACTTGTTATTATGAAGTTTACTGTTTTATTGTTAACTGTTATTATGAAGTTTACTGTTATTATGAAGTTAACTGTTATTATGAAGTTTACTGTTATTGTGAAGATTACTGTTATTATGAAGTTTATTAAGTTATTTTTTACTGTTATTATGAAGTTTACTAAGTTATTAGTTTACTGTTATTATGAAGTTTACTGTTATGAAGTTAACTGTTATTATGAAGTTAACTGTTATTATGAAGTTTACAAAGTTAGTTAACTGTTATTTACTGCTATTATGGTTAATTAAGTTATTATGAAGTTTACTTATTATGAAGTTTACTATTATGAGTTTACTGTTATGAAGATTACTATTATTGTGAAGTTAACTAAGTTATTATGAAGTTTACTATATTAATATGAAGTTTACTAAGTTATTATGAAGTTTACTAAGTTATTATGAAGTTTACTAAGTTATTATGAATTTTTCTAAGTTATTATGAAGTTAACTAAGTTATTATGAAGTTTACTAAGTTATGAAGTTAACTAAGTTATTATGAAGTTTACTAAGTTTTATGAAGTTAACTAAGTTATTATGAAGTTTACTAAATTATTGTGAAGATTACTAAGTTATTATGAAGTTTATTAAGTTATTTTGAAGTTTACTAAATTATTTTGAAGTTTACTAAGTTATTATGAAGTTTACTAAGTTATTATGAAGTTTACTAAGTTATGAAGATTACTAAGTTATTGTGAAGTTAACTAAGTTATTATGAAGTTTACTATATTAATATGAAGTTTACTAAGTTATTATGAAGTTTACTAAGTTATTATGAAGTTCACTAAGTTATTATGAATTTTTCTAAGTTATTGTGAAGTTTACTAAGTTAATATGAAGTTTACTAAGTTATTTTGAAGTTTACTAAGTTATTATGAAGTTTACTGTTATTATGAAGTTTACTATTATTATGAAGTTTACTAAGTTATATGAAGTTTACTAAGTTATTATGAAGTTTACTAAATTCTTGTGAAGTTTACTAAGTTATTATGAAGTTTACTAAGTTATGAAGTTTACTAAGTTATGAAGTTAGAAAAGAAAGTGTGAAATCTTTCCAATAGTTCATACTGTGTCAGTAAGATTATTTTATAAGATTATAATGTTTCGAAATTTTTTTCATGGCAGGGTATGAACAAAATATCCAAACATGAACACAAGATTATTGTAAAGTGGTAGAAATGGTCTCCATAACCATATACATGGCCGTGTATCTGAGGTCTTTTGTATCGTACGTTGGTTATGTACTCATAATTACCCCAATCGAGAATCTCACCGCATTCCTTAATGTGAGTTGAACGTATGAGTTGAATGTACAAGTTATGCTGAACATACTTAACTTGTTATCGACTATTAAGCCTTCATAGTTAAACGTAAGTTGAGCTTTATTTAGACATTTCTGAAAATTTTAATTTTATATATAGTGTGAAATTCTTCATTGACTGAGAGAAAAGTCAACGCCTGTAACTACTTATACAAATATTTCTCATTTAACACTTGAACTAGTTTGACTAAGTCTTCATTTAACAATTTTAAAGTGAATAGAAAGTTAACGGTCTTATTGATATCGTAGCTAAATTTTATTCACGATTTTCAGATTTACAGTAAATTAATACAACATTTATTACAACTACTTAATAACGGCCGTAATATGCCTTAAAAAGAATTCTCATTTTTTACCAACCAAATTTGTCTAGCTAATGTCGAATAAACATTTGTCGTCAATAAGTTTTCAGCATTTTGGGATGTTTTGGTGTTCGACGAAAGGTAACACTTATTCAGATATCTTTTGCATTATTCATATATTCTGCAGTCTACCGTAGAATGTTGGGATTTCCTGCAAGCACTATTTCTTAAAGTTCTCTTCCATCTTGAATTACAAACTCGTGTGAGTTACAAGCCAAAAAACTATTTCTACATGAAGTTCTTTGTTAATAAAAAGATTAAAGATCAACTGTTTTGTCAGTGCCTTGTCGTTTTTCCTCAATGGCGATATTTCGAGGGTCGTTTTGTGGAGAGAAGAGATGTAATATATTTTCAAAATGGGACTCTGTGATATATTTTAAATGAGCCAATGAACAAATAGAAAATTTAAAGTTGAGCATAATAATTTAACATACATATAACAACCGTTCAAATTTTCACATTTTTTCACAAAAAGACTATAATTCACGCATTTTCACAAATTTTCACATTTTTTCACAAAAAGACTATAATTCACGCATTTTCACAAATTTTCACATTTTTTCACAAAAAGACTATAATTCACGCATTTTCACAAATTTTCACATTTTTTCACAAAAAGACTATAATTCATTCATTTTCACAAATTTTCACATTTTTCACCAAAGACTATATTCACGCATTATAAATTTTCACATTTTTCACACCAAGACTATAATCCACTGAATTCAAAGCATGAATTGTAGTGTTTTTGTGAAAAAATGTGAAAATTTGTGAAAATAGATGAATAGAAAGAGAAAAAGATGTAATCGATTACATAAAAGAGAAAAAGCTGTCATTGCATAAAATACGATATCATAAAAGACGTTATTTCATAGGTTTCTTTGTCCTTGCTATTAAACTCTTGTCTGTGTGCAACCAAAACCAACGGTGAAAAAAATATGGTTGGTGCGTTATGATGATAAAAAATAGTTCAGTTAGTTCAAAAAAAAAATCAAACGATCTCAACGCCATTGTATCTGAAAAAATGACCTAAGATATGCTTGTCACTGCCCTGATTTACCACATGGCATCGCGTGAATTGACTACCTTCGATTACTTCGAATACTTTCGACTATGAACTAACTAATTTTTCAATTGTCGTGTTCAACAAAATGAGAACTTTGTCCTATGAAAAGGTAGACACAAAGGTAGACAAGAAGATAGACACAAATGTAGACTAAAACTGCATAGGCTATATTGATTACATTGACTATATTTTAAATGATGACGTTCAAGACATGGCAAGATTGTAAATAGACAAAAAGACTTGAATTAGTAAGTAGATACCGTTCTGTAGGAGCCATATGCTTTTGTACAAACCATTACAATACTATCATGCATGATGGTAAAAAATATTTTATTTAAGTTTAAACAAACAAGTTAGAAACTCCCAGCGCCATTAAAATGACTAGGAACATGCGCGTTGTTTTTCTGATTTACCACATGGCAATGTCTGACATTGTGCATACTTCAATGGTCTTCCTCCTTTCAGTTATATGATTTATTCTCCTGCAATGTTAGAGTTGAACAACTAAAATGGGTAGTAAGTCCCTTTCTTCATCTTTGCAATGATGGTGACGAAGAACAAAATAAACACAGTATTACATGTTAGCCTTAAGAGAAATGAAGGCAATGTTGTTTAGTCAGAAACACTTGACATGTTTTAATCGGAGTTTCAATTCACCCGTCTGGCTGAGTGGTAAAGATGTCGGTGCAGTGCTCTCACCTTCTCGGGTTCAAGACCATCTAAGGTTCAAGACCTTCTCCTTTTCTTTCGCTTCACATTGAAAAAATTTAACAAATACTCCAAAAAACATAAAGCTTTCGATGATGAGCGGTTAGCTCAACTGGCCGATGTTGGGCGTTTAGTTCGACATCAATGACCTCCGGTGCACAAGATCCTTGGTTCGCCCTCTGCCAACACACTTGGCAGGTGTACGCGGCGGATGTGGAAGACAGAAAGTCGAACTGAGGAACGAGTGCCTGGAAGTAAGAAAGGGATGATTAGGGCGTTCTGTTTGCTCTTGGGTTTCCTGACTTTTCAAAATTTAAAAAAAATAACTCCCTGATCACAGGGAGTCATAAAAAAATTTGAGCAAAAGACTTAGTTTTTTTAAGAGTGGTTTTTTGCATGGGATCCTATCTTTTTTTTTTCTTCGCTCTCCTTCTCATCGGAGAGCGTTTTTTTCTGAATTTATACTAAGTGTCGCATTCCATTCTCTAAAAACTCAGTAATAGAAATGCCCTTTTTTGTACTGTTAACCAGCATTATTTCCTCATTTCATAGCTCAATCTAGATTTAACTATACCTTATTACAGACAGGGTTTGAACCTCCACTTTGCAACCTCGAAAGGTTGTGTCTTGTAGTTGACCAGAGAGTTCGTTGGAGACTAATGCTCAATTTAATGTGCCATTCCTGCTTTGTAATAATTAATGCAAAAAAAATGACCTTTAAAGGTCTCAAATCAAAATAATAGCAGAACACTTCCAGAGTAAGATAAAGCAACAAACCAAAAATCATATTCGAAGTCGAGTGTTGATATAAAGAGTAAAAGAGTAGTACAAATATATACATTTATATTAATCTTAGTTTGGTAATACATCAGCAAAACATCTGTAGTTACTTATGTCTTCTTTTGAAAAAGATAGAGACTAAAGTCTTTCAAAAGCAGCACGTTTTTTTACGGCTAAGCAATGCAGGATTTCTTTTAGTGACTGCTGTCGATATTAGCTTTATTAATCGAATGGCACTTGTCGTAGTTAAATATGAGGATGACATATTTCTGGCTTGACGTTGGTGGAGGCTTTTAAGCAGCCGATAACTTGTCTTCTTTTAGCTTTTATATAATATACATTGAAAATGAATTTTCCTATCGTTCCAATTTTGGGGTGTATTCTTTAGATGTCGATTTCACGAGTCATATCCTACATTTCAATGGTTCATGACACTTATAACATATCACCGCATATTTGACAACGCAGCCATATTATCTCTAAACATTGTGTCGAGGAAATCGGATTCTGTAAGAAACCAATCTGCATAGTCTTCATAGCGTTCTTGTTTTTAGCGTTACGCTATCACTCAATTCCATAGCTTTTATACAAACTGTAGGCTTATCAAATGCTTAGATTTCGTCCGGTATATCCATTGACATTTGGTTTGTCTGGTAGACGTTGTTAACTCGTAGTAATTCCTTTTTGATAGTTAATAATTTACGTTCAACCCACGTGGAGAATCCCTTCCAGGACGGAATAATTCTCTCCCAACATAAACGTTAACGTTGTCTTGCCCTGTTATCCTTGCTATTGCACTTGTTCCTGCTGTTTCTGTTCAAATTCAGTCTCGGCAGATTTATAAGTGGATTTATGTTCTTACATGCAATATTATGCATGCATAAACGAAAACAGATTAATCCTACAGTACAAAAATTTATGTCTTTATTACAATGATTATTCTTGCACCTGACTGGTTTTTCATTCATTGCTATTGTTTTTGGGAAGTTTGATTGTTGATCTTAACGGCTGAAAGTGTCAAGCTCCACGACATGCATAATTAACCTAATATTTACATCATCTCATCGAGAAATGCTTCAAAACTATCCACAGATTTAAAAATCGATTCTTTTCTATACCGTTAATGACTTTACCACAATTTTCTAAATTATTTGGGTTCTCATGAGTTGCGGACGTCATAGAAATGCCTTCCTCCAGCGAATGGACATGGTCGTTTCCTGATAGTTTAAACAAATGCAGAATTCCATCAACTGACAGATTCGAAGAGCTCGAAGTTTTGCTGTATGAGAGCGTTCTTTTTGGTGGGCCGTGTTGCATCCATTACTTTAGTTTTGTAAAAGACATAAGATTACCTGTCAGGAACAAATTTTGCCTTGGATTGAAAAAGTTACATAAATATCAAAATATACAGATTTTAAAAACTTTACGACGTGCAGGAGTATTACAGTTTCTTGTGTGTACAACATACATCAAAACAAATTTTCTCATAACTTACCAGAATAGGTAGACAACATAAAAGTAGACTTAAAGGAAGACACAAAGGTAGACATAAAGGTAGACACAAACCGCATTGGCTATATTGATTACATTGACTATATTTGAAATGATGACACTCAAGACAAGGCAAGATTTTGAAATGACAAAAAGACTTGAATAGACAACTCCTATGAATTAGTAAGTAGATACCGTTCTGTAGGAGCCATATGCTTTGTACAAACCATTACAATACTATCATGCATGATGGTAAAAAATATGCTATTTAACTTTGAACAGACAAGTTAGAAACTCCCAGCGCCATTAAATTGACTACGAACATGCGCGTTGTTTTTCTGATTCACCACAAGGCAATGTCTGACATTGTGCATACTTCATTCGTCTTCCTCCTTTCTGTTATATCATTTATTACCCAACAATGTTAAAGTTGGACAGCTATAATGCGTAGTAAGTCCCTTTCTTCATCTTTGCAATGATGGTGACGAAGAACAAGATAAACACAGTATTAAATGTGAGCCTCAAGAGAAAAGAAGGCAATGTTGTTTAGTCAGAAACACTTGACATGTTTTAAACGGTTTTCCAATTCACCCGGCTGGCCGAGTGGTAAAGATGTCGGTGCAGTGCTCTCACCTTCTCCGGTTCAAGACCATCTAAGGTTCAAGACCTTCTCCTTTTCTTTCGCTTCACATTGAAAAAATTTAACAAATACTCCAAAAAACATAAAGCTTTCGATGATGAGCGGTTAGCTCAACTGGCCGATGTTGGGCGTTTAGTTCGACATCAATGACCTCCGGTGCACAAGATCCTTGGTTCGCCCCTCTGCCAACACACTTGGCAGGTGTACGCGGCGGATGTGGAAGACAGAAAGTAGAACTGAGGAACGAGTGCCTGGAAGTAAGAAAGGGATGATTAGGGCGTTCTGTTTGCTCTTGGGTTTCCTAACTTTTCAAAATTAAAAAAAAAAACTCCCTGATCACAGGGAGTCATAAAAAAATTTGAGCAAAAGACTTAGTTTTTTTAAGAGTGGTTTTTTGCATGGGATCCTATCTTTTTTTTTCTTCGCTCTCCTTCTCATCGGAGAGCGTTTTTTTCTGAATTTATACTAAGTGTCGCATTCCATTCTCTAAAAACTCAGTAATAGAAATGCCCTTTTTGCACTGTTAACCAGCATTATTTCCTCATTTCTTAGCTCAACCTAGATTTAACTATACCTTATTACAGACAGGGTTTGAACCTCCACTTTGCAACCTCGAAAGGTTGTGTCTTGTAGTAGACCAGAGAGTTCGTTGGAGACTAATGCTCAATTTAATGTGCCATTCCTGCTTTGTAATAATTAATGCAAAAAAAAAATGAACTTTAAAGGTCTCGAATCAAAATCATAGCAGATCACTTCCAGCAAAAGATAAAGCAACAAATCAAAAATCATATTCGTTGTCGAGTGTTGATAAAGAGTGAAAAAGTAGTACAAATATATACATTTATATTAATCTTAGTTTGGTAATACATTAGCAATACATTTATAGTTACTTATGTCGGCTTTTGAAAAAGATGGAGACAAGTAAGTCTTTCAAAAGCAGCACGTTTTCTTACGGCTAAGCAAGCAGCACGTTTTCTTACGGCTAAGCTTTATTAATCCAATAGCACTTGTCGTAGTTAAATATGAGGAAGACATATTTCTGGCTTGACGTTGGTGGAGGCTTTAAAGCAGCCGATAACTTGTCTTCTTTTAACTTTTATATAACATACATTGAAAATGAATTTTCCTATCGTTCCAATTTTGGGGTGTATTCTTTAGATGTCGATTTCACGAGTCATATCCTACATTTCAATGGATCATGACACTTATAACATATCACCGCATATTTGACAACGCAGCCATATTATCTCTAAACATTGTGTCGAGGAAATCGGATTCTGTAAAAAACAATCTGCATAGTCTTCATAGCGTTCTTGTTTTTAGCGTTACGCTATCACTCAATTCCATAGCTTTTATACAAACTGTAGGCTTATCAAATGCTTAGATTTCGTCTGATATATCCATTGACATTTGGTTTGTCTGGTAGACGTTGTTAACTCGTGGTAATTCCGCTTTGATAGTTAATAATTTATGTTCAATCCACGTTAAGAACCCCTTCCAGTGACAGAATAATTCTCTCTCAACATGGTCTCTCTCAACATAAACGTTAACGTGGTCTCTCCCTTGTATCCTTGCCATTGCACTTGTTCCTGCTGTTTCTGTTCCGATTTAGTCTAGGCAGATTTATAAGTGGAATTTATGTTCTTACATGCATTATTATGCATGCATTAACGAAAACAGATTAATCCTACAGTACAAAGTTTTCTGTCTTTATAACAATGATTATTCTTGCATCTTACGGGTTTTTCATTCATTGCTATTGTTGTTGTGAAGGTTTGAATTGTTTATCTGATTTATGTAATTAATTTTTGCTTCGTATCATTGATTTTCACTCATATATACTTACATGTAGCACAGGGTTATAAAAACACATCAAATAATATAATCGACCAATTGTTATAATTTCAATGCTTGATCACGATTAATCCTACGCGTGTACATTATTCCAAATATTTTGCTGTGAGAAATAATATCAAATTCTTAGGAACAGAAAAAATTTTTGTACTGGAAACAAAGATATGTAATATATGCTTGCATGTATAGCTGAAAGAAAACGATGAAGCATTGACGTTATAACAATAAGTGCATTTCTAAAGTTCGCCTTTTGCACACGCCCGGTATATTGTTCTTTCTGTTTACACATGTAATGTTGGCTGGGTTTAAATGATTTGCTCTTAACTAATCTAAACGTGACCAATCACAGAGTAACTAATGTAGACGTAACCAATCACAAAGTAACTAATGTAACGTGACCAATCACAGAGAATCTCGCATATGAGACATTTTCTATACCTTGGTACTAATGACGATTTCTTGTTGCTCATTACTGAGGTGAAAGATTGAACAGTTTATAAATACAACTGTCATTGTTTCGTCCCATTGATTTTCACTTCACGAAATATATGATAAGTGTTCTTTTGAAAGCACTTACAACTATCTTTCATCAATGAATCTTTACGGGAAAGCGAAGAGTTGACGAAATACATGATAAGTGTTCTTTTGAAAGCACTTACAACTATCTTTCATCAATGAATCTTTACGGGAAAGCGAAGAGTTGACGAAATATATGACAAGTGTTCTTTTGAAAGCACTTACAATTATCTTTCATCAATGAATCTTTACGGTAAAGCGAAAAGTTGGCATTGAATGTTATGCGGATAATAGAACATAGGGACGGATATCTTGTAAAAACAAAAATTAAAACGTTAGTCTTGAGAAAACAGTTAATCTATTATTCTTGATAGCTATTCTGTTGGTGTACCTTTTCTTTGGTGACTTTTCATTTCTCAAAACTTTCTTTTCTTCTTTTTCCCAGTGATAACCCTAAAAACACCAGTTTATTTGATTGAAGCAGTCAATATTTACGTACATCACGCTCCAAACTCTCTTCAGTAATTTCAGATTTGAAAAACTCCTATTCTCGGTTTCAACGTGTGACTATCAGCGCTTTCTTTGCATCTGCCATAACCGCTATTATCCATATATGTTCCTTGTGGTACGCGATCTGGTCTATCCCTTACAAATCTTCAAACTCATGCTATCCATTAACTATCTTTTAATTCTTTTCTCTCGTTATTTGAGATTGTTAGTTTAACTTTTTACCTCCTTCCATCTTTAAATCTGTTCTCCTAATAACGAACTAAAGGAGTGAGGTGTTAGCTAATAATGAACGCAAAATTATTCTTGCTTTAATCTGTCTTTCTCTTCTGACGACATTCCCATCTTTCCTATCTCCTCCAACTTTTCATCCCTTATTATCCCTGATTGTATCACATGTTTTACCTGTTTCATCATCGCGGGTAGTCCTCTCTCGTTTCTTGTCGAGATTTGTTGAATTTTCGCCGTATTTAACAAAACCCATTCTGAAAGAGAATGACGCGTATTTCAGGCTGGCATTAAAACTAGTCAAGCGAAGAAAATATTTGACGATTTTGCTGATTGGGAATATATATTATGAAAGGCCTGTAGAAAACTTTTAAAAGAACTACTAAACGCAATGTTATTTAAGACAATCTTAAATTTCAAGAAGTGGAGTATTTAAAATTTTAAATTATTATTATATAAATACTCATGACGATCATTTAAACTGGAAAATATAATTCAATATCAGCGATAGATACACAAATAGAGCACATCAAAACGTTTGTCGTCAATATGTATGATATTTTATAACAGAGCTGTTTGGTCCCTGCACTTTCTTGTAGCCAGATATAGTTTGAAAAGTCGACAAATTTCATACAAAAAACCCCCGTAAAGTCATTGCCTGAGCCTGCTTTACCTATAGCGCAATGATATAACATACATAGCTATGAACTATAGGGGGATCTCTAACAAAGGAAACGGAGATTGACAGAGCTTCAGATATTAGTAATTGACCAGAGAGAATCATGAAACATAACATACAACTGAATGTGAATTTTTTCACTAGAAATATTCGTTAAAGAGATCTTTTTATTAACTCGATGCGCAGTAAAGGCATTTGAAATAAACGACAATATTTCTCATAGTTTAAATGATTGCAATTAAAATTTACGTAATAACAATTAAAGCCATGAAAAGTGTCGTCGTTTATTTGAAATGTCAATACGAATCATCTGCAATAAAGGATCAATATAATTCTTAAAAGAAAGTATCAAGAAAGATCCAAATGAGGGCAAAAAGCACAAAAAAGGACCACATCGTTTCATCAACCCTCAACAAACTAAATATAAATATATAGGTCTTTATAATTTTGGAAATTATGATAATGTATTCCATGAGTCGCGTTCGTGTCACCAAAAAAAAGTGACAGGAAGTGTATATACAATGTGTCAATAACTACCTATCGAAATGAGCCGCATCGCCTTACCTAATGAATTGCATTGCGAGGTAAAACTACATAATATTTATGGCAATTTATAACACCTGTTTGTAAAGATTCATACTGGAAGAGGTGAGAAAATACATGTACTATGTTTTGCTATGGAAAATGCGACCGTCCGTGTTGTATATCTTTATTTGTGCAATAATACGTGATGTCGTGTCTGCGGCATAAATAGATATAATCCATATTAAATTTAGTCCACACTAAGACATGTACAATTGTCATGTCGATGTACAGTTCGGTAAACATTTTGATGTTATTTAGATTAAGATAGGTTCTTACGCCTGTATAGGGTCCACGTTTTATTTGGTAAATTTTATCCGGCCTTCTCTTAAAATTGACGATTAAATTATTTTCATTCGATTATCTATTACAAATGTAGCAAAATGTTCACTTCCTGTTTTCATATGATGATCAAGATGTGATCTAAATTAACTCACCGCACATTGTAGGCTATTATGACTTGTCACATTTGGCAGAAACTCTTTCTTCAGTTAATGATGGCGATTCAGACATTCGTGCCGTCAACGTCACTCGCACAACATATTGAATAATTTGATTCCGCTTGGAAAGGCTTCTTTTTGTAAACAACAGCCTTACAGCCATGTTTTGCTAGTTAGGGAAATGTTCCAGATAAAATAGTGTATAATAGGCGGAGTAATTCCTGTATAAGTGATACAAGCTGCTATTAATACAAAAAGATTATTATCAATACCAATCTATGAAAGAATCGCTGAACAGGTTGCTCGGTTCCAATGCTCGCTTTTAGCAATTCTTTAATTCTGAAATTTAATAAATTTTTATATTAAGGCATTTTATATATATTATTACGTTCTCTCATCGGGAAGTCCATTTCTTCATAAAGCTAGCATGCGTAAGCGTATTATTGTAGCCTTATCAAGCTGTGGATTTTACGTGGGCATATTTTGTGGGAGATATATGTTCAATCGTGCATCAAAATAAAGAAAATGTTTACTTTCTGATGGCAATTAACGAGTTCCAGAAATGTGTCTGAAAATGCCATCGTAAACTGTGAGGGATA
The DNA here is from genome assembly GCF_021976095.1 of Xenia sp. Carnegie-2017. NCBI lineage: Eukaryota > Metazoa > Cnidaria > Anthozoa > Malacalcyonacea > Xeniidae > Xenia > Xenia sp. Carnegie-2017. The sequence goes on along the minus strand of NW_025813484.1, from coordinate 7,540,552 downwards.
GCTTACGCCAACAGCAACAAATATTGTGCATCAGGCAACCTCAAACATAGGAAAGATGGACTTGCATCTCACGTAACCTCACAAGAATATATGATTTTAGGGAATTTAACGCTTTACAAAAATCAAACGATTTGACCAAATTCAAAATTTTTTTCTCAAAGAGGCTTAAGTCATAGACAGATTTGATGTTGCTAAAAAATTTTTTTGTGGAAGGGGCACTTTACACCTTTTTGACAAGCAGGATTATTTTGGTGTAAATTCGTGTAATCGGATCAAATGCTTATTCAAGAATAGCATCGAAATGTTCCAGCGTTATATTGATGATTTTCTCTACGTGAATTTGCCAATGTGAAGATATATATTTTTTAGAATTACATGAACCAAATTACAGACATTACTTATTGTATGTTTTTTTCTTTCTGTGCTGAATAAGAAGATGTTAAAATAGTACAAACCTTCAATCGAAGGACACTTCCTAGAATCCCGTAGCGGCAGTCGATGGTAACCTTCCTTAACCATGAATTTCGAAGTCAACATCTCGGGATGTCTTGTCCCCTTTCGAAATTGCACCAAAAACAAAACGAGCACAATAAATTTCACACATTGGGGAGAAATCTGTCAGAAATATTTCTACGAATGTAATAATAATTCTGACAGAGAGAATTCAACTTTAATAAATATCACACATTGGGTAGAAATCTGTGAGAAATATTTCAACGAATGTAATAATGATTCTGACAGAGAAAATACAACTTTATCGGCGACGATAAACAGAAACTTACCTGCGTACGTTCTGGTTATCATAATACTCATCGCTTTCTCTAGTCTTTTGACCAATGGTTTCGTGTGTCTCGTCTACACGTTCTCGCTAGAAATACGGACTGCCAAGCACTATTTCATCGTCAATCTTGGAGTAGCAGATATTTTCATCGCTTTAGTAGGAATACCTTTTTATCTTACGGAGTACATGGATTGGGATGATAGAACTTTATGTCAGATTGGCGCCATGATTGACGTCATGTGCTCTACCAATTCCATCATGAGTTTCGTTTTGATAAGCGTAGAGCGATACACGGCGGTAAAATGGCCGCTAAGATACCAAACCATAGTAACCAGGAACCGTTGCTTGGCCGGGTTGATCTCAGTGTGGATTTACTCGCTTCTCGTAATGCTGGCGTCCCGGATACCAATTGGTAAATTCCACATGAATCACTGTAGCTTCTTCACAAAGGAATATCTCATCGCCACCAGCTTTACAAGTTTTCTCTTTCCACTTTTCGTAATGGTTCTCGTTTATGGCTGGATCTTCAAGGTCGCAAAGAGACATTCTCGGAAAATTAATTACACTCTCAAAAGTAAATTGGATCGAGTAAGACGCGAGTACAAGGCGGCAAAAACTTTTTCGATCATCATCGGCGCTTTTCTCATCTGCTATCTTCCGCTTTTCGTCTACATATGGTTGTTTCACGTGAGAAATGAAAAGGTTCCGTTCATCGAGTTGTTTTATATCGTCAATATACTGCGTTATCTCAATGGATTTATCAATCCATTGATATATGTTGGAATAAACAAAGAATTTCGACGAAGTGCGTTTAAAATACTCAACAAAATTGTACCACATCGGAAACCTAAGAAAAAGGAAACAGCGAACGATATTTCACAGACGTTGGAAGATGTAGCGGGCAGTAGATCGGGTACTGATTTCTTGGAAATGAAAAATATGTAGAGATTACAGTCATGGAAACAATCATTTAGATGGTACCAGATATCCATGTGAGCCACGCCGTTCGCTTCGTGGAATTCTCTTCGTCTATTTCATCTTCATAAAAATCTTTAAATCTGACGTGATCTTGGAAAATTGACGAGTTTTTCAATGTAGGATCCATGCAGCGTTGGTCAAAACAAATACTATTAGCTCGATTTTAAATTCGAAGTACCTTCAGAACAACACTATTGGTTACCCATGCCTTGAAAAAGGTTTTTATCAATGGATTTGCTTGCATCTGAAGTGTATGGAAATGTACTAGGCTTTACCGTCAAATATCAGCAATCATAGCAATGAAAACTAGACTTCTGAAAAAAATCAGTTTTTGCGGAAATGTACTAAGTTTTACCGTCAAGTATCAGCAATCATAGCAATGAAAACTAGACTTCTGAAAAAAATCAGTTTTTGCGGAAATGTACTAGGTTTTACCGTCAAGTATCAGCAATCATAGCAATGAAAACTAGACTTCTGAAAAAAATCAGTTTTTGCGGCTAACTGTTGCGTGAAAAGCAATGCTTCTGTGTGCAGCGGTGTAACAGTAATTTGTCCAATTTTTTTAAATACACAAAAGATTTAGATTTAGCTGTAAAATTAAATAATTGTTCGTTTTCTTTGTTCGTACATAACTACATATTAACAGCAGTTGAAATCTGTCCGTTCAAACTTTTCAAGCCGACCGTTGAACCGTTAATGAATGATGAAGTAATTATTCAAATAATTCCTAATTATATGTACAGCAGTAAATTTCTCGTGAAATATTTAAGGTTAAAAATGACTGTGTTAAATAAAAAATCATACTATAATCAATTCACTTGTGCATGTTTTATAAAAAGAGCCCGCGTTAGCTTTAGTGACGTTTGTGTTTATAAACACGTGATTTTCGATGATGTCATGTACAGTAAAGGTTTAACGACATCATCATATTTGAATAATTCTTGTTCGACATCCACTGCCTTCAATAACTTTCCTCCAATCTCTTTTCTGATCTGCTCGCTGGGCGCGGTTGGATAGTCCGGCGAATTTATTTTTCAATTCCGGAATGAGCGCCCTACGTTTTTCCTGGGCTGTTGCTAAAGTGTTGCGCTTTCCATCGGATTGCGTCGGTTCCGAAGTGCTTGCGGAACCTTCCGACTGCAATCTTATCTCGGGAGTGTTGACTTTCTCTTCATTCTTTCGGAATTTCATCGAAACAGTTGCAAGTCGATTTCTTATGTTCCTTTTAATGTCTGACCCCAAACCGGAAGCGATCTGCGTCTCCTCTGTCTCAATACTTTGAGCAACAGAACTATCTGCGCTATTGTCAATTTTATCGTCTGAACTTTGATTTTCAGATTGATCAGAACTAACAGTTTCATTGACGTGATTAATATCGCTCACGAGTTGACTTTTCTCGTTAGAAACATTTAACCCTAGTGAGACAGTATTTTCCACGTTCGGTGCTTTCGTTATTTTTCCAGAAATTTCGCGCTCAATGCTCTCTTCGCCAGAGCAAGCATTGTTCGAAATCGCTGAATTATCAGATTTTCCGAAATGATTTTCTTTTTCTAAATTCTCATTGTAATTATTCGGTGATACTGAGAGATCGTTCAAGACGTCCTCTTTCTTAGATAACTCAATCTGGGATACCTCAATCTGAGGTGAATCCATTTGAGATAAATCCGATGATTCGTTCATCGAAGAAGTAAAACTACTATGAAGATTACCTTTATCATCCTGCTTGGTATCCAGATTACCTTTATCATCCTGCTTAGAGTCCAGATTACCTTTATCATCCTGCTTGGTTTCCAGATTACCTTCATCATCTTGCTTTGTATCCAGATTACCTTTATCATCTTGCTTTGTATCCAGATTACCTTTATCATCCTGCTTCGTATCCAGATTACCTTTATCATCTTGCTTTGTATCCAGATTACCTTTATCATCCTGCTTAGAGTCCAGATTACCTTTATCATCCTGCTTGGTATCCAGATTACATTTATCATCTTGCTTTGTGTCCAGATTACCTTTATCATCCTGCTTTGTATCCAGACAATCTTTATCATCTTGCTCTACGTCTTTCTGTTCGGTACATCCAGAAGAGACTTCTTTAGAAGATGGAATATCCCCAAGATTTGCAGGGGCGGATGCCGAGTGGTGGATTTGGGGAGGTTTAATTGCAGAAGATTTTTTTCTGCGAAATGGACTACCAGGCACACATGGTCGAGATTTGTACGATAGTTGAATAACTTCATGAGGTTTGCTTTTCTTTCTGCGAGATACGTTTAAATCAATTCAAATGAACAAAAACCTTTGAAAAATTTCAAAGTACACTTGCAATAACGAGTATAGAATCTACTATAGCATTTTTCACCACACACAAAACAAGTACAATAGATTCTGTATTCGCAAGTTCTTGTGACAAATTTTCTAAAGACCGACAGAAAATACCTGTCTTTAAAGTGCGGATTGCTCGAAGGCCGAATAGCGCTATCCACTGGATAGCGATATTTTTCTCAAAGTTTAAAAAATCTCTTATAAGAGAAAAATATACGATTTGAAACGTGCAATCACTGAAATAAAATATTGTTTGGAAGATTAAAAAATTTCTTTGTCGTAAGAAAAATAAAAACACCTTTTTTACAAGTTTGAAAATTTTTGCTATCCAATGGATAACGCTATCCAGGCTTCGTGCAACCGACCTCTGGAGATTTCTAGCAAAATATCACACTAAAGCATCTCACATTTAGTTACAAGTTGTAGTAGCCGCGACAGGTAGCCATGGATTGATAAAATTTAAACTCACTTGTTTATCTTGCACTCTGTAATCTTAAACTTGACATTTGAAGCCTCTGCCGCTATTTTAAATTCGTCTATAATTTCATTTAGGACATCTAAACGAGCAAAAAGACTAATATTAACTCACGAAAATGACCGTTCACATGGAAATATCAGAATAATATGATTCTCCCGAAATATTTGTAAAGATTACATGTTGAATCGAGTCGTAGCTATTTGCGTAATAGAAAACTGTGAAAAACATACCTTTATCTTCGTCGATTGTTCGATTCTTTAAGAGTTTAAAAGTGTGGAAATATCCACTGTCGTTTTTGTTGCGATAATAAAGTCTTATGGCGGAATGAACTGAAGATTTATTGATCATATCGGGACCTGAATGAATGAAAAATAACGGCGATTTTCGATTGACATCGTGGAATAACGTCAAAAAAATTAATGATCGTACCTAGCTCAATTTTTTCCAAATTTTCCAAAAGTTGAAACTCATATTGATTAACACATTCTTCTTCTTCGTTGTAACTATTAAAATATTTTCAAAATGAAAACCACGGCAAACATTAGACTTGCCGTCTAATGTTTGTTTTTTTTTGATATGAACTGTACAAACTCAGAAGACCTCGTATCGCTTAAAAGTATCGCTCGCTGCATGCGATATGCTTGCCAAATCATAACAATTCTAATAACAAGCTGTTGATATAGCAAATGCAAAACATCTGTTGAAACTGTCCGGCATTCTATGTCTAACTTAGCTCTACAAAGTGATCTAGGAGCTTTGAAACTTTACAAGAAAATATGTTGGCTATATGCGTCAAGTTTTACACTAGATGGGAAAACAAGGTTTAAAATAACGATACACAAACTACACACACATAAAGAATACCTGGCTATATAGAATCCTCTTTTAGAAAGCAATAAAACTTTTTCTTGTTCATAATCATAACCATCTCCGTCCAATCTATGCGTAAAATAAAGAGTAGAATGCCATGCAGCAAAACTTCTAGTTAGTCGAAACTTCTAGTAAACACTACTTTATACGTACATGCTATTTGTATATCAAAAAACCCAGTCTAGAATGCTATGCAGTTAGTCGAAACTTCTAGTAAACACTACTTTATACGTAAATGCTATTTGTATATCAAAAAACCCAGTCTAGAATGCTATGCAGTTAGTCGAAACTTCTAGTAAACACTACTTTATACGTACATGCTATTTGTATATCAAAAAACCCAGTCTAGAATGCCACGCAGTTAGTCAAAACTTCTAGTAAACACTACTTTATACGTACATGCTATTTGTATATCAAAAAACCCAGTCTAGAATGCTATGCAGTTAGTCGAAACTTCTAGTAAACACTACTTTATACGTACATGCTATTTGTATATCAAAAAACCCAGTCTAGAATGCTATGCAGTTAGTCGAAACTTCTAGTAAACACTACTTTATACGTACATGCTATTTGTATATCAAAAAACCCAGTCTAGAATGCCATGCAGTTAGTCGAAACTTCTAGTAAACACTACTTTATACGTACATGCTATTTGTATATCAAAACCCAGTCTAGAATGCCACGCAGTTAGTCAAAACTTCTAGTAAACACTACTTTATACGTACATGCTATTTGTATATCAAAAAACCCAGTCTAGAATGCTATGCAGTTAGTCGAAACTTCTAGTAAACACTACTTTATACGTACATGCTATTTGTATATCAAAAAACCCAGTCTAGAATGCTATGCAGTCAGTCAAAACTTCTAGTAAACACTACTTTATACGTACATGCTATTTGTATATCAAAAAACCCAGTCTAGAATGCCATGCAGTCAGTCAAAACTTCTAGTAAACACTACTTTATACGTACATGCTATTTGTATATCAAAAAACCCAGTCTAGAATGCTATGCAGTTAGTCGAAACTTCTAGTAAACACTACTTTATACGTACATGCTATTTGTATATCAAAAAACCCAGTCTAGAATGCTATGCAGTCAGTCAAAACTTCTAGTAAACACTACTTTATACGTACATGCTATTTGTATAGCAAAAAACCCAGTCTAGAATGCCATGCAGTTAGTCGAAACTTCTAGTAAACACTACTTTATACGTACATGCTATTTGTATATCAAAAAACCCAGTCTAGAATGCCATGCAGTCAGTCAAAACTTCTAGTAAACACTACTTTATACGTACATGCTATTTGTATATCAAAAAACCCAGTCTAGAATGCCATGCAGTTAGTCGAAACTTCTAGTAAACACTACTTTATACGTACATGCTATTTGTATATCAAAAAACCCAGTCTAGCTACAATGATGGACTGAAGTTAAGATTCTCGCAGACTGTGCTAAGATTCTGTTTCGATCAAGTTTTAAATCTCTCACTTTGCAGTAAAATTTACGCACAACCTTTACCACGAGTGAAATCAAAATAAGTTTGAAAGAAAAATACAATATGTTTTAAGGAATGGTGGGTAATGCTTACTCGACAACGGGCTCAATCAACGCCCATCCGCCGATATAGGAATCACCTTCGTGAAGTAATAAAAGACGACACTGATTAACCAATTGGGCAATCCATTCTTCGCGCTGTAGCGTCCATTCTTCGCCAGTGTCTTCTGGCTGCTTCATTGCAGATATTAACAGAGAAATATCTTCAGAAGGTGGAATACCAAGCATGATGTCTTTAAAATGCACAAATACAAAAAATAAGATACACAAGGCTTTCTCTTCAAGAGTAATTTCGAAGCTATATAAGTTTAACTGGGACCAAGTTAGGCTAGGTAATCGGATGTGTGTTCCGTTATTAATGTTCAGTCTTCATTCGTCGGACAAGAAATAGTATAATATTAAACATTAGAAATCTACCTCTTCAAGGCGAAGTTCACGTACGAAGTTCGCGCATGAAAAAAATCAGAAAAAAACGCAGCAAAATTCTTACCTATGACTGTTTGTCTGTATGCTGCCGTAAAGCGGTTCAAATAACTGTAAACGAAAAACGAAATGTTAAGAAGAAAAAGTTTGCGCATAAAAATTTAATATCATCACGAACGGACGAACAGACAGAATGAATTCCAATACAAAAGAAGCAGATGTTTTCAGATTCATGGAATTGTGATGAGTCTGAGCGGAATTCGCCATACGTCTAAACGTTGGATAATTTTCATTGTAACTAAAAACTTAGACAAAACGAAATTGCAATTTTATAAATATTTTTTCGTTTCTTTGGTAGTCGCGAAAAGTCTGGCGATGAAATTTCCACTCCAATAGAAAATACATGCGACGTATCTTTCAACTGTTATATTTGAATAGGATAATGTTATCGCATTAAACCAATTCATCAAATCACTTCATAAAAATAATACCTGAAGCCAGTTAGATATGCAGTATAAAGCCAGCCGCACACTGGTGAACTTGCCGCGCACTTGTTATTCGTGACAAGTGTGATCGAAAAAATTTCCTAGTGCGCGCGTAAGTTTTAAACAACATTTGTCATTCGTGACAGATGAATCAAATATGAGTCGAACGCGTCTGATTCATCTGTCACGAATGACAAATGTTGTTCAAAACTTCCGCGCGCACTAGGAAATTTTGTTTATCACACTTGTCACGAATAACAAGTACGCGCGGCAAGTTTACCAGTGTGCGGCGGGCTTAAGGAAAAGGACACTCAGTTCGAGACCTTACCGAGCTTACCGATTGGCTGAATGGTATCCATCTTTCATCACACCAGTAAATCGCCTCTCGCCAGTCCTCGTAAAATCACCCTGAACAGTGAACAGAATTACTATGGCTATGAGAATTATGATGTTTGAGTTTTTTAATGCGAACTCAAAATCGGCCGTTTCATAACGAATGAAACAGGTTCCATGTGACAACATATGATAGAGCCGTTTTTGACCAATGTCAACCATTCTCAAACGTAGCTGCGTCGTTTCTACTACGAGCATTGCAGATCTCAAATATGTGATGAAAATTTTGTGGTCAGATTATAAAGATTTACAAATCCACAGTATACAACAGTTGGGTGTATATTTTGCTGACCTTCATTGCCGCTGTCCCAGCGTATTGTCTGCTGATGGCATCCCCGTTGTTTGCCCACATATCCTGATACACGTCCCTAATATCACCAGGTAGATCAATCTCAGGCATAATTCGACCGAGCCTACACAACTATGCATAAATAAATCGCACACTACAGTTGCTGGTTTGATCATTGAGGCAAAAATGAATTCTTAAGTTGTGAAAAAATTATGATTTGGAGCCACCGGCATGCTAAACCAAAATCGATGTGATTTTATAGTATGTAAAAGCCTTGAAACTATTTGCTTCGTTTAGTAATGGGGACACAATAAGTGACGTAACGTTGGGACGGAAATTTCAGAAATACCTGCGCTATTAATACACTTCTTGCTAAAGCAGCTTGAACAACGTTGGTACGGTCAAGACAGTCCATACAATTAACGCGAAACACGCCCAGTTGTTCCCAAATCACTCCTCGATTGTCAACCCTACATTACAGAAAATCTTTTAATGAACCGCGCATAAATTAACCCGTGAATATTGATGGCGTTGATGCAGCATCATTGCATGGTGGGTGTGGGTTGCACATAGATTATAGCAAGGTTCTTCTTATAACAATATGACACTTACGACATGTATGTACGGTTGATTATCTGGTTCAAATGCACCGCAAGACTCACCATGAAAATTTCATATCGCCTGTAATACCTTTGACTGCTTCGACCAGTTTCGAAACGTTTTCGAATTTCATGCCGCGACTAACAAGAAAACGCTTCATGTAAATAAACATTTGCAGGGGGTGGTGGTGAATATTTCTGATAATCTTACAGGAATTAAATTTATTTGAGAACAACATAATGACAATTGATAACTTTATAACACAGAACATCGGGCAACTATTAAACAGGTTGCAATTATGTAAGAATATAACAACAGCTTGCGACTAATTATCGAACAACTTGCAACTTTAAAACAAGTGCAACAATACAACAACTTGCAACTTTAAAACAACTGCTACAGTACAACAACTTGCAACTTTAAAACAACTGCAACAATACAACAACTTGCAAATTTAAGACAACTGCAAAAATACAACAACATCAAGTTCGAAACAGCTGAAAATGAAAAACAAATTGCAACTACATACAACATGAAATCGCTTGCATTTACGCAACAATTGCGACCATATAAAAGCTAACAATAGTACAACAAGTGTCGGCCGAGTAACAACTGTAGCAAGCTTCCACTTACCAATATTCGTGAAAATCAAAGGTTACATATGTCAAAAGCGGATTATCGTAGGTAATAATTTGTTCCATGAAAGCATCATAGAGAACCTGTATCGATAGTCAATAATTTGTTTTATATATTTATGAAGAGTATAAAGTTTTCAACTTTCTCAACTTTAAGTATGAAATTCAGAAATATCCACAATAACTTTAGAAGAAACGTGTATAATTTATTTAGGAAGGTACGTACACTTGTTACATGAAAAGGTGTTGACAAAAAATTACGAGCACAATTGTGTATTGTTTTAGGTTTAAATATACCTGCTCTCTACCATTCTGCTCGACCAAATTCACAACAGTCTACAACGAAAAAAAGATCACGCTCAAGCAAACATTTCATTTTGTATCATCATAAATTATCTTGTTACATTTTACAAAATATTTGGACCTAGTGGTATATCAAAAACACTTAAACACAAATAAATCGTGTTGAAATGGAATACGTGTTGCTTACGACATTTTTGTAAAAAGAAAGTTCTTTCTGAAAATGCTTTTTCATGGCGTCACAACTTTGCTTTTATCTATGTGGAATGAAAGGAAAATAAGTTTCATGACAAATCGCCCTCCCAGTTTGACTTGTAAATTTGATGTTATTTCTGAAAGTGCACACTAAACATTCCAGTGTTGGCGTTTTGGTCAAAATATTAAAAATAAGTCATCGTCACATGGCCAAGCGATTATTAACAAATAATATTTGACGTCATCATCTAACAATCTTAATAGACGTGCAAGAGCTAATTTTGCTATAATCAGCGATTTTATTTGACTCCTCTTGAACGATAACCGTTCAGTTCTATTCCAGTCCCTTTATATGAGCACGGTTGGCAGTCAGTCTTTTACACGAGGTTAACATGGCTATGACAAAATGATTACTGCGGCCATTTCATAAGAAGAGTTCCTTTTTGTCCCACATTTCTTTTACTTATTTTAGTAGAGATTGGATTGACAGTCCAGAATTGTTAATCAAATTGAGCTCAAAGGAAAATAAACATATATGAACTGAAATCAAACATACCTCTTTCTAATTTTGGTGGCGGTTTGTACTTCATACCCGTCTGACTCCAGTACAAAGGTATCGATCCCCGCGTTTGAACAAACGACAGACAATGATTGTTGGCATGGACAATCTATAAAAGTGAATGAAATTAATCAACAACAACTGAACAGCACCGTAAAATCTCAGATCCCAAAGACTTACACTAGCGGCACAGTATAGGAACATACAGTAGACCCACTCTACAGAAATTTTTTGTGTAGCGCATATCTTATTACGCATGCGATTAGCATGGTGGCAGCCAGTAAATTGCATTTTTTGACCAATAGGAGCGGAAAGATGGCAAACGGCAGCCAGTAATCTAAATATACAGCACCAAGTTGCGGAGAGAAGTAGGACTACTGTTTGTTTCTATACTGTGCTAGCGGCTTCAAAGCAGCAAATATACCTGTACTAAACTACAATAACATTCCTTATAAGAGTTGCTATATAGTGGATGTATAATAAAGCAAAAACTTTAAAAATTAAAGTACTGTGAAATTTCAATGCATGATCATTATGCTAAGCCCACTGGTGCATTCCAGAGCACGTTTAATACAGTGATGGGAAAAGAAATTATCACAAGTCAATTTCTGAAGCTCTTGTTTTTTAAATTTCTACACCCTGTACTAAGTGCCATATTTCCTCTTTTTTGCCTCAAGCCTCTTTTAACCCCCCCTTCTAATTACCCCCCTCTTGAAAAGCAGCAACACCCCCCGGGGGATGCTAAAAATTGAAGGCACCTAAATTGGGAAGTACGGTACTTTCAACAATATAGTCTAACATCTTATCAAATTAAGAGCAACACCTGTTCCGTTTCGACGTAATTAGCCACATTTCCGTTCTCATCGACACCCCGGCGCTTATACCGTGTTCCTGTTAAAAGAAACGATGACATCACCAACTGTCATTACCCGTTCAAATTTTCGAGACAATGTTAACGTGTCGTAATCAAGTATGATGAGGTTTCTACGCAAGTACGAACCAGCTCGAAAAACGCTACGACGTGAAATCAACAGCAAATCGAACTTCGCAATTTCCGCCATCTCGTCGTTCATGCCAGTGAAAAAATTATCACCATCAAACTTGGCTGACTGAACGTAACCCTGTACGATTGGCACAATCCAATCATTTGCACTGACATCCTACCAATAAGAACGATAAATTTAATTTTGACATGAGCTCCTCTTTTGAAATGCAGTAAAAATATTCGTCATTTTAAACATCACATGTGAAAAAAATTGTAATATTCAATTGTTTGTACATTATTTGAAGGTAGAGATGGATTCACAATGGTTTTCTAAGGGAGGGGGTGCACTAGCTTAGATTAGATTTTTGCGCTCCTTGTTGACGTAGTTACGTTGCACGTCATACTTTTGTTGTTGAATTTTTTGTGGATCTTTTCAACATGATTGGGAGATTTTTGGAAATGTGCTCAGTTAAACACTACCACAAAAGCTTTTGCTTTATTGTTTGGATTGATATTTTGCAGAGATATTGACATCCCTCCTACACCTAAATCCATCTCTACTTAAGCCAAAAGAACTCAGTCGAAATCCCACATTTTCTTACCGTCTCGGTGATCTTAATAATATCCTCGAGCATCGCTTTATTCCAAAAGAATCGTTCATCAGCCTTGAACATAAATCATTCATGTTCTTGTTTTATGGAAATAACAACTACCTGCGTTAGTAGTCGGTCAATGAAAAGTAAAAGCACAAACTTGTAAATTAGTGTGATAAATCTTCAAATGACTTATATAGATTATTCACCAAGCAATGCCAATAAAGTAACACCACTGAATGCCAACTTATGTTTATATAATATGTTAGTAAAATAGTACTACAAAAATGTGCTACTTTTCTGTTGTAATACTGTAGCTAGTAGAATTACCGTCTTCCAAAGAGGCAAGCCTTTGGTTTCCTCTTTTTTCTCAACGATTCGCTGTATGCTATTGGTGATATCACTTTCTTTGCTGTAGTAAAAGGACTGGGAGTCATTGAACATCTTTAAAAGTTCCTGTGACAAAAAGAACTCGAGCATTAGTTACATTGTTAATATGAAGAAGGGCAACTCATGAAATGTTTACATTTCATAGCATTTTACATAGCTTACAATAGTAAGTTGTTACAAGGCACATGTTTGGAAATCTAATCACAAAACTGACAAAACTATAAAATGAAATATAACTACAAAACCATAGGGTTGTATGGAACGGGGGGCTTGGGGAGTAGAGCCCAGTCCCTCATGTTAAAATTCTATGTCAAGGTTGAGAGACTCAGCAGTGGTTAAAAACCTCTGCATAACACCTTCATTTGCATGATTTGCAAGCATTCTTACACTTTCTATCAAAAAATTACCTCTTGGAGTCTTCGTTCTAGCTTTTCAAGTTTTTCTTTATTTGCTTCCTTGTCTGGTATTTTCTATAGCAGCATTGGTATTGTTTTTAACCAAATGATGATAAATTAATTTCCTCATAACAAAGAGTAAACATGTCATTGCATGCATAACCTAGCCAAGGAAATTATGGGACCAGACAAAACAAAAACAGAAAAAGTCATCAACTATACACAGGTAAATTAACACTTGCTAATTGTACAAATCTAATTCTAGATTGATGTTATTTATGTGTTGCATAAACTTGATAAAAATTTACCTGAGAACTGTTCTTGTTTGCCGTGGCTTTACTCCATAGTGATGCGAAATTGTTACTGAATGTTTGCGCTATTTTTGGCTGTGCAGCTGATGTTGGCATTGAACATTCGTCAGCATGTTCATCACCTAACTATGAATGCATGGAGCACAAACAACATCATATAGATAACTTTTTGATGATGGTACTCAAAATGAGCATCTAACCCATAAAAATACGTACTTGAAATTCAATGTCTGGACATTCTTCAGATGAAAGAGGGACAATTGCAACTTTGTCGATGCTATAAATTGGAGCTTCATCCAAAAAACAGCCAACTTCATGTTGCTTGATAATCAAAATCACCTTATCATCAGAACCTTAAATTATTCAATCAAATGTTAAAGCACAAACATGTGAAATTGAAGTACAAAACAACTGAGAAACCTAATAACATCAAAACCTAAAGCTTCCGTCCCAAATCACAGATAAACTAAAATACATGACAAAGATTTTAGCTTAAAATGAATGATTTGAACGCAAGAGTATCGTCATATGCTTTTAGATGTAGACAGCTTAGTGGAGTCCTGAGAAGAACTGTTTTTGTTGATATTGCAACATCCTCAAGATGAGGAAGTCAGAAAAAATTGTGCTAAATCATTACTCCTACATGTTGAAACATCAGTTAACACCAACATCAACAGTCCTTCTAAAGAGTACACACACCTGGACCATCTACATCTACAATCCTGACATATTTAGCTTACAAATGTAGGACATATCCTTCCTTCCTTTGATATAATTATGAAAGAATAAGGAACTTTAGTCAAGCTCCAATCGATGAATGAACAATCTAGCATTCAAACCTGGGAAGAACTTTATCTTTCCAACAATACCAAACACACAGCCCAGGAGTGTAGGTTGAGCAAGATCTCCAATACTTGAAGCTAAAATATTGAAAATGATCAATTTTTCGTCGAATATACAAACAATGATACCGGTAAGTGCCTTATTATTGTCAAACATTTATCAAAATTGGAAACAAACATTTCTTTAACATGACCAACATAAGCAATATTGATTTATTGGTAATAAATATCCTCAAACCTGGTCTGACTTGTATGTCACCGTTGTTTCTGCTACACCATAAACTAGACTGTTCCTTGCTAAGTACATAGAAGTCTTGAGTTTCGTAGAAATTCATCGAATCGAGAAAACGCGTTACTTTGCCTCGTGTAGCACCGAGAACTCAAGAGTCAAGTGCCACTCAATAAGGATGTATTCTAATTGTCAGAGATCGCTTTTGACAAATAATAAATCCTCAATAAGAAATATATAACAGTAACCTTCTCAACTACATACCACACCAAAGATAAACACCGACAATCTGTCAACACCCCTTGCACCCCCCCGTTTCAAAAATTAAAAGAATGCTCACGTCTTCACTCTTTATCAGTCCTGTCGACTGATGTGCCCACCCCAAATAGTTCACTAAAATTATTGAATAAAAAATCATTGTTACTTAATTGCCCTCCCCCCCCTAAATCTTTAATTGCTTTCTATAATGTAAGGAATGTTGTATAACAATGATGGTAATCTATTACGTCACATTTTAAAGCAAAGCAATTGTAAAACAAGTTAGCTTGTTGGATTTCAGTTGATTTCAGACAGCGCCGTTCATAAGAAAAATTTGTCTTTTGACAAATGGTAGTTGTCTGTTGAATGTTTTCATTGTTTTGTTGTCCATATATTTGCCTACCTTTTTCACTACTTTTTTGTCTATCTTCATGTTTATTCTTTATGCTTACCTTTATAACTACCTTTTCGGCTACTTTTCCTTTTTTACAAGCACACGAGCTCTTCTACTCCATGGGATTTAAGACAACTTCAAACAGCAAATTATTGCACCCAGTGAAATTAGCAAAGTGATTATATATAGGCATGAAAATTAATTGTAACAATTTGCTAATCTCCAATAGTATTCTTTTTTATACACTTTGAATTCGTAAAATGTAAATTGTAAGTGTAAGGTATTAGCTGGGTAAAATCAATAAACAATAAAATTCGTTCAGTCTCTCAAATAAAGTAGGTATAATCTTGTTCGCTTTGTCGTGCATTCTATGAGTCCGATGCACTAAGATGTTAGTGACGTGAAGTTTTTCTACGCGTTGCTAACCTGGAGACATGTTGGAACTTTAGAAATGACTGGAAATCACAAAGAAGTTAAAAATGATCATCAAGTGAGACAGGGTGAAATAGTTAAATATTTTGCGACTGCACAATTGTACGTAGCTAAACGAACACCATAAATTCATTGATCCTTTTCACTACATTGCCATGTTTGTGGTGTAAGCAGACGATGATGTGGTAAGATCTTTAAGACACATCCTACAATGGATTCTCAAAAATACGTTATGTTGAAAGACATGGCAAGAGAAATTATAAAAATAGAGAGCGACTCTGCACGCACTACAATCACTTTAATTTCCAAGGAAAGAGTCTTTTGCTTGATCAGAATAATGTAAAAGTGTGCCACAAACGTGACTCAAAAAATATATTTACAACACGTTGCACATTCTTTCATGAATCATCCACAAGTTCAAGTATAGTAACGAGACAAAAAAGATGTAAAAAGTTCCATCTTTTGTTATGCATTGTCGACGAGCAACAAAATTTTGGTGGCTACCGTCCATGCCTTCTTTACACGAGATGCAAAACTAGCAAATTTCACTGGTGTCAATGTGCAAGTAAGAAAAGCTTCCGAAAGATGAAAGACAGGGTAATAAAAAGGTGAAGTAACATATATTTTAATATATTTTTTTTGATAAATTACTTATATACTCGACAGAACTGTTTGCCAGTGCAACACGAATTTGAACACGAGCTAAGCATTCTCGAGAGTGGGTGGTTTTGCAGCTTCTAATTAGCCCTCACACTATCCACTGATGGCCATCCCGATTGGACTCCAGGTCAAGGGATTTTTCCAAAAAGAAATTAAGCCAATCGGGATGGTTCCTACTTTATGCTGATAAACATATATAAGGACAAATCTTACATAGACTAGACAGCATCGTCAAACAAATTCAAACTGACGATTTTTAAAATATTCACTGTTTCGTGATCTTTAGGTAACGTTTAATATAGAAATAGTAGTGGAATTTTTGGTTTATGCTCGTAGCCTACAAAATGCGTAGTTCCTTCGAAGAATGAACATCTTAAACATCTTAAATTGTTCACAGTTTTTTCGACTTTACATTGATCATTTTTTACCGCCAAAACCACCGAAGCACTTATTCACTTTAGCTGTGCAAAGAAAGAACATTTTAAACAAGTTTGTTCAACGTTATATAGATTTGATTTCCATTTCTTGTTTAACAATAGCACGTTCTAATACATCCTTCCCCGTTCTTTCGCTCCCCGCTTCCACACACGTCCGCTCCTTCATCATTAACCACATTAACCATGGAAATATGAGAGTTTTTAAGTAATTTGTATGAAAACATCACGCATGTCTTCTTTAAGTACAACAACGTACAAATGTCTTCTATTTCTCTATCAATTTTGTTTTGCTTGCGTTGCGAGTAAGTTTGTAGTGTTATATACGAAGGAAAGAGCTTCTGGCTGTGCAACTGATTTGAGTCCAATGCAAATTGTTGACCATGCAAACTGTCAACAAAGGTTGTCAATTTTTTGCCAGGTTCAAACAAATCGACATAGTTGCATCACATTATGATATTCACAGTGTCATGGCAAATTCGTTAATTTTGGGGGGGCACATAAATTCAAAAATGCATGTCTTCATCCATAGGAAACAATTGATTTCAAGGCAGAATGGGTAGATATGAATATGTGCCCACCCCCCCCTCCAAATGATATACATAATTTTGCTAAGCTACTGAATATCCAAAATAAAAGTAGCACTTAAAAGTTCACACTACCTTCCCAATCTTCAACACTTTTAGGAATTTCATTCAAACTAACAAATTCATGAGTAATCTTCTCCTCCATAACAGTGACAATACGGATACCATTTTCGTCATCTCCAAGAGGGAAACCAATTGCACTTGTAACAATCATTTCTAAATTGCCATGGAAGCCTCCTGCATTCCTGTGGTAATGTCCAGCAAAAACATACCTGACACCAGCATTTTTCAGTTTCTTTAACATTTTGGAGCGCTCCTCAGTTGGAAAATTACCATAATGTTCATCTTCATCCGCATGTTTAACAAACAATGGGATGTGTTGAAATATAACAACATGTTTTGCAATTGCTGCTAGTTCTAGTTGTTTATCCAACCATGTATCCTGTACGTCCCTCAATGATTTTAGGCTTGAATTATAATAGTACTGACTATTTACGGTAATGAACAATACACCTGTAAAAAACATAAATAAACATAAACTTACATGTAAGTTTTCACACGTTGTAAACTTATTTAAGAAATAGAAAATATTTTTCATGTTTCTATAAAGTAATAGAAACACGTGGGGAATGTTTGGGTAAAACAAAAAAAAATTCATGGCAAGCAAGAAGTGGAATGTTTTAAAGCAATTTCAAGTTACTCTCAAACTTACACGTGTTCCTATAACTCAATAGGAACAAGCATATATTTTTCTGTTCAAGTGATTTCTGTTTCTGTTCCAATGATTCTAAGGACATATTTTTCATATTTTTGCCATTAAAATTTCCCACACATATCACAAAACCTGCAAAATTTTTGCATGACTGTGTTTCCAGTATGCTATTCAGAGGCAAAGCCAACCTGTAAATTTGCTCATGCTATGAAAATTTTTTTCATTCTAAGTTGCTGCAAAAAAACAACATATTTCTAAACATAAGTATAAATGATAAACGTACTTTTTCGTTTCTGATGAGCAATATTGAAATGATTCATTGCTGGACAATTATGTAATTCTGTGAATTATCCAAAAAACAGCAGACTGTTTCGGAGATCACTTACCACCAACCCAAAAACTGTAATAATCATCTCCATAGCTGTTTCTATATTTAGAAATGCCCTCGACAGTTGGTTGATTTCCAATATCGTGATTTCCACAGACACATATCAACGGAATTTCATTATCTAATTCATCAAAAACTGTCTTAAAATCTCGATACTGCTCGTCGTAATTTCTCGTACCGGGAAAAGCATCGATCATGTCTCCACATACAACAAAAAATCTTGGCTTTGGACGCATCTCGTTTGCAGCCTTAACCGCAACTTTTGCCCAATCAATTTCATCCTTCCATGTTCGTTCGTGTTCAGCTATACCGCTGTAACTGTCCTTTAAGCCAAACTGAGTATCAGCGCCAAGAATAAATACGAAAGGTCCTTTCCATTTACCTTCTTCCTCTTGAGAAAGAGCTGGATATCGTCTCGCACGAGGCTTCCTTCTCAAGCCGGCCATATTTTTCTTGAAGGGGGGCCAGTGAACTCGACATTTGAATAACTGGAATGATAACCGAAGCCAAAAATTGAAGCCAAAAAAATATTTGTCGTCATCATTCGTCATCACACGTCAGGCTCTAGTCTCTCGCGTGTTCATTTCAATTTTTTTAAATCATTTGTCCCTTGGTAATGTTAGAGTTCGGATCTTGATCAGAGCGTAAAAATAACGAAATTTTTGGAATGAAAAGGTTCACGGAAAGTGAATCAAAGTGATAAATCGAGAAGCAGGGTGAGGTGAACTTAGTCGATCTGCTTTTACGCTGCGGTTTTCCTTTAAAACATATCAAAGTCTTTAAGGATATTCAATTACTGATATCGAGATGACAACCATTTAGTATTTCAAGCACTATCAAAATCGATGAAAGATACAATCGCTCTGTAAAAAGTAAAATGCGAGTTATCGACTCAACATTTTTATGAACCGGATATTCAAGTTTCTTTTTCTTCGGAAAACAGATCTTTAAATCCATTGAAACGACAAAAAAGACAAACACTGTCTGACACCGTTTGAAAATTTACCTTCCGACGAAAGAAAAATTTATTCTTGAATATTTTCTCGTCATATTTTCTTATTGTATTGCGTTTTTAGCATAAAGTGTAATTTTCAGTTGGCTTTTCCTCGTTACAAGTTGTAAGTAACAACGAACTCACTGTAGTAAAGTTTTAGCTGTAAAAATAACCTTTGCGAGGAGTTGGCCTAGTGTGTTGTTTGTCGTGATGTTGTTTATATGTTTATGCTTTTGCAGTTTGTATTCAAATTTATATTGGCCGTGTATGTTTGGCACTCAGGGGAATGAAACTGACGTACAAACCGCGTGAATATTCGACTTTGAAGGACTGGAACTGACGTACAAACCGCGCAAGAGACTAGGACTTTGGCTTCAATTTTATATCTATAAAATGTATTGTAGTTATCATTCCAGATATATATATATATGGAGTTCACTGAGGGGGGCCCAGCGTGGACATGAGGGGGTTTGGTACAGGTGTGGGGTGCCACCATTGGGGTCCCCACAGCTTTTGTAACATATTTAAATACGCCATAAGAACTGATTGAGCAAAGTTTGGCTAGCACATTGTAAGTCTGGAATTGGTGATTCTTCAATTCGTCAAGCCTAAATTTTTCATAAAAACCAAGTACAAACAAAAACAAACAAACAAACAACATTTGTATACCGGCCAGTATTAATCCCCGCCAGGGGGGTTGACCGGTCCATGAACTTTTCTACGCCAAATGTCTCTATCTCTCGCCATATCTCTCGTTATACCCATTGCCTTCATATCACTGTTCACAGCATCCATCCATCTCCTTCTCGGTCTACCTCGTTTGCAGACTCCATCAACATTCATATGCAACGTTCTACGAATTTCAGCACTTTCTTCCCTCCTTTCCACATGCCCAAACCACCTCAAACGCTGGCGCCTTACCCAATTCTCGATACGCTCAACACCAACTCTTTCTCTAATCTCTTCACTTCGAATCCTATCCATCAACATTACACCACACATCATCCTAAGCATTCTCCTTTCCGTCGACGCCAATCATGTCAGGTCCTCTGCTTTCGGCGCCCAACACTCTGCTCCATATCCCAAAACACTTCTAACACATGCCTTGTACAATTCTCCCAAGTACAACCAAGTACAACCAAAAACCAAGTACAACTTTGGAAATTCCTTGAAATAGCTTATTAACCACAATGGACTTTAACAACATTTGAAGACATCAGCCAAGACTTTACTCCAACCAAAGTATAATCTTTATAAATTGAAACATTCTCATACAGCAAGAACATGCAAAATCCTTATACACTTGTGAACTCCTTGCTTGATTTTTTAAGAGCATCAAAAAACTAAGAGAGTACATAGAAATCAATTGATAAATGTTTGTCTATCAAAATTAACTAGTTTGGCCTTTCAAATCTTATCAGCAAGAGCAAACTTAAGTAAGTTCTTCTAACCATTTGGCAATGGAAGAAAAAGTTAGTCTTAAAATTATGTTTAATTATGAGCAAAACAAAATACACCTTAACATTGCCTACCATTCATAAAAACAACATTACAGACCAACTGACCAAGGATCATTAATTTACCAAATTTAATGATTGACTTGCAAATGAAAACCTGACCTCCAGCATTAATTGACCTGCAGCATAAATTAGCAGTGTAGGCTGTAGCACACAAAGACAAGAGCTCTCCTACACTAAACATAAACATTTTTGGGAGCATCCTCCAATTTTAAAAAAGAATGGGTAATTTTGTCCTCTTGAACAGTGACAATACGTACTCCATTACTGTCATTACCAAGAGGATATCCAATGGCACTTGTAACTATCATTTCTAAATCACCATGAAAGCCGCCTGCATTTCTATGATAATGTCCAGCAAAAACATACTTTACACCAGCATTATGAAGTTTGTCAAGCAATTCACGACGTGCTTTCATTGGAAAATTAAAGTATTGATCATCTTCATCAGCATTTTAGAAACAATGGAATATGCACAAATACAACAGTGTGTTTAGCTGTTGGAGCTAGTTCTAGCTGTTTATCAAACCATGTATCATGTTTGTCTTTCAGAGACTCCACCAATGAGCTATCTCTGTAGTACTCGCTGTTGATGGTGATGAAGAAAACACCTAACATAAAGTTAAGAACAAACGAGTCAATATTGTTACAACATAAAAAGGAATGCCTTCTATCTTCCATCATGCTTTAGCCCTCCCCCCCCCCTAAACAATTTTGGCTACTGAGGATGGCCTTGGAGAATAATAGTTTGTGAGACTGAAATATAAATCACTTACCACCAACCCAAAAACTGTAATAATCATCTCCATAGCTGTTTCTATATTTAGAAATGCCCTCGACAGTTGGTTGATTTCCAATATCGTGATTTCCACAGACACATATCAACGGAATTTCATTATCTAATTCATCAAAAACTGTCTTAAAATCTCGATACTGCTCGTCGTAATTTCTCGTACCGGGAAAAGCATCGATCATGTCTCCACATACAACAAAAAATCTTGGCTTTGGACGCATCTCGTTTGCAGCCTTGACGGCAACTTTTGCCCATTCAATTTCATCCTTCCAACTTCGTTCGTGTTCAGCTATACCGTTGTAACTGTCCTTTAAGCCTAACTGCGTATCAGCGCCATGAATAAATACGAAAGGTCCTTTCCAAAAACCTTCCTCTTCTTGAGAAAGAGCGGGATATTTTCCTCCTTGTGGCTTGGTTGAGAGTCCAGTCATGGAGGTGTTGCGAGTATTGATTGAGGAATAAGTTGAATGTGGCAAATGACTTACGATTCTCACCCCTACCCCACCATAGAGATTGTAAACAAATTTTGTCCCCCCAAAAAACGCGTATCATATGTTGAACTATAGATTATATTACGACCCCACCCCAAGTACTATTTATGATCTCTGTGATGACCTCACCACCTGACAACAGCTGATAAAGATAGGTACGCAAGATGTACACTAACCAATGGCGATTATATGACAATTTGTGATGGGAAGGGTGTTTTTGTGGACATTACCGCAAAAAATACTACCCATGTGAAATGATATCAAGTTGAATAGACACCACTTTACATAAAAGCGTATGGTTCAGCACTCTTTACGATGCAAATGCGTCATTTGTCGATATTCAATTGAATGGACAAATTAGGAACGATTCATCTTATGAAATAATTTGATGCTTTTTTGATTCAACTAGTTTAACCTTCGTTGTTAATTGACAATTTGAAATAGCTTAACATGTTCACCTATAGATCACGCGTCCGTGACACGTTCACTTCAAACCAACTTTTAAACAAGGACCGCGAACTTGTAAGGAAATTTTCTTTCGATCGTAACATTTTACAACAAGCTTTAAGTTGTGACAACTGGAATATAACACAAAATTGCCTGAAAAGACAAACAGAATGTTTGCCTGTTGCTCACACTTCAAAGATTCTTCAACACAAAATTAATCTCCTAGCAATAAAACTGACCATAAATTGTCCCGATAGCGATAAAACTAGCAACAAAGCAACGATTACCAATTTAACTGACAATGCAATTGCATTATTTTTTGATTGAAAATACACTATTTTTGTAATAAATTGGTACAATTATTGTATTTATAGAAATATACATATGGGATTCAAATATCTAAATACTAATGACTATGTACAAGAGTTCCATCTATCGACCAACTTTGCTTATTAGTTCGTCACAAATGGCTGTCAACTCTTTGTTTTCGCTTGTCTAACAAAAAATGACACGAAGGCAATAATAATGGCATTTGAATGAAACTGGATACTAATAGACACCCAAAAGTACATCAGAAAGAGCTCCTCGCATCAAAATTGACGGCGTGTTGACTCTTTCAAAAAAGGAGTGTAAATCATAATTAGTAAGCTTGAAATTCACATACCTTTTGATCGAGATTTTGTTGCAAAGATGAAATTTTCGTTTTCTCTCGTTTTAGAGCTGCCTGAAGGCAGGCTACCTCTTTATTAAACGTCGTCTGAACCCGATTTATTTCAACATTTGCCCTGCACAATTCAAGAATATAAATTATCAAAATACATGCATAGTTGCTCAAGTTATGAGTGACAGTACTCATTATAACTGTACACTCACTCTTGCAATTTTTGCTCGGCATGACCTTTCAAAATTTGATATTTTTTATCAGCATTCTTGACATCTTCCTGTAAATCTTTAACCACCTTCTTCAAGACCTCTTCATTCTAGAAAATAACACAACAACTTTTTAACAAATATCTCCGGGACATGTATTTCACAAGTTCATAAAAAACATACAGTGTATTCCATACCTTTTGATATGACTCCACAGCCGTTTTGAGCTTTCCAAATTTTTCATGAAGATGAGCGAAAGACTTTTCTGTATTATTCAAGTCTCTTTGAAGCTGATATTAAAAGAATAAAACTGAGAAAAGTCCATGCGAGTTCGAAAAAGTGAATACATCAGTTTTTACTTGATCTCGTTCCTGTACAATTTCAGCGTTCGACTTTTCTTGTTTACTTTGTTCTGTTTCTCGGTCTTCTACAAGAAACGTCAGATTCTAGCATGAAATTCTTGTACGTCTCAATTCACATCCTTGTATTTTCCACTTGAGACTGGCTAGGCAAAACAATAACAAAAAAATTTTAATGAAATTGTTAAAGGAATTTGACTCTTACTTATCATTTGTGCCATCGTTTGTTCATACTCCATCATGAGGGTTCTAAAGAGAAAACAAATTCGTGAAAAGAAACTATAATTATAAAATCACATACTTGCTAAAATTCTACGTGAATTTGACAAAGAAACCAACGAAAGAAACAGAGGTCGAACATTGATTGCGTGAACACCTTACTTGATAACTTTATTTTCATCTAGCAGTTTCTTTCTTTCGTCGAGTAACTTTTCCAACTCAACTTCGTGTAAGTTGTTCTGAAGATTTAACTATACACAACGGTAGTTTTGGATTAGCAAAGTTCATTACATTCAAATGAGAGCGAGGCATTCATCCTAAGCCTCACCTCGCTTTGCATTCTTTCTTTCTCTTTATGTACAGCTCTGTCTAAATCTGTTTTCGAGAACTGCAATGGCTATAACAATACACATAAGATTATAAGAAATATAAAAGGCAGGAGTGACAACAGGACTATAATCCACGAGAATGCTGTTTTACGCTTCGCTATTCCGTTATAAAAATGCTTATCACAGATCCTCTAAAGCTTCCAGGTCACCAGAGGAGAATCAAGAAATAACACACACAACATCCGATTTTAAAAGGTTATGTTGACGAATTAGGATGGCAGCAAATTTGAATTAGAAAAAGATCGCATAATATAAACAGACATGAAACAACTTATACATGCCAATAATATCAATTTAACACCTAAACCCCATGGAAACAATGACAAAACGTTTGCAGTGCGTTGAACTCACTGCAACAGGTGATTGAGCTTGAAGATCTTTCGCCTGGTCGCGTTTTTTTCTATTGGCGGTGTCAAAACAAAAAATCCAATTAAGAAATTTTAGCATCATCTATTGGATTCGAATTTTACCACATTTTAAAAAAATATGACGATCTAGTATCTCTTATTGGCGAAAGGACAAAAGACATCGATGGTCAACAATTAAATGAAATCAAGAACACCAGTTGCCACCGCCAGTCAAAACAATCCTTAAATAATGGAATTCCAAAATATCACACAAACGCCAATTGGCGAGACGACAAAAGACATCGATGGTCAACAATAAAATCAAATCAAGAACACCAGTTGCCACCGCCGCTCAAAACAATCCTTAAATAATGGAATTTATCACACATACTCCAAGTAGTCGTGTAATAATTACATTACATGTTAATTAAAACAAACCGTGTGATAAACCATTTCGTGTTCTTTAACACAAACCGTGTGATATTTACGTAGATGTTTCCTAAAGTATAATGACCTCTATACATACCTGTACTAGAGAGGTATCGCTGCTCTGCTCGTTCATAGTAGATTCAACAACACTGTCTTCGTTTGAATTAGGACTTTCTTCATTTATGTTTTTATTTTCGCACACCTCTTCCTATTCAAACATAAAAATATGAATGTAGAAACTAAAACAAGAAAGTGGAAGACAACATGGAACATATCAACACGTCGCTACGATAACGCATCTCTTTCGTCGACGACTAATCATAATCATAGCCATAGACCTGTAATTCTCACTCCAGCCTAAACCCTCAACCTAGTCCTCCATAATCACAGCAAACCGAGGTCGGACGTTACGTATGCAAAGCCTATGTACTTTTCGAACAGTCGTCCGAGTCTTTCAGTTGTCTCTAGATCGCAAGCCTATAGGACGAAGATCCATCCACACCGCTGAAACTCAATTGAGACAACTCAAAACGACTTTTTGAGAACAAGCCTTAAGAGACATGAAGATAAAAGCTTGTTCGAGAAATTCACACAACAACAATCCTCGGTTCAACAAATTATAGATGCGTTTGGTAAAAAAAAAAAACAGAGAACCTCATTCTTATTGGGTGAAAAGGAAAATGGATCAACATGGACAACAGGGGATGTCATTGCGTTCTCCTCCGCATTTTCGACATTTTCAGATCGATCAAGCAAATCCCGGCGGGATACGACTGATTTGGCAGGTGGTGTATCCATTCCTAGCAACAGATCATCGCTGGACCTAAAAATTTCATGAAATTAGATATAATAAAAACAGAATCTTACAATGATTACGGAAACTATAGAATACGGTGTGATAAGTTTAGATTAACTTACAAAGCTGATGAACCTTGAAACAATAAGTCGGACGGTTTGATTGTCGGTGCGTCCAATGATTCTGCATCGAAAAAGAAGAACTTTAATCAGGAATAAAATACGTTACCTGAGTCTAATTTTGCATTGTAGAAGACCACGTACAAACCTTGATCACTCTGCTTGTTTGGTTTTCTAGCTTGTACAAGAGGATCGAACTTCACGTACAGAGACTGTCTTGCTAATTCACTCTACATCGCAGATTTCATTTTAATGTAAGATTTTTCACAATATATAAACGGCTTATCTTTCATAACAATCTACATGTACGTTGTTGACGAAAGTCGAAGTCAGCTATCGAAAGAATGTTGAAATAACACATGCATTTATGTATTTTTCACCACACAAAAAAAGCCTTCTGATTAGAAATTCTTAAACACGTACGCAACACATACAAAATATAGCATATACTGTACCTTCGGCGTCGCTCGAAGTTTAAAATCAAACGCAAGCGAAATTCATGAAACATTAATAATTAATGATGAACAAAAACCAAGAATATTAGTGCATAAAAAGTTAGCTAAATAATACAAGCACATCCCATAAATAATACATTGAATACGAAGTAAAAGTCATTTGTAGAAACGTCGTTCTATAGCTGTTTGAATCGATGCATCATTGATGAAAGCATGATATGGTGTTGGTGTACAGCGTTCATATTTTTACCTCGAATTCTTCACTGTTTATATTTCCACATTTCTCAAGAAAATCCAAATCCAAGCTGAATTCTACAAAAAAACAACAACAACATGCTCGTCATGTAAGTAATTGTTTATTTCAACGTATATTTTTAACGTCCTGCTGAACTGAATAAAATCCGTTATTCACGGAAAACGCGCTCTGACAAAACAAATAATTATGTTGGGCAAAAACAGCTGCTAAACCTGTAGCTTGTTTGAAAGAACTCTCATCCAAATTCACGCCATCATATTCGTGAACTTCAGAATCTATAAAAAATACAAAAATAAACGCAATTAAATTGGAAATCATCAAATAACCAGTCTCTTTTTTTGATAAAGATACTATCTCAAATTTCTAATAACACGTAGCAAGAAACTTCGAAATACCGGCCGCTTTCTCGTTTCCATCTGCGTCTGTCACCTCTTTCACAGTTTCATCTAATACTAAAAATATGTCGCCAATAAGTCGGCATTTTTTCATCATTTTCATCGTTTTAACACTTTAAACGTACGACAGTTTGTAAAAGACATGGCGCACTTACTAGAGTCTGAAAACTTTGATGAATCGACGACGGCTTCCTTCACTGTGACATTAAGATCTAAAAAACGAGAATTTCATGAGACATCCTTCATATTAAATTCTCAGTTTTATCGTGCCACTTTTCCAAGGATGTGAAGCAGTCTGTGAAACATTATGCTGAATGGTGCGGTGCTTCGTTGGTTATGAGCCAAAGCGATTGTAAAATGAAAATTTTTCGTATACCTTCGGAACTTTTATCAAATTCAGACAATGTATTTTCTAAGCATGATTCGTCATTGACAGATGTTTCTTTAATTGTAGTATCAAATTCTACGGTAAAAACGAAGATGAATGTTGCATCACACAAAGGCAAATTTAACAAAATATGCTCACACTTAATCAACACATCATTATGAAGATATTAATTTTTACCAGTACACGAGTTTATGAAATCATGATCTCCTTTAACTTCGCCATTTTCCACCATTTCGGACTCATCAACTGAACAGAAGAAACAATTGTCAAGAAAGCATTTAAAAAAGGCTACTGTGTTGCTTTATTTTAGAAACTCATATAGTCGGCTAAATGTCTTACATACAATTTGTAATATTTGCTATCCAGATGAACCTAAACATAGTTCAGTCTCTATTCATTATATAAGTTTTCATCACATTCTTTTTCTTTTTGTTTGCAAAAACAAAACTACATAGCACTTGATGAATAAATTTGTTAATTTCTACCCATGGTCTTCTCCCACGAGCAAAGTAACTTACTTTATTAAAATAAGTCGCTATGTTTTCATTTATTTATATCTAAAATTGTAGTCTTGTGGAAAAGCAGCAAAAGTAGATAGCCCCAAATTCAAAAGTAAATACATACTTTGTATATCATCCTTCCCATTGGCTATCACATCTTTTTCTTCTTCACAAACAACTTTTTGTCCTGAAAGACTGGTTTCAATATCATAGTTAACATCACGGTCTTTTACAATCCCATGATCCTCGGCAGTTTCATCCATCCTATAATTGCAAGCAACACGATCTAACACTGTAGCGTACAAGAGTGGACTTTTAACAAAACAATTCAGTAACAAGTCGGATGCATGTTGCTTGACGTTAACTTACGTGAAAATTGGAAGATTGTTGATGATCTTTGTCACAATTTCCTGTGGCAACAAAAACCAACATGATTAAAAAACAATTACAAAAATCATTCATGTATTGAACACCAAGAAATGATGAAAAGACATCAAAACATTCGGAAAAAGTCCACGACTACTGGTTATCAATTATCAAGCCTCATTAATGCATGGTTTTAAGTAGCAATCACCTTAGCAAATTCACCATACAAAATATGGTCTTCTTTGGTGAGAATTTGGGTACGTTCTATCCACAGTTCCTCTTCATCCAACTTACGAATTTCTTCCCACAAATCGCGATGCTTGTCGGTGACAGATGACTTCAGAAGTGGAGTACTTGGAAAAATGCCAACCTGTGTTAGAATTTAGAAAAGAAAAATCAAGTTTATATAAGTCGCATAAACCAATTTGAAATCACCTATTTCTTGATAATTTATTTAATTAAGCAAGTGCGATGTAATCAATCAATACAAATTCACAATAAAGTAAATGTTCATGTACAATACATAAATATTTTTGGTAAATAAACATGGCACTCCACAACTACTGAATAAGAGAAGGTACAACTTATGTATTATGGTATCATTCCAAAGAGTATGGTGATGGGTTGAATACACTTCATGAGAAAAACATTCTTCACACTTGACATAATAAACATTGGGAAATCTTTTACCAATGTCATTTTTTCAAACATACAATGACAAAATGTACTTCTAGAGAAGTTCTTTAAAGCGCGTTGATCGAAATAAACATCAATGTTAAATTACATTTCAATGACCTCTAACTTGTAATAAAAAATCTCACCATAAAACTAAGTATTTCGCTGTAAAACCTGACTAGATTTGCACCCATATTTTGTAAATCTTCTCTTACAAAGTGCACTAGTCAAAAACGTACTTGTCCAATTTTATACCGAGTTAAAATAAAACTGACAAAAACAAGAGTTCAGTTAGATATAATGGTAGAGAAGAACAGCAAAGTTCAATAAATCATTAACTATATATTGTACTTTTCACCTTAGATTCTAGACCCTTGCCCAGGCAAGTGAGGTTTCTCTCAGTCAGTGGTGAATGTGGACCTTTACTCTCGTCGTGTGAACTGCCACTTGACAAAATTGGCGAGCAAATAATTCCGTCAAATATATTTTCTTTCCCAGTCGGCTTTGGTTTTTCCATACTGCACAATAAAATGAACTGTTACGGAAAACTTTTCATAGAATTTTTAATGGGATTTTTCATTTGAAAGATAATAGAATTTTGAATCTTACCATTATATCTTCAACCGTCTTTCGCCATCGTTTCCAGACTCCGCCCAGGATCATCGCTCACGATGTGCTTCCACTTTTTATGAAAAATGAAAAAGAGTAACTGATGCATTTTATTCAATATTAGGTTAATGTATTATTTTTTGTATTTTACTCATATGACTTACGAAAAAATATTTACCTCTGAGAATAATTGAATGTATTGTATTTCATAATTCATTTCTACGTAAAACTTAGAATCGTGACTTTTAAGTTTAAGGGTCAACTTTTTTTGTTAAATACATAAACGCTTCAGTTAATTTATTGTTTCAGTCATCTGTCATGCAAACAACAAAATACTGCTTTCAATTCCGAGAAACGAAGAATATAATACAAGATGACATTATTTCCATACGAAGACGCGAAGCCGATTTCATTTTTCAAAATCTTTTCTTTTAAAGTTTTACGCACCCAGAGAGGGTAGTACTTTTTCATACTTCCCCAACAATCAAGCTTTTAACTTCCAATGCAAATGGCTAAATCGACGGGTGAAATATTGAAGAAACTGCGAGCAGTAATGAAGAACAAAGCATACGTTCCCGAAATCTTCTCAGCTTACATTGTACCGAGTGGAGACGCTCATCAGGTATGTAGAATATGTCCATGCAAGTTATGGAAGCTGTGTACATTTTCAATTTCAACAGTTGAGAGAGTTCAACAGGAATGATAACTACGATACATGAAAGAAGTGAAGCATTAGATTTTGTCTTCTTCACATTAAATACTGTTTCTAACAGTTTGAATACTCTATGAAACAATCTATGTGATGGACAATTTTATGTCTTCAGAGTGAGTACATTGCCCCATGTGACAGCAGAAGGGAATTTATTTCTGGATTCAGTGGCTCAGCAGGTAAAGAAACTGCTTCAGAAAGTTCTTAGGGATACTTTGTACAGTTGCACATTCCTTCATGTTCGTATCATGTATGAATCCAGTCAATCTACTTTAACTTTACCGACATATAGGAACAGCTGTAGTGACAGAAAACAAAGCCCTATTATGGACAGATGGTCGCTACTTTTTACAAGCTCAAAAACAGCTTGACAACAATTGGACTTTAATGAAAGACGGTAGTTATAATAATGGAAGCAAAAGCATACGCATGTCACCATTCTTAATCTTCCAATTCCCCTCGTCAAACATTTAAGGAATCAAAGACACTCCAGCTATAGAAGACTGGATTGTTAAGGTAAAGAAAAATAAAGTCAGCAAATTTAATAACTGCATATTTTCAATCCAGAGCATTCATTTACTATGTATAAATCACATAGGAACTCAAAGCTAATAGCTTTGTTGGAGCTGATCCATGGTTGATGTCATTTGGTACGTTGAAATTTTCATATACTTTCTAAAATGTTGTGAATGATACAGCAAAATTGCTGCTGTATCCTCAAATGTTTTAAGAATCACTAACTTGCATGTTTCATTTCTAGAAAAATGGGAAAACATAAGAAAGGTAAATTGGAGATTGGCTAATCAACTGAGGGCTGCAATGATACAGATGGCATTTATTTTAAAAACACATATATAAACATGCTGCTCACTAAATGTGCTGTGTCTCTAGAAACTGAAACATTACGGAATATATTTGGTGAAGTCAAATGAAAATTTGGTGGATATCGTCTGGCGAGAATATGGCAAACCAGAGATGCCTAATGATTGTGTGTTCATCCAACCTCTGAGCTATTCAGGTAAACTAATTTGCTGGCATTAAAGTTTGGACATCAAGCCAGTATTCGGTAAAGCTGACCTCATATTGCTTTTGCAATTCATTTGGTTTTAGAGACTACAGTCCAAAAATAATGAATATATGCTTATGTTCAACAAACTCTAAATTATTTTTCTCCTTAACTCCCCGATGATTAACTTAAAGTCGTAGTTTAACCGTAAATGATCCATGCAAGTCAACTAATTTCTGTGTTTAGGGCAAAAATGGAAAGAAAAAGTTTTGCGTGTTCAAAGGAAGATGAAGGAAAAGAGTGTCATCGCTGTTGTGTTGACAGCTTTAGATGAAATAGCATGTAGGTCAATGGAGAAGTTAGCGTGTTTATTTAAATTTCATGTATTTGGATACAGCGGAAAAAGTGGGCTTTTTTTGTTTCCTAGGGTTGTTTAATCTACGTGGATCAGACATCGCTTACAATCCGGTGTTTATGGCTTATGCAATTGTCACGTCTAAAGAGGCTTTGTACGTTTATTACTATGAGATCATTAACTTCGCTTAATGGAGCAACGCACTTATTTAGCTGAAAATGTCACTTGGAAATGACTGCATTTAGAAAAGAGTGCATGGGAAACATTGTGTATGCTGACTAAATAACTAAATACTTAATTTATGACAACAAAAAGCAAGAAAAAGATCCTTAAAAAATTAAGCAAAACAATGCAACAAAAGAGCATTGCATGGTAGCGAAAAGTATCAGTTAGATTGTTGTAAGGTTGACGATGATTCTGGGTTTAGAAGATAGCAGTGAAATGAAACTGTCATTGCAAAACAACGAGGTTCTGTTCCTTGAAAGTTCTTAGCTTAGCGCCAATTAAGTGAGACTTAGGCGGTCTTAAATAGTAAAAAAAAGTGACAGAGAAAAAGTGTTCATTCAAAAACATTCAAAAAGTGACAAAGAAAAAGTGTTCATTCATAAAGTTAAATGTTGGAACCCGGGATTATCGTTACCCCAACCTTAGCGATAGCCGTGCTAAAACATCAATCAACAACGACAGTAACATTGACTTTTCGTCATGACTTAAAACACCATTTATTATGTTTTAAATTTCGCTGGTTGAATTCCTCTTCCTGATTCGATATAGCTTGTTCATCGATGATTCAAAGCTTAGTGAGGATATCTATGAGCATTTGGGAATAGCAGGTGGTAATCGTCATTCGGAAGTGACCGTAAAACTAAAATCATACGGTGATCTTGCCCGAGCAGTCGATCAGTTGGTGAACTTGTCTGATGGAAAAATTTGGGTAGGAAGTTTTTTACGAATTAAGTGTTATAAAGTAAAAGGTTTGATCCCGGGGATAGCGTTAGCTACATGTTTGTACATGTATATCGTCCATGTCGGTAGAGTTCTGAGAAGGACTGTTAGTGTTGACTGACTTAGCGGTAGTCATCTTCAGAGCCAAGTCTTCATTACTCCACCAACCTGGACGATCTTCATTCACAAACATTTAAGTAGGTGTTTGTGGAACATGTTTCAAATTATATGAAACCAAAAATCATCCTATCAAATGTTTAAAACCTTAACCTTCAACAGTAACAGGATAAGGGCAAGGTCTACCACCGAAATGTCACTAACAAATAGTGTCTTACTACGTCTTTTAACCACGTATAGTTTGTCTTTGAAAGATGTTCAAGAAACACACAGGACTCGCTAAAGTTTTGACTTTCCTTAGCATGAACCTTACAAATTTATGTTTTTAGATAAGCCGATCATCTAGCGCTGCTTTGAACATGTTAGTTCCCAAGGTAAATTCCTTAATAGATCATCTATGTTTATAAAATAAAAACAATAAAACGCGTGCGGTGATTGGTCTAGACTCTAGAGCCGTGTTTGCATTAGGCTGTGCTGAAAACATCTGAGCTCAACCAATCAAATCAATCAAAACAATCAATCAGTCAAAGAGAATTTGCTAATCGATCATGAATACTTTTGAAATTTTTGTCTTTTTCCCATTATTGTTATTGTATAAAAGAAATAAAAGATGCTTTTCGTGTTTGCCCTGGCTTAACCTCGGACACGTTTGTGAGAACTCTCGAGCATGTGCAACCCTCGACCTTCGGTCTCGGGCTTGCACTGATCAGCTCTCGAGTTCTCCCAAAGGTCTCCTCGGTCAAGCATAAGCCTGTGCAAACACATTAAACATCTTTTATTTTTTAATTGTTCCCCAAGATAAGTTCCATAACTTTAATTCACATCGAAGTAATGCTTATAGTTTTGTGCTTGAATCCTACTGTTCTTACTTTTTACGTATATATTTCAATATGTAGGTTGCTTTTCTAATATACATGTTTAGAACAGAAGAGTAGCAGAAATGTCACCAGTTGCTAGACTCAAGGCGATCAAGAATCCTGTCGAAATTCGTGGAATGAAAAATGCTCATGTAAGTCAATTGGCACCATACAAATAAATATAACAATAGATACTATATGTTATATTCATTTCAATGATTGGCACAAAATGATCACAAAACCTGCGATTGGGCATCAGTATTGCTTTTCATTGCTCATTTGCGCAACTGCCAATTGATCTTCCGTGTAAAGTTATGTAACTTAGAAACACGTTGCTGGAATATGCACCGAAGTCGTTCTCTTGTTTACTGCAGATAAAAGACGCAACCGCTTTGTGTCAATTTTTTTGCTGGTTGGAAAAAGAGGTAAGCCATCTCGTCCACGTCTATAGGAAAGTTTTCAACTCTTTCGAAATGAAACGCATTTCTTGTACTCGCAAGGTACCAAAAGGAAAACAAACTGAGATAAGCGCGGCAGAAAAACTGGAAAGTTTTCGACGGTATGTTGCGATCATTGTCGTAAACGGTGACAGAAATGACGATTAAATAGCCATCACTGTGTGTTTTGTTGCCATTTTAAAGTGAGCTGGATGATTTTGTAAGTCTGAGCTTTGCAACTATATCGGCCTCAGGACCCAACGCAGCTATAATTCATTACAGGTATTTATACAATAAACAGAATAAAACACGTGTGGCGATTGGTCAATAGCCGTGTTCGCATTAGACTGGGCAAACCGATCTGAGCTCGACCAATCAAATCAATTAACCAATCAAAGAGAATTTGCAAATCAATCATGAATACATTTTATAGGAAAATCAAAACGTTTGTTTGAAATTTGTCCATTTCGCATTTTTTCTTATTTTATAAAAGAAATACAAGATGTTTTTCGTGTCTCAACCTTCGGTCTGGGGCTTGCACTGATCTGCTCTCGAGTTCTCCCAAAGGTCTCCTCGGTTTGCATAAGCCAGTGCGAACACAGTAAACATCGCTTATTGCTTAAATTACTATCGTAAACAAACACAATTCATAATGTATGTTTAGGTAAATCACAGCTATATGAAGTGTATTCTACATTGGATAAGAACATGCTAAAAGTCATTTTATATACATACAGGCCTTCTGATAGCACAAATCGCAGACTCACTGTTGACGAAATGTACTTATGTGATTCCGGTGCGCAATTCAGGTGCGTACCAACGAGTTGATTTGATTCGCGTAAACAATTTCATTGCATCCAATTATATTGATGCACGGCATGTGACCTCATCGAATTTCAACTTAACGTTCGTACGTAAGGAAGCCTTAACCATATAATTAATAAAACTCCATGTTGCAAGTTTTTCGAAGTTGATAAACCTTGGTAGTGCCGAGTGGAGTTTCAGATGTTAGTGTTGCCTGACGTTTCAACATCTAACTAGCGTTAGTCATCTACACTTAGAACCCGTTTACACGAGCCCGAGTTGACAGCCAGCACGGGTTGGTGTTACACCCCTGGTCAACCCGTCAATTAATAAGTTCCTATTAACGTTAACACGATAGCCGGGTCAATTTACCAACCCGGGCGCACCCTTGTCGAGACCTGGGTTTTCTTCATTTAAACCCGAGTTGGCTTGTCTTTGGCTGAGAATTGCTGACCCTGGTTGAAAATTCTGTTGTAGCCCGGATTCGTGTAAACATAAAAACCTATCGCAGTCTGACCCGGGTTAAATGTCCACCCCTGGCTCGTGTAAACATAACTCCTATTGTAGTCTGACCTGGGGCTCGTAAACATATCCAGTCTGACCCGGGTTAAATATCCACCTCTGGCTCGTGTAAACGGGACTTAATCCAATGACGATTGTGTTCTTTACACTGCATCGAGTTGACTCCGAAGATGATCACGGCTAAGAATGTCAAAACGTCTGTCGACATCAACATGAACAGTCCATCTTAGGACTGTATTGACCTGGTCAAACTACATTTCAAAAAAGATGCGATATAAACTAAATTTTATCTATTTTGCCATCCCTTGGATATATAAAACTATACCAATCTTATATCATAACCTGTAAACTGATATGACGAACTTTTATAACCACAATGACTTTTCGCATACAGAGATGGGACAACAGACGTTACTCGGACGTTTCATTTTGGAAAGCCAAGTGATCATCAAAAGGTCTGTTCGCGAAAATTTACACACACGTGAAAAAAAATACGAATCCACGCTATGGGCACGTGTATAGCAAATGATGTTCGACATGTAACATATTCGAGCGCTTGTTTGTTTTCCACAGAAAACGGGTCTGGGTAGAAAGGATCAATGCTGTTGTTTTTTGTTATAGAAATGTTTCACCCGTGTGCTGAAAGGCCATATAGCATTAGCAAAAGCTGTTTTTCCAAACAAAACAAAAGGTATAGTCAGTGACCGTTGTGGTTCAAAAAAATTATTCAATTTTCTATGAAATATTTTCTTAATCATGGTGAAATGAGGAACCAGCGTTCGCATTTATTATCAATTCATTGTTCAGGTTCTAGAATTGATTCATATGCAAGGTACAGTCTTTGGGAAGGCGGGTTGGATTACAGACACGGTACGGGACACGGAGTCGGAGCCTTTCTCAATGTACATGAAGGTACAATTATGTACAATTTAGGGTAGCGTTTAGTTTGCTAGTATTGACATGTTTTTTTGTTTAAGGACCTCAAGGGATTGGGACGCGAACTAATGACGAACCGCTGGAAGCTGGTGTTTTTGTTTCAGACGGTAACGAATCTGATGCATTGACTACAATAACAATATTATGATATTTTAGCATGTTAGAAAATGTCGAAACAGATGTCAAAATGCCAAAGTCGTACATGTTACAAGTTTAGCTTTTTTTATTTCCATAGAGCCAGGATATTATGAAGATGGCGCATTTGGCGTGAGAATCGAAAGCGTGATTTTAGTAATACCGGTGACTTTGGAGGTATTCAGCCTTCAAAATTATTTCAACCGAAACTTGATTGGTGTTGAAAATTTTCATAAACTTTTGCAATCTCCTTAAGTATAAAATAAAAACTGTATTTTTCGATACAGAATAACTTCATGGGAGGCGGATTCATTGGATTTGAGCCGGTAACTCTGGTAAGCGTCTTTACTTTATGCGCGTGCGCGAATATAAATAAATTGTTTCCGAATCTGTGTATTGCTATACGATTTATATAGTTTCCGATACAAACAAAAATGTTGGTTCCTTCAATGTTGACTCGTGATGAGGTAAACTGTGTAAAAAGCTCATGTTCATATAATGAAAACACATAGTTTTTGTACAATTACCTGTTTGATTTTCATATAACTATGGCAAAAAGTTTCGTAAAACTACCAGCATAATTTTCGTAAAATGGAAAATTAAAAATCGGCAACGAATTAATTTGATCTTATGATCACAGTTTACTACATTGTTAATAAACAAGCGATCTACGAAGCCAGATATTTATTAAAAAGACGAAATCATTTGTATTAGACTTGCATCAATAAATTAAATTACATAAATTATATTACATAACATTATATATGTTTGTCAAAATTGCTAAATTAGCGTACAAACAGGTTTTATTTAAATTATTCATTCAGGTTGATTGGTTAAATTACTACCACGAGAAATGCCGTGAAACTATTGGTCAAGTTCTGCTCGAGCAAGGCAAAATGGATGCGCACCGCTGGTTAGTGAAGGAAACTGAGCCTCTGGGTTAATTTATTTAAAACGATGCAATAAATAATGTTCATAACTAATTAATAAATATTTTTTACCACCTTTATAATTCTTTGCTTGCAAAAAGTCATTGATAAAACTAAAATGGTGGCAAGTTTAGACTTTTTAAGACTATAATCTGCAACGTTTCTCGTCATTTACAGCACTCGTACGAGAAAATCTCTCAAATGCAACAAACAATGCTTTCTTTTCGAAAACCTTGTCTTATGTACATTCACATCAATAACATCGATGTAATTTGCATTATAAAGTATCGACAATATCGATGTGATGTGCTTTAAGGTATTGATAGAATCGATGTAATTTGCATTATAAAGTATCGGTAAAATGGATGTGATATGCAATACCTAATCTGTAATATCGACAACCCAATAACGGATACCGATGATTCTCTTTCAATCCGCCAACATGGACGTATAAGAGAGAAGAATAATCTATAACCTTAAAAAGGTGTACTTACGGCTTGTGTTGATTGATCATTAATAAGTGTTATATCGATCTTGATGGAATAAAATGGATTTCACTACCTTTCCATTGACCATCGTTTGAACTGATATGTCAAGTGTCGCAGAAAGTAGTAAGAAATACATCTCCCCCCAAGTTTGTCCGCGTGGTTGTTCCTCAGTCGCCCGGTGCATTTTTAAGCCGCAGTTTTCCATAACAGCCATTACATACGAGCACGCGTTGATCACGTGATCCGGGAGCTAGGAAATTGAAGTTAATTTTTAATTTTACAATGCTGCATGTTTAAGTGTTCATAAAATCATACACTCGGTATTCTATAAAGTAAAATGGAACTGCACACATAACAATGATTATTATTATTATGTAAACATATTTTCAGAGAATGTAAAAAATTCAGTTAAAATACTGCTATTAACTTGTGTCCTCCACTAGAATTTAAATGAAATTACAAACGTTATTACACACGCAATCTAAAATAAAAATCTTAAATATGACAATCTGAAATTTAAAAACCAATCTAAATTCTAAAAAGAATGTAATACAAAATATTATTGACTTTAAGTGCAGTATAAAATTTTTTGAACTCTTCTTAATCCTCAACCGCGCGTATTTGTTTTGGAAGATCGTTGTACGTCTTTGCAGTGAAAAGTAAAAAGATTTCCTGTCATATTGGTGTTTAATGTTAGGAAGTTCGACTAAAATTGAATCGCTCCGAGTTCCTCTCCTATGACTGTTAGTTCTGAAATAGTCTCGAAAATTACTTGACCTTGTTGTCCGGACATTCTCTTACAGATTGAAAGATTTTCCGATGCATATTTTGACTCTGAAGATGACTACCGCTAAGGTTATCGAAACGTCAGTCAACAACAACAAAAACAGTCCTTCTCAGGACTTTACTAACCTGGACGATCATCATTTACAAACATGTAACGATACTCCCGGGTTCAAACCATTTACTTTATGCAAATTTTGTATTAATAAAGTCATATTCTCGGCACTCTATAAATTGTGGAATAGAAACTATACATACCTGTAACACCAAGGGCAGCCTTTTTAACACGATGCCTGCAGCATTTCGAGCAAAACTTATCACCGCATCTTCGACAGTACTTCTGTTAAAATAATCGAATAAATGCTGACACAAGACATAGCTGAGCGATATATCATATGGGACAATGCAGATTGGAAAAAAAGTGCGTTGACTTTATGGAAACCCTTATTGTTGAGCCCATTTTCACCAGACAACCTTACATGTTGCAGGGCCGCATTAAGGTTTTCTGCGCCTCTGGAAACTTATTGTGTTTGCCCCCTTCCCATATCACTGTTGTGCGCGTACGGATTTTATTTTTGGTCCATATTTTGCCGGCAGTTGCAGGTGTTTTTATCGTTGACTGATTATATTTATCTGAACAATATTCGTACTCGTATTGTGTAGTTGTTTTTTAAATTTCATCTCATTGTCGAAATAAAAATTTTCGGGCCCGAAAAATTCTGCAACAGTGAACCCGTTGGTTAATGGAACACCGACATAATCACAGAGCCTCGTGAAAATGGCAACCTTCAAAAGCGGACGAAATGTGACCACTTTTCTCATTAATACAAGTTGGCTATTCCCTTTTACACTATTTAAGTCGTTAAAGCAACTTTTGCTTACCCTTCTAGTCAGGATCGATGAAAAGGCAATATCGCATGCGACACAATTTCCTATTGAGTTAGACGCACATTTAAATTAAAGCAATTCTTTATTAATGAGGATATCTCAAGTCGAGAGAGTATAGCAAACCTTTTTTCAATTCTTGTCGTCGTTTTCTGTACTCGCTGATGTGAGACACGAAGGATTCTGAAAGTAAGATACAATGTCTTCCTTTAAATGGATGACACAAGTATTATTTATGCTTGAAATATAAATTGCAACGACGCAGTCAAGTTATGAACTGATTGCCATCAAAAAATCCATTTATTATTTGACAATTTGTGTGAGACAATCCCTTTGAGATAAATTGAAGACTAAACGTACTTGATTGTTTACCAGGATTGATCTGAAATAAAGAAGGCCATATTGTTTGAAATATTTTTGTCGTGTTCTTGATTCACTAAAATTTCCTAACGTACTGTAGTGATTATTACATGAAGTACACCCACCTTAGTAACCGCGCCTAGTTTGAGATAATTACTTATAAAGAGACATTTTGTAAATTTTAATTTAGTGTTGAGTAAAGCCTTATTTTGAAAGGTTATTCTTTGGTGTTTACTTGAATTCAAACTTCTACTTCACGTACATTATCTTCATCTTCAGTGTCTTCACCGCTTTGACTATCATCTTCATACGAACTAGTATCGCTGTCAATAGAACTGTTCGCATCGCACTGTATATAATAAAAAGATGAAATCTAAATTAAAATCATTTAAGTAACAAAATGTTCTTTTAATGCCCCTTTTAGCAATGTTCTCGTTAGCACAAAGGAAAAATACACGTTCTCTTTACCGAAATAGTTGGATTATCCACGCCATTTTCTTCTGAGCCCTTTTCCATTGCCTTACTCTCTTGCAAGGATTCCAATTGTGGCAAATCAATGTAAAGATTATCTGTGACTACTACAGAAAGAGTAGATATAATGAACGGACTACGCGCGTTTCAAAGCGTAAACTATTTCAATATGAAAATTATCGTTGGTAGAATTGAATGCACGGGAAAAATCTGAATTCGCAGGTACTTACCTTTTCTAAAGTCGTCGTTGTATAAAACAAAGTAGAGAAACGAAACGAGAAATATCAAAGAGAGTGGCACAACACTCGTCAATAGCATCAAAACGAATATGTAGCCAAGAAATCTGCAATTCATTCAATTAGTTAACTTATAATGGTGACAAAATACTGAAATACGTGGTATGCATGTAGAAAAATTAAATAGTAGATTGAAAAATGTGGAGCAAAGGAACAGAACCTGTCATGAATTCAATAAAAGAATTGTTAAAGTATGAAACTTAGAACGCCGTTTCTGACTCAAAAACAACATAGAAATCACAAAGTAAACTGTTCAGCAAGTTATTTTGATGGGAAAATCAAACAACGATTGCGGATCTTACGTTATTTTATACCTTGTTGTAAGCTTTGGATCTTTCCACAAAAAGACGCTAAAAAAGGATCGGAACACTGTGTATACTACGAAGTAAAGACTTAAGTTTTAAAATTTAACGATGCCTCCATTATAACTATAAACTAAAAATGTCAAATCCTTCCTACTTTTCAAGTAATAATTAAGTCAAATGATAAATACACAAAAGCCAACTAGATCTACTAGGACTGATGTCAAGGTAATTAGCTTGCTCAGTCCAATATTGGAAGCGAAATCATCTGAGC
The DNA here is from genome assembly GCF_021976095.1 of Xenia sp. Carnegie-2017. Taxonomy (NCBI): domain Eukaryota; kingdom Metazoa; phylum Cnidaria; class Anthozoa; order Malacalcyonacea; family Xeniidae; genus Xenia; species Xenia sp. Carnegie-2017. The sequence continues at coordinate 7,499,056 of NW_025813484.1, read as the reverse complement.
ATGCGCAGTTGACTTGACCTTTTAGGTCAAGTTGACCAACTGTCTGAGTTCAAGGTCATTGCACCAACGAATTGTCTCTACTCTACTTGCACAACTTTCATAGTAATAAGCTCACTTAGTAACAAAGTGTTACATAAATCATCTGATTTGTACAGTCGAATGGACCTACTTTTTGAATTCATGGTCTTGGCAACAACCAAAGGTTTAATACAATGTAAGTAACAATACTTGCAACTTTGCAATAAAAACTGTTCATTTTGGGCTGAAAATGCTATGATAGAATAAGGCTTAAGACAGATTTCTTAAAATAACATTATCCAAACTATACCTTCGTATAACTGACATTTTTCTATGAGCAATGTCCATATAATATTGGATTTCACATAATCTACATAATCAAAACATGAGAAAGAATGAATGGCTTACTTTTTGCTCTCCCCCGTATGAAGTTTACAAATGATAAATAATATAAAAAAGTTACATGACAAATGATGTTTTGTTTGCAAAGTAACATGCTAATCAAGGCTGTTGGGTAAAAAAACCTCCTTACACTTTTATAAATCTCTTCAAATCTTTTCTTGATCTTTCAATTAGCTCTTGTTTACGTTTCTGCGATAGACAAATGAAAGGTCAGAAATTTTCAAGACTTCACAGTTACTTGATAACCATATTTTGAAACATACTGAACATCAGAGAATGAAATAACTAACTCACAAGATGTTGCTCTTCATTTTCAACTGCCATCACAATGATATGCCTGATTTGTTTCTGCTCTCCCAAACTTTTCATATAGGTACCAAGTAGTACAAGTGGAATGGGAAAGAGACCAAAAGCGAATAAAAACTCTAAAAACAATAACCAATTGAGTTAGCAGATCTCAAAAAAAGACCGAGAAAGAGATGGATGGATGCTGTGAACAGTGATATGAAGGCGATGGGTATAACGAGAGATATGGCGAGAGATAGAGACATTAGGCGTGGAAAAATTCATGGACCGGTCAACCCCCCTGGCGGGGATTAATACTGGCCGGTATACAAATGTTGTTTGTTTGTTTGTTTGTTAGCAGATCTCAAAAAAACCTGTGAAATGTATACTACAATGAAAGTTACTGGTCCAAAAGATGCATTAAGGTATATTGTAATAGTTAGGTTTTTCTATTCAAACAGATCTCTTTACATGATTACGCAACAACAAAACATAAAATGTCTCATCAAGTGCCTACACTACTATTGTGAAGAATAATTGTGCAAAATCTACCCACAAATTTTGGATGTTTTCACACTCAAAAGATACTGGTGTCATGACTTTGGTTATAAATCATTTATGCAACATACATACCTGGGAAATAGATGCACAGTGTCATTACAAAGACACAGAAAATGAATGAAACTGAAGGAACGTCCCATCTATATTAAATTATGAAAAAAATTTCACTCATTTTGAAGCAATAAAAGATGTAGAACATTGAATGTTATTTAAGGCAAATGCTCATTGCCTATTACAATTGTTTACTTATGTCACATATCAGGTTGAGTTTCCCATCTCAAAGTAAACACTATCTAAATTCTAAAATCTCATCATTTCCAAGAAGATGAATTAATTAACCAGAAATGGTAAATAAAATAGCAGCCAAGAATAAAACTCTAAGTACAGAGATTTTTGATGCCAATGAAATTGCTTTTTAAAATGCCATAACAGTTGAATAAAATATTGCCTTTTAAAAGAACTTTGTTGGCATAAGTCTTTATTCTAAGAATTCTTTAAGATGAACAATTGCAAACGTGTGACTAAACCCTCAAGTGCTTTATGTAAAAGCAGTCTTTTAAGGAGTTTTAATAGGTCCTTCGAAGTCATGAGTTAATATAATTTAACCAATTACAACAGTGAGAACGACGAAGTCAATTAATTGGAAATAGTGCAACAGTAAATCACTTCCACGTATGTTCAAAAAGTATGCACGTAACCTCCTGTCCTTCTACAATAAAGTATTTCGCAATTTATAATATAAACACCGTACCTTTTTAGTATTTTACTGGCTTCTAAAACGCTGTTCATGGCATTCAGATGTTCTTTTAACGTGTCATAAGAACTTAAAAACTGCCCAACATCAAACTCCGAGGATATTCGACTGGATCCCACAGTCATTTCTTTAGAAAAAGATATGAAGCAGGACGAGTGAGAAACTGTTTTTTCTTTCCGTATTCACATTCATTCATTCATTCATAGACGACTCAGTTTCATCTTTATTTATGAACTCGAAGTCTCGAACTCGAACCCATTCATTACAAGTAAACATTTATCATGCGGCAATCTCGTGACACAGCGTTCAAAAAGCGCAACTGATTGGCTGCTTTCACTATTCTGAGAAAAATTACTGAAACGCAGGGGAATGCTGGTGAAAAAAGGCGAATTTTCTCAGTTCTTTAGTGAAGTGTTGACGAAATCTGGCAAGTTTTCTCGAACTACCACGAAAATATAAAACGTCACGCTTAGACATGTTAATAGAAATTAAAAAGGATCATTAAAGTCAGGTGACCTGTGACCAGATCATTCATCTGTAATCACCACTGACGTTCTCCACAATTTGTAAATAAACAAAAACAACACAGTTCGCCATCCAGCGTTGAAAATAAACTACAGGCACACAAGTCGTTCATACATAGCTGATGAATGAATGAACGAAACATGCTTTGAATGCCCGAAGAATATTCCATGTGATACAATTAAATCCCCATTTGTACATTTGGAATTTACACAGATTTTGGTCATTACACTCGTTTTACAAGTCAAGGCGGGCCACAGACTATTTACCAGTCATAAAAATCTCTCTAGGTCTGTAAGAAAACGAAGCAAAACATAAGTCTATTTCGAAAAACATCGTCACGAAGCGAACTGTCTCATTAAAGACCTCACAGAAACATTTTGACTATCGTAAAGATCAACAAGAAGGACATCATTAGCACTTCCGGCAACTACGGCTCGAAAAGTCTTGTTCATTACATAAGTTCTGAACCAATGTGAAGTTTCCTCTCTCCAACCACCGACGCCTGCTTTCACACCAGCAAGACCACACTTAAAAGCTTGAGCCGACATGACTTTGAAATCTTTTGATAAAACCCTCAATGACCCTATGTCGACCGTCTCACGATTCCCAAAGTCAACATATAAAATGCGTGCGCATCCATTTTCATAAATAGCTTCAACTTTGCAACGACACCATTCACCATCAAAAAGAGAGGCATAGCATCCGCCAACTGCTACATCGCGCAACTTATCGTGTAAATTACGTAAATTGGCGTTTAATTGTTCACCCATTTTCGCATAGGCTTGAGCAATGTCCGAGACAGCCAACTGAGCCCAGAAACAGTTGGGGGAATCAACCCAGGAAACAAAAATGCGAATTTCATTTTCCGTTGGTAAAGAAACGCAAATTGTTGATGTATCTAAAGTGATAGCGCTGCCAGTGAGAGATTGATGTGACGTTGAACTTGTACCGTTGAAACACAGATGGGTTTCGTTCTTTGCAGCAGAAGTGGCCATACGTTTGTTATGGGAAAGGGTAAACACGGAAATTTCTTTCTTTTCGATGGATGTTGATCCCGAAACGCCGTTCTCGATAGCTAAATTATTGTTCATTATAGTCGTAAGCTTCTCATCGACATCACTATGATGCCCATTTTCAACTTTTGGTTGATGGAAATTTGTAACCTCTTTGTTTTTGGCCGTGATATTACAACGCTGACTTTCGTACAAATTGTTACCTATTGAGGACAATTGATGAGCAGAGGGAGAATTGCCATGTATGGGTGACACATTCGCTTTTGCAGGGTGCACATTACCTTGTGTAGGAGAGACCTTAGTTTGCGCAAGGGACACATAGGTTTCGTGACTTCCTGCAATGTCACAAGTCGCGCCTTCGGCTACCACAAATTCCTTCGCAAAACCAAACGAGACGAGTAATTTAGACAGCGCTACTTCATCACGTGACTCGCGATCGTAAACGTCCAAAAACAATCTGGTCTTGCTAATGTACACGAGACGAGCCTTCAAAATATTCCCAGTAACCTTCTTGCCGAAAAAAAGTTTAGCTTCATTCGACCAGACCATTCCGTAAAGTGGCGCCACTCTATCCAAACTACATAAAACAGCCCCAATGGCTTGAGAACGAAATTTTTCTTCCAGGGGACGGAAACTGTTTTCCTGAAGCAAAATCTGAAAACCAAAATCAACACTATGGACAACAAATCCTTCGGGCGTTTGTGACTTTACGTAAACTCGATAGACATTGTTGTTTGTGCCGTCGACAAAACAGCAAAATGAACCAACGGCCGGCTTGTATGAAGAACGGTTGCTATTCATGTAATGTTTCTTTAACTCGTCTTGAAGTACCTGGATGCGAGCAATATTTGTTGCGTTTTGCACCCAATAGGAATGAGGATGGCCTGAACAAGTAACTTTTATTTCGTACACTTGTCCAAGCTCCCTAATCCCAGAAGCAAGAATGGCAGGGCTCAAAATGTTTTCGTTAAAACGAGTTTTGATTTCTTGTGTTGTTTCTTGGCTTTTACAGGAAGAAGGCAAAGCACAGGAAAATAGATTGCTCGGATGTCTGGATGTCTGAGTTACCCACAAGGGAGGGCAACCGGCCATATCTGAAAGGCGATCAAAACAAAAACGTCTTAGCTGGTAATGGCAAATCATAATAACAAAATATTAATTCATAACGGCAAATCACAAAAACATTCTACGGGATGACAAAAAAAACATTACAAGAGATAAATTACCTTTGTTTAGCTCTTCGGCAATATCCACAACTTCACTATTGATGGCATACTGCAATTTTACATAAAACGTCGACTCGGACGAATCGGGCAACACAATACAGGAGAGCCGTTTTTCTAATGTTAACTTTTCCATAAATTCTCGACTGTGTTTTCCCCATATTTGATGCCTAGAGCCAAGGCGGCAACACAACGACAGCGGAGGAAACTGAAAAAAAGATTCTGCAATTTCAAGAAACTCGTTGGAAGACACAACTTGTGTGTTACCAAAGTCAATGAAGCGAATTGTGTAGCTTTCATTTTGGATCTGGATTATCTGTGCCCTGTACCAAATCTCATCCTCTTTAAATTTTGCACATCCCAAGTTGTTCGACGAAGCATTTTTAACCGGTTGCAGCTCCTTCATCGAGACATACTCGTTGAGGCTGCGCACGAGTTCATGCAGTCGACACAAGGAATCGTCATCAATTATCTGAACAAAAAATTCATCAGCCGACACAACTGAACTGACGACGACGTCAAATGGCAAGGATGATACGATCGGAGGCCGAAGCAAAGGCATAGAGTTAGTATTCTCTGCAAGAGGTTTCGTAATGATTTGTGTTTTTCTTGTAGCTAAACACAACTGTTTGCTTTGATCAGCTTGCTTTGGCCGATTAAGAGATGTGCAATCGTTCAAGTAAGTCAAAACTGATGCATCTGCAATGGGAGGACTTTCATTTCTGAGTCTGACACTACCATTTTCGAAAGCTGTTGATGGTGTAGATATTGAATCTGAAGGCATGACATGACACGATTGATCATTGAGCGGGATTTCTTTCTCTGTACAGCTCACATCTCGTCCATTGACGGTCAATTCATCGCGAGAGGCATATGTCGAATACGTTATTGGCCCATCGTTGCCATGGGTAACGAGGCTGTCACGAACAACAAATCCTGCTTTCATCATTTCCTCGTAAACCGAACACATTTCACCATTTACAACCATTTCTATATGAAGTATCAAAGCATCTTTGGAGCGTTCTTTGAAGGTAGCTAATGCGCTCTTATTTAACACCATGTTGCTGACAAATTGAACACATTCCTTGGAATAATTTGTCGAAGAGCTCGCAGCACCATACAGAGAGCATTTTGTGGCAAGTTTTGGAAAGGAAACCAGGGAGTCGGTGATCCGTCTAGTATCTCGAATCAAAACTGTCTCCGAGTTGCCAAAATCAATGAAAGTGACAAAAACTGTAGAATCTGCGTTGACAACGTCGACGCTGGCTCGATACCAAGTTTCATCAGTGAACTTTGCGGCGATGAGCTCGCCTGCAAACGGTATAAATTCAGTATATGACGAATCTTCATACGCAGCGCTAAGCATGGTAGATAACTGAGAAAACAAGCTTCTAGCGGTATCTATAAACCAAACCCAAAATAGAGAAGGATCGACAAAATGGCAAATAAATACATCAAAGGATTTTGAAGACGGCAGAACGTCAGGAAGAACTTCGGATGCCATTCGTTGTTGGTGGTCACTAATCTTCGAGACAACAGAGTTGGAGCTTTCATCCAAACTACCGTTTGAATTGCCAGCGCACTTATGTAGCTGAGAATCTACGGAGTATTGTTGTACAATGCTGTTGATCTTTTCGTTTACACTGACTCTGGACGTCGAGCCCCTTTCTTTCAAAATGACTTGAGGAATTGAGTTTGGTGAAGAGGAAACTAATTCGAAGAGAAATGTTTTCCCACAGATCAGATTTTCCAGCAATTTCTCGAGGTTATGCTCCATTCCCACGATAAGCGCGGGATCAACACCATACAGAGAAAATTGCTTTGCTTGTGGAGAAAGCTTGTTAAAGTCAGAAGGAAGTTCATACAAATCACCGACATCTTTCAACTCGACGTTCCCATAGTCAATAAAAATCACCCGTACTTTACCACCGCAGGTGTACTGGTCTATCCTTGCCCGATACCAGCAATTATCGACACTTAACCTGGTCAAACACAAATCACCAATGTCAAATACTTTGAGTTTCTCAAGGTTTCCTTCCGTAAGATTACTCGTCTTTGCAGTCAATTCACAAAAGTGTTGAGATTCGAGAGTTCGTGGAACAGCCCAAAAATTATTTGAAGAAAATGTAGCAGAAACGTAGGCAACAAATTCCTTATCCAAAAACGACTGCGAGATTTCGTCATTTGATAACTTGGAACTACTGTCACACATCACCTTAATATGAAACAGACAAAACACGATAAGAAAACAGCGCGACAAAATAACATGAACTAAACACCATATTACCCCTTCAGGAGAAGTTTTGGATTCTTCAAACCTTTCAAACAATACAGTCGCGCTATCTTCTTTTTCACTGGCGAGACTGTCAACTAATGTTTCACTCAAAAGCTCTTTGCCACTTTCCGAATCTTTGTCTGAAGTTACTCGCGCAGGCATGGTTGTTGCATCGATAGAAATGTCAATGCAGTCAAAATCGCTATCGGTTTTAAAGTTGTTGTAAGGTTCAACAGTTACTTGCTTTGGGAGTTCTGGTTTTTTGAATCCTGCATAGGTGCAGATCAATTTGTGTCTTGCTTTATCCTCCTTTTGACATTTTCGGCTGCAATATGGCGCCTTGCATTCGGAGCATCTCTTTGTGCACAACTTGTTGCAATTAGTGCAAGGATACTTGGGTAGTGTAGATCCTGAATGTCACAAAAAAAACATTTCATCAAGCATGTTTGAATGATCAATTGACTGTTGTTTTATTTTTTCTACACATACCAGACTGTTTCACTTTTGCTTCGTTCTTATGGGGCATTTCAGCAGTTCCAGAAGAATCTGAGGACACAATGTTGAGCACTTTGGACGATGGTTTTTCAAGATTTTCATGGTCAATACAGTTCAGAGAGTTTGGGACACAATCTTGATTCCTGCCCACAGTGACCAAAGATTTCTCAATCAACTCATGATTTTCGGAACTCCACGCTTCATCATCACTAGAAAACAGCAAACAAATTTATATCAAACATTACATTATATCATTTAAGAAAATTTTATGATTTTCATTGGTATATAATGTGAAGAAGCAATCTTGATGAATAATTTATGAGCATACCATGACATACAGTTTATTATTATCCTCATGTTGTAGATGATTGTTGGCTAACTGATCATCACCAGTTTCATCAGGCAAATTATTGTCAAAATCTTTATAATCAACGATTTCGTCAGTCTCATGTCTTCGATGAGCTACTCGAACGATCAGGTTTTTTTCACAACCAACATAAAAACCATCATACTCCTCAATTACTTTTATTGCCTCGCGCCATGTGGAAAATTTGACAAACCTAAAAAGTTGGGAGAAGCAATATAATTTCATTACAAAGATGAACGGGTAGCTATTTCAACACAGAAATTGATCACATAAAATGTTCACAAGTTTTTAAATGAAAGAGTTATGTATGAGCTAACTACTGCTAGATTATGTGACTTATGTAATACAATGCAAGCATACCCATATTTTGTGTCATAACTTGGATCTTTGGGTGGAAAAACTGCACAATGCTGAACAACACCAACATTAGAAAACAAATTTCTGATACCTTCCTGCAAAAAAATGTAAAGTTCCAAATTCCATGAAGAAGTACTTTCAAAAAATGCTACTTACAAATGACAACTATGGGCATGGAAAAACTATTTGCCCTATAACTTATGTTTTAAATACAAAGCTCATACTACTTGCCAAAAGCAAAGTTACAACATAACTGTGGACAAACTACCAATTCAACCACCCCCCCCCTCCACCACCAGCTAAACATCAACATTAATCATTAAAATAAGTTGGCTAGCTTTTTACAGATTTTCTGACACTTCACCTACATTAGTAATGCTTAGTGGAATATTTCCAATGTAAATTGAAACTTCCTCTTCACGATTGTCAGGGGACTGTCGAATGCTTTTCTCAGGGGATCTAAAACAAAATAACATTCAAGTCAACTAATTCGGTTTAAAGATTCCAAAGAAAAAAATTCATCAAAACTACATCAGGATGATAAAACATGGCTCACCGCTCACAAGGATCCTCCGCTTCGAGGATATTAAAGTTTTTGTAACAATTAAACTGAGGACTAGCAAAGTCTTCATCCATGGGATTCCAATCATCTATTCCTCCATCTGGAGGCTCAGGTAAAACATTCTGTTGCGAACTACGTGACAAAAGGTTAAACTGTAAAATTGATACTTCTACACTGCGGTCGTTAATGATTGAAAATGGTTTGAAACTCCAAAGTGGTCAATCAAAATTAACTTCGCAAGGTGAAGTGCCCATGTGCATGCAGCAATCTTACTTTAATGAATCAGCAAGGTTCTGGTCTAGATTTTCCATGTCGTTGTGTTGATCTTTTGTCAAGTGATTTTGTTGCCATGTTTGCGATGGTACATGAAATGCAATCGATTGTTTATTCGCATCACTCGCTGCCCAAGGCCGACCAAATTGCACTTGACTTAATCCTGAGCCAGAAGTCTCGAAGACTGTACTTTCTGCCATCATAAAGAGAGTTTAACAATGTCTATTTTCTCGGTGATTCATCTTCCAAGTTGCCACATTTGCACCCACATGGTTGGTCATAAACCAAAATGTTCTCTCATCATCACAGCCCACGTGGTTCTGATTGGTTCGTCAAATCCCCAAGGGCAAGGGGTCACTGTCACAGCAGTATTAATAGGGTATTTTTGGTAATACCATGTTATCATGAACAGTTTTCCAAAGGAAAAAAATTTTCCTCTTTATGTACAAATACCATGTCATTATGTGTAATATAAATATAAGCACATAGGGGTAGATTGTAGGTAGTCATGTGATTACGTTGTGATGATTTTCACCACAGCAGAAAGACGGGGGGAGGAGAACATTTGAATATTGAACAAAGCAATAGACAAAGCTCCGTGCTTGACTTGACCTCCGTCACTTCCGTCTTGTTTATCAACAAAAGATTCGTGAAAAAGAATAGTTTTGAAACTTAGGCTTCATAAAGTACAAGTTGAATTGTAAAGAATTAAAGTTGCTGTAGTCTATCGAATCGTCGCCTTAAGAATATGTTGCGCAGTGAGCGAAACGTAATCGACAAATTTGCTGTGGATTTGAAAAGCGATGTGCTTCCCATCGATCTTCTTCCGTTCTTAACTTGCCTCACTGAGGACGATCGTGAACAAATTCAGTGTAAGCAAGATAGAGAAGGACCCAGAAGTGCCGTGACTATTTTACTCGACAGACTGAAAAAAAGAGAGAAGGGTTTTGAGCAATTTCTAAGCGCACTGGAAGACAATGGTTGTAAACATCTTCAGAAAATGCTTTCTCAAGCTCTCCAAAGTGAGCTAGGTACCAACCATCTATATTTACGATGTAAAGATACAATTCTTCTCAATGCGAACAATATCTTTTTTCTGTGACGTGATTATTTGTTTTTGTAATTTGCTCAACTTTTTAGTGAGTTATATGTAATTATTGACGTGTGACTTTTGTTTAGTAAATTGGCGAGTGTCTCGCTTGAGTAGTTTAATCAAAACTCTTGCTGATACCTTCACAAGTTAGGAACACTATCGTTATTTATTTTGTTGTTATTGATTTTTATACTATTGTATTTGAACAGATTCCCAATACATTATCAACTATTAAAAGTACTTTAAAAAACTTACTGCTCTATATGTAACAAATTCTCACAGTCAAACACTGTAGTACGTGCCTATGTGGTTAAACATTTTCAAAATTTTATAGAAAGTAAAGTGGTTCCAGATGAAAAGCCAAAACTACCTCCAATGACCAGCAAAGACAAAACAAATTCAGATCCACAATCCAAGTCACTTAAGACACCAACAACAGAAACTTCTAAGCAATCCTTCAAGACAAGCTCTGTACCTAAAAAGTCTACAAAGAAAATGCTACCAAAGGAGAATACAACAAGTCCACCAAAGCCAAAGACCGATGCCAAAGTGCAAAATGAAGAACCTTTTGTAAAGTTGGTACGAAATACAGAAGATAAAAACATTCCAAAGGAAAAATCTGATGAAGAATCACATAACACTACTATGGGAAACAGTGATACTGATTCTATTTCAAAATATGACACATTTATTTGTTATGCAAAGAAAAATTCTGATGTTGCTGTAGAGTTAAAGACATTTCTTGAAAATGAATATCTAAAGGTTTGCATTGACTTTGAAAACTTTATTCCTGGTGCAACTGTATTAGACAACATTTGTGAGAGCATTAACTCTAGTGGCAGCACCATATTCTTACTCTCACCAGCATTTCACACAAAAAAATGGGCAAAGTTTGAACTGGAAAAAGCAATACTTGATTACAACAAATCTCGAGAGCTTGGAAAACTTAAGAAAATCATACCTGTCTTGCTTGAAGAATGTGAGGTACCAAGTGAATTGGAAATGTTTACAGAAATTGACATGAAAAGATTTGATTCTCGTCAAAAAGGTTGGCAAAAGTTGGCTGAAGCCATTGGACATAAGTCTTTACATAGTGATAACTTAATTGACAATGACGCAGTAGTGAATAATGTTGAGTCTGTTGATGAAGAAATTAGTGATGAGTTCACTCGTGTTCTTGATGTTGATGGCCAAGAAGGTGAGGAAAAATTACAGGATGACAATGTCTCTACTATAGAAAACGGTTGTCATAGTGAACTTGATGAAAATAAAACAAATGCTGCTACATCAGATGATCCATCTGAGAATGATGTTTATGATAACTTTGATGAAGAACCCTGCGCGGTTTGTGATGATGGTATTACGGAAAATGTTGATGATAATATTGAAAATGAAGGTAGAAGCAATGTTGAAGAAAGTGATCTCATTGAAAATGAGAACTCTGAACTTTCTCCTGCTTCCAATGAAGATGTGAAAACTAGGAACGTACACCAAAACAACATTGAAAGTTTATAAATTTTACGGGCTATAAACGAGTCAAAATTTCATTAAACATTTTTACAATCCTTTGAAGCAGTTGTTTCATATACCACTACTTCAAGGGCAAGGAAACATGGTTTCTAGCTCATCAATAAAGTGATCTTCTTTTTACAAATGTCTGTATCTATATTTACGTATTTTTCAACAATTACCTGTGTATTATAGTTAGAGTGAGATAAAGCAGAAGGAAAGACTTCACTGAATGCTAGAAGAACTATTCACGTATTAACTGCATTCAATTTGGAGGTAAAAGCTTTTTTGCGCATCTTCGTAGTCTTAATTGTTCAAATTGATGTGATCTGCGTTGGGTGAAATTCGTTGTTGGTTGCCACGACAGTCAACGTGTGAAGTAATAAAGCTTACATCACAACTCATTAACACATTTTGCTAAACAGCATCGTTAGCAAACGCTGCAGAAGTTTAAAAACATCATTTTGTTGTTACTGTTATCTGGAAAAGCTGCTCATCGGATCTTCGGTGTTCCGTCTCTTGATTCTGTATGCCTCTAATTCCTCAGCCGTTACTTCGTGATAGTCGCGTTTCAATGAGTTATAAGTGATAAAAGTTAAGCAAAATTATATTCATTTTACTACAAAAAAACATTGCATCAACCATCATTAGATGACGTTTTCGAGGTTTCGGGGAGTTAAAAAAAACGAGGTGTAGAAAAAGCTTGATTAATTCAAACTAAAGCAAATCAATTCAAATTAGCTTTAGCCCACATTTTTATTTAAGCAAGCTTGTTTTGTTTTAACACGAAAGAAGTGAAAATCTTTTATCTGCAGGTGACTTTATCCGCACGAAAATTTAAGCCTTCTTCATCCGATGCAGTTTTAGCTATATCAGCACAGGAAATGAAGACACGCCATCGACTTTTTAAACCAGGCACAATAGACGAGTCTCACTTCTTTGTGAAAACTGTTCTTGCTATGTCAAGACAAGGAGATCTTTCAGAATGACCTAAAAAACTTTCTTTACTGAAGTAAATGCTCGCAATTAAAGGATATGATCTTTTACGTTCGTCCATTTGTAGGAGCTTATTCGCTTCTTTTTGTTGGTTTTCCTCTTCGATCAAAGCCTGAAAAAAATTAAAAAATTTCTTGGCATTTCTCAAACTCATCTTAACTTAGGCCCAAAAATATTTCACTACGGTTCATGTTGCTCGTGTTCCACCAACGTTTTTGTTGTTTGATGCCGTTAGCAAAGAAATGTACAAACAATTTACCTTTTTCAATTTCTCTCGGTCTAGCTCATCCGAGTTTTCGCTTTTTCTGTCATTTTTCTTCCTTTCTTTAGATCGCTTTTCGTGATGTAACTTTAAAAATATATTTTTTAGACACAACTTTTTGTAAGGCAAGAAACGACTTAACTCAATAGACGAAGAATGTTCGTTACATGTATATTCTTCAAAAAATCCGTCAAAGACCAATCATCACGACATTTGGCTTTTAATAACATTGCATTTCGTCAACTTACCTCTGTTAAAGATTTAGGATCACCAACGTCGTTGTTTTCGATCGATGGGAATTCTTGCTGAAATGAAAAATAATTTCACCGTTCTTTGATTAAAGCCTAAACTTCGGATGAATATTGCTTGAACATTAACTTTATATTAAAAAGCTAAATATGCTTCGAAGGAAAGCACTACAAAAGCAAGCCTCATAGTCTATATGGATATCACGTGCTATGCACGACCTCAATGTTACATGCAAGTGGTTTTTAGCGTACGTACTTACCGCGTTCACCCTTTTCCCAGCTTCACCCGTACAGTATGAACCGCGTATAAGCGAATGACAACAACTGTAGCCCCATTTACCATCGACCCAATAAGAACCCCACACGGACTGAAATCATACAAAGGTGTATATTGCTAGTGTTAATGATAGGTAAAATTCTTCAAGTACATTTCGATCCCTTCTTATCCCTCGTGAGAATAACAATTTCAATGTAAGAATTTTGTACGCTAACTGTTTGCTGGCGGAGTATATGATATGGAGCATGAAATATCTGAGACTCCAAGCTCACCATCTACTCTATCACAATACATCCTTCAAAACTGTTGATATTGCCGAGCCGACATGTGTGATTATAAAGTAAATGGTTTGAACCCGGTAGTATCGTTACATGTTTGTAAATGATGATCGTCCAGGTTGGTATAGTCCTGAGAAGGACTGTTTTTGTTGTTGTTGACTGACGTTTCGATAACCTTAGTGGTAGTCATCTTCAGAGTCAAAAATGAAGACATTTTGACCTTCTCAGGACTATACCAACCTGGACGATCATCATTTACAAACATGTAATGTGTGATTATAGCTGGCAAATTCATCAGCATTAAAATATTAACTTACGGTATGATTATTAATGAACACATCTTCCTCGTACTTTGATTTTTGAATGGCTTTTTCTTGACCTGAAATGAACAGGAGAAGAGGAGAAAAAAAATGCCAAAGAGAAGAGTATCGCAACATAGACATCAATGGAGGTGTTTCATATCTTAGCTACCTTTCACTACTTCACCAGTTCTTGAGTATTCAACATAGTTTTCCTACAAGAAAACATAATAAAACAATTGAAGTCGAAGCAACAGTTACATATATGAACAGTCAATGGAAATATCTGGGTGTTTATACATTTTGACAAGTCGAATATTACCGTTTGCGCGAACAATAGTTCCTTCGGTGGTGCGTCCAAATGTTCTTCGCCACCATACTGAAAATTGGAAAAAATATAAATTGGGAATATAAATAGAAATGAAAACCGCGATGATATAATCGGTTGACGAAGAAAACCACAAAGGCGCTTGAATCAGAAAAAATCAACGCTTGAAGAAGAATAAGAACAAGGATTTTATGCAACATAAACTCCCCCTCCCCCCCCGCGATAAAACATCCATACCTTCTCCAGTATTCCACCTTTAAGATCTTTTTTATAATCACTTTTCTTAACTTTGTATTCACGATGCAAAAGTTCCAATTTGGTTGGATCGGCTTGAAGATGAACATCCGTGCCTTTTTCGTACGCCTCCCACGCGAACACTTCAAAGAGAAATTAGCGACGTGATTCACATTTATACCATTACGGAACTGCATGCATAGTCGATTTAGTAAGACTTACACTGAGTATTCGCCATGTTTTTCGTGTCACCTGAGTAGCGGACGAAGTTATCACCTTGATACGTCACTGCTCTAGAAAATACAACAATTTTAGGGATAAGTCGAATCACGTGACTTACACGTCATAAGACATTGCTCGGCGTTTGGGTGAGCTCTTTTCGACACATGAAATAGCAACTAAAGAATGCGCAAAAGAGCTCTGCGCACACCAAGCTATTCACTCAGCATAAAAATCACAAAAACTTGACAGGTTTTCTTAAAAGTTCTAAGTCATCAGATACCGTCCATAAGCGTGTATGGATAGTCATATTACTAACTTTCCCGCAATATCCTTTTGACCAAATGGATTGGATCTCATCGACCTCGTTTTCGGATCATAGTGAGCAGAATTCAAATCCAAGTTGTACAGGTACTGCATAAAAGAACGATCACGTGACCACGCTTCTTAATTCAAGTAAAGTTTGTATATTTTGCACTTCTCAACATACCTTCGCTGTATCTTCTCGAATACGCAGATTTCTTACTGTCGTCCTCCTATGGTGAAAAGAAAATGCTCAGCAGATAACTTTTTAAAAATATGAAAGCTCGCACTGATCTATGAAAGCCAACTTTTTTCTGAACAATAAACCAAATTTTACATTTAAATACAAAGATGGACAACATAGATGAACAGTTTTTGTAATGAAAACAGAAAATCATGAAGAGACAGTTCAACATTAACACCAAAGTCTGCTAAGCTGCAAGTGGATACTGGTGGATTGAAGGGGCAACTACATGACCTATCTCACCTCTCTGTGGATACTGGTGGATTGAAGGGGCAACTACTATGATCTATCTCACCTCTCTGTGGATACTGGTGGATTGAAGGCAACTACCATGATCTATCTCACCTCTCTGTGGATACTGGTGGATTGAAGGCAACTACATGATCTATCTCACCTCTCTGTGGATACTGGTGTATTGAAGGCAACTACATGATCTATCTCACCTCTCTGTGGATACTGGTGTATTGAAGGCAACTACCATGATCTATCTCACCTCTCTGTGGATACTGGTGTATTGAATGCAACTACCATGATCTATCTCACCTCTCTGTGGATACTGGTGTATTGAAAACAACTACCATGATCTATCTCACCTCTTACTGTCAAACTTCTGTCCCGGTATAATGACATCATCAGCATATTTATCCTCATCGTCATCGTCATCGTCACTTAATTTCTCCTACGGACATAAAATGTTATGCACGTAAGTGACAACTGAAACGTCATGATACTGGGTCAAAAGGGGGAAAGGGAATTCAAAATTCAAGAACGCACTTTCTCCTCAACTTTCTTTCCGTCCATTAAATCTTGATGCAGTTTATCCGACTTCAGCTGTTGTTTCGCCTACAAAGAAATATCAGTAAGCTTCGCTTTAGAAAACTTATAGATAAAGATGAGGTCCATACATAAGCGCACGGGAGCTATCATTTCTGGAGGGGGGAGTAAGAAATTTTCCCCAATTCACAAAGAAGGTCCCGCCGTAATTTCGCCCGACTAACGTTAAAAATTTGCCCAACTTTTCAATCTTAACTGGCCACCTGTCCCTTACGCCCATGGATCTATAAAGTACTCGTATCAATGATATATATAGATCAATCGGAGAGTAGAATATTTAGATGAATGAAAAAGAGAACTTTACTCCATGATGAGTACTCGCAGTGCTACTGGCCAAGAGGTTCATTAAGTGAGAATACGATGATAAGAACAATTTCGAAGTTCGGTTTCTTTGTTCACAAAAACTTTCGCTTACCATTTCCATTTTTTGATATTCTTCTAGCACCCTTTGGTGTTCTTCAGGATCATATCCAACCCATCTTAAAATAACGAACACCATGCAAAAATCAATGGCGAAGTTCTCGCTGTGTACATAGCTACAGCGACGTATTACTGAACAATCCCACTTCATATGTAAACCATGTATACCTGTCTCTTTTGCCATCGTAGTCAAAGCTATGTTGTTGCGGGACATATTCGTCGGGTTTTATATCTTCTCCGGTGAATTTAGCACCTACACGTCTAGGACGCTACCAAGTTAAGTGAAATAAATACTACAGATTGTAAAATAAGCAACGCGATATACGAATGCCATATTTTCATACTTTAAAGATCATTTTATTAAATTACAACATGCAGGGTGAAATCACAAGAGTCGTTTAAATGTTTCTTGTTGTGCGTAGATTACCGTGAAGCATTGACTTTAAACTTTAAGCCCTCTGAATATAACAACACGCCCATTGTATTAGCCCATCATATATCGCTCACGAAAGTAACACGTGCAGGTCTTACAGTCGAGAGTCTAAGGTAATCCTTTAATCATGCAAGTGATTGATTTAAAATGATAACCGGATCCGTATTTAGGCTCTACTATCCTCGATGTTCAGATAGGCAAAATTCCCATTAAAAAATTCATCATCTTTGACAGTTAAACAATGGATAACCGACGCCACTAATCAATCTCATCAGACAACAAAAGTTAAAAGAGATTTCAAATACATAATAATCATGAAAGAAACCTCAAGGCAGTCTTTTTTCTTGTGAGTAATCGCACCACAGTTTTCACAGGCTCCTTTTCGAAATTTTATCGCTGCAGTCTAAAGATTTAGACAGGTTACATTACATAATTTTCAAAACGATGAAAAATCACCAACGTGTAACTCACTACCTCTTTCACACCACGTTTATACGATGCATCAATTTTAGCAAACTGTTTTTGCCTTTCTTCCTGTGGCCTTTGATGCTTGAGAGTTGGTCTAAATATTGAGAAAAATCATTTACGGTCTGCATTTGTATTTTACACAGGACATGGTTTGAGTTAAAACAATCTTAAAACTTTTCATTGTGGAATAATATTCATTGCAATGTTATGTGGTGTTCAAGACTGTGAAAATTAACACTAAGTTTTTTTGGCCAAAGCTGTAGTTTTTTATCCCGACCAGATCCAGAACCTGAGGTGAAGGTGAAAACCCTTGAAAACTACTCTTTGCATCAGCAAGTTGCTTTGAAAGTTCAAGATGTTGATGTTGAACTTCCGATATTGATTGCTTTACACTGAAGTCAACAATTTTTGTTCTTCACATACTTTTATATTTCAGTAAACAAACAAGTTGAATATATGATTTTGCATCAAATTTAAAAATCCAAGCCAGCAACTTCAGCAACAAGCTATACGAAACAACACAATATAAACTACTTAACATACCCAGATGCTCCATAGTACCAAGGCGCATCAGAAATATATTGAGGAATATGAGGGTTGATGTCTCTAGATAAAGCAAAATATTGAACGTATCAGATATTATGAAAAGATTTACACAATTCATAAATAAAGTACTTTAAGCACTACTTTACAAGATCTTCAGTGGTTTAAAAAACCAAGTAATTTTAATTATCGCATAACAAGACAACACTTGGACATAGGATTTTATAAAGTGAATGGTTCAGACACACATGACATGTTTTCTCTCACAATATGTGTTATATTTATTCCACATACAATCTAGAATTATTATATAAACTTTAAAAATTTAAACAATAAACAAACTAGTATATTTTAAATTTATTTATATATAACGTGAATCATTTCTAAGTAATATATTTTTTAATTTGAAATGCTTCGCAAAATTCATAAATAATGAGATATAAATTGGTTGAACTTGAAATCGAATGTTTGAAGTAGAAGGAAACTGTTAAGTATTCGCAATCACAAAAATTACGAACATAAAAAGGCGCAAGATGGTTAGCCTTTTGACAAGTAAAAAGAAATTTAGACGGTACACATACTTTCCTGTTTCATCCTGCAAAGCTGGTGCAGTTCCTGCCTTTCTAGCTTCTTCTAATTCTTTTTCTTTCTTCCAATCTGTTCTTGTCATTTTTGCTGAGAACTTGCCGCAGAAAGCGCCATTTTGAATTATGAATTTTTCGTTTACCTCCCCCCGGATTTATTTCTAAATACATGTTTGTTGAATTTGTATTTTTTGTATATTCTTAGTTATTTTAACAATGTTATTTTGCGTTTTAAGTCATTTAATGTAAGCAAAAGAACACACAAAAATCAAGGTTATATGATATATGCTAGTATGTACATCAGTGAAAATGTAAGCTTAAATTATAAAATGGAAATGTAGAATATGAGGGCAGGAGATATTCCATTTTTGATTTTATAATTTCATAGGGCAATAGGCAATCCCATAAGGAAAACAGAAATCCATTTTTTTCTTTAAATGGGAAAAAGCAGTACATTTTTCTGTTTCCACATTCACAATGACCAGCTCAAGTGGGATTATCTTACCTGCTTCATGTATTTAGCCAGAGCTCATCAACGAAATCTGGCCACGTGACACGTCAATCATTTTGACATTTTCATAAATCACTGCCGTGGACAAAATGGACCGAAGTGCACAATGTTGGTACAGATTTAAAAATCAATGTTAAAGTAATAATATAAATTCACAAGTCAATGGAAACTAGGAAAAGACACTAAATTTATTGCTAATGTTATGCATCCATCATGTAAAAGATTCGGAGTTGAAATGTTCATATCTTACGAAGATGACTACAAGACTTCATGGCGTCCACATGGTAAATTATAATGAATATATTTGTTATATTTCAACATCTCTAGCCTTCTTCATCTTCCCTTTGCTTTAGGTGTCTTTCATAGACATTTGTCTGTTTTCATTGAACATTCTAGTCAGCGAATATAAGTCTAACTGTTATTTTTGTCGTACGAAGAATGTACACGCTTCGTTAACGTTTGAAAGATATTTTGAGTCTTTTGGTTGCTCCGTTTGTCGTAATTGAAAAGAATGCAGCTTTTTTCAATGGGCAGATGAGTTTCCAAGCTATATGTTTATTGAGGCACACCAAAAATCATAGACCCATCACGACCATCGATAAACATTTAGCAATTTTGCGATAAACTACAAAAGTTAGTCAAAACTCAAAGGTGTGATGACTATGAACGGGCATTCAGTCATACCTGTCATTTATTCTTTAATTCTTCCTAAAGAAATGAAGAAACATGTCAAACATGAAATATTATGTAATGTAACGAACAAAATGATCAAAAATGCAAGTCGTTTCTTAAAGCCAAATGAAAACAAGAAATCGCATGTCTTAAGTTTTCATGGTTTTTTTAAAGACATAGCATGTCTTGGCTGTATAAATAATGTTTTATTTTCTGTTTTAGAAAAATCTATTTAATGATGATGCAATTGAATTCTTTTTGAACGCTTTTCAAATTCATGGCTACAAGAAGATAATTTGTGTAGGTACTCCTAGGTATGTTCAAATTTCATCCAAACCATGTACCATGCTGTTCTAATGAATATTTATTTGGATATTCAGGTTTTCTTTTACTTTTATTTAAATATCTTTTGTTTTAATGTTTAATGTTCTCGTGTAGAATATATGAACTAGAAAAGCTGGTATGAATAACAATATCTTATTGGATATTATAGTCTGTAGATGTGTAAATTGTTGAAGAGTCACTTTGATGATACAGAGGGAATCATAACTTCAAACTTATAGCATAAGGGAAGAAGGGGTAACAAAATGCAAACAATTAATTTTCTTCCAGCTCCTTCATGTCGGAGAGTATGATGATCTATTAATATAATTACTCGAAAATAAAAATTCACTACAAATATTGCATGTTAACCAATAACATCACTTCAGATAAGCTTGACGCTGAAAAAGATCACGGTAGAAATGAAAATAGCTGTGATGATGGAGATGAGTATTTTGATTTGATGCCTAATCTTTCGGCTACGCTGCGAGAAATTCAAGAATTCGGAATGAATTTGAGGTGTTGCGAATGCTTGGAAAAAGGAGGGTTTGCTTCAGTTGTCAAGGTAACTTTTCATCACATACATCGTTTAAAGAGACGGTAATTTGGTCATGTGAATGAAAGTTTTTACGTGTTTTGAAAATGCCATATATACGCTTAGGTTCGTAATAAATTGTACGGCTGTCTTTATGCGATCAAAAGAATTCCTTTGAATCTGAAAATTATGCTTTTTAATCGCAAAATTACTAGAGAGGAGAAGTTACTTTCTAGATTGAATCATGAACATATTTTAAGGTGAAAAGAAATTTACAATCCAAAATTAATCAAAATTTTATAACATAAGGTTGAAAGGGATGTTCAATTTAGAAGATACAAATTGCTTGGCTTAATAAATGTTATCTTTTGTAGAAACTATTATAAATGTTTAGATAATCCCTTTTTCCATGAATCCCATGGATGCTTTCGTTCATGACGAGAGAGTTATATTGTATAAGGATCAAGGCTCTCTTTCATCACGAGAGAGTTATGAGAAAGTTACATTGTAAAACGTAACTAGTAAAAAGTATAAACTTGCTTAAAGTTGGTCTGAATTATAAGTCACAAAGGCAGAAGTTTTTTAAACCTTTGCAGTATCCATGGATGTTCTAGTTTCTTTTATGAGAAGAATTCTTGTAAAGAAAAAAGACAAATTTTGAAAACAAAAAATCCCGTGTTCGATCCATGCCTTCCGATACCCCGAGATAGTTTAGCTTTATATCTTTCTGATTTAATTCTCTCATAGTGTTAGTTAAGGGAAGCAGATAATCTTGTTTGCCATGAAGTCCACGGATGGGTTGCTTGTGATACATGAGAAACAGTAAATGAGAGAATTAAATCAGAAAGATATAAAGCAATAAAAGTTGTATAAAACATGTTTTAAGTTATCTTGAATTGTAAGTGTCATAAAAAGGAACAGTTTCAAAAGAATTTAATTTAAAGCATTATTTGGTTTATTTTATTTTAAAAAGATAAAATTCGAAAGCAAAAAACCCCGTTTTCGGTCCATGCTTCCCGATACCTTCTTAAGCCGAGGCACTAGAACGCCGCATGTTAACGTTTCGGTAGGAGATTTCGGCCCCTCCACGCTATCCTACTTGGGAGATGCAATAGCAAGCTTCCGCCCATCAGACCCCGAGATCACCTGCGATAGGCTTTGCTCGGGGTACGCAGGGAGAGTGCGGTCGCGACCCGAAACGTCTGGGCCCCTAAGCCACTGCATACATATCGCACCCGGCTTCCACTGCTAGTTGACATCTACTATATGAAGTTTTAGCTTTATATATATATACAAAATTTTTAAGGCTTACGAAAGTTGTGGTATTATCAAAGTCACTAGTGCGCATGCTCAGATTATTTCTTTGATATTTTGCGACAAAGTGAGCTAATTGCCCCACATGTAGTGCAAGTACTTATAGTTAGTCGTTGCCATGACTATGAACAATTAGTCGAGTAGACTGCGCATGCTCGAGCGCATGCGCAGATGATTTCTCTATTAAATTGTTATTAAACATGCTATTTACTTTAAAATCGGTGCCAATAGATGCAGTTGGTCGTTGCCATGACCATGAACTTGGACAGCTGGTCCCGTCGACTTCGCATGCTCGAGCTAACTGCGCATGCGCAAAAGATTTCTCTATTAAATTGTTATTAAACATGTTATTTATATTAAAATTGGTGCCGATAGATGCAATAGGTCGTTGCCATGACTATGAACTTTGGCAGTTCGTCCAGTCGACTGCGCATACTCGAGCAGACTGCGCATGCGCAGATGATTTATCTGAAAATTTGTGAGTGAGCGAGCTAATTACTCTATAATCGGTACTAGTACATACAGTTTGTCGTTGCAATGACCGTAAATTTGGAGATTAGGTGGAGTTGATTACGCATTCTCAGATTGATTCTCAGTTAATTTGTAACGGAGCGAGCGCTGAATTTGCTGCTTGTCTATATGCCCTTAGCAAATTTTTAATCATATATTTTTGGCATGTTCTTTGTTTTTTAAGTCTGGTTTGACAAATGCATATCAAACTCATCAACATTTTGTTAGACCACTCGTAATAGCTGTGACAATGTTAGAGATGTTTTTATTTTTGTCTATAACTTTCTATCTGCATATTTTATGCATAAACAATGCTCTAATTTTTTGCGACAGATATTATAATTTATGGATTGAGGTAGTAGAAATACTTGAAAATGAAACTTCCAACAGTGAAACAAAATCGAAACTAGACAGAGGATAAACAACGACGCCAGGTTTAAGATAGCTTGATGAAATCCAACGTAGTTAAAGCACCTTGCTCACATTAGAGAGTTTTTGATGAGGACTCGTTGACCAATGAAAATGTCAATGTGCAATCAAGCTAGAAAGAGAATCTGAAAGATGAAGATAAGTGATGTATGGATGGAAGTGAAATATATTTATTTTTGTCACAATTAATTAATTAAAAGTTTGGGAAACCTTTTACCACCTCTCTTGATGCTTATAAAGCACATAGTGAACACAAGAATACCCCGAGTCTATGTAGGTGTTGACAGTTTGTTGAGTTCATTGGGTTTCACATAGGCTTACGGTTATACTGTGGAGTGAGGATGAAAAGTTGAGCAGTAAGGATAGAAAGTCGAGGCTGAAGTTAAAAAGTAAAGGTTGAGAACACAATCTGTATTTTTGTTTCCTTTTTGTCAAGCCTTCGCTTATCTCATTCACTTCAACCAAGTAGTCAACCCCTTCAAAATTGTAATTGCTCTAAAGGAACACGTGACTTTTTTGACCAATTAAATTTGATAATTGGCACTAACTTTGCCGATCCTTCACGCGCATGTTTACAAGGATTTTTCCTAATACAGTCTTTATCGTAAGTATTATGTGAAATATTGCATTATTTGTCCAATAAATAAGATTTATAGCATCACAGTGTGTTTAACTTGTCAAATACACGACTATTTGTCTTGAAGGTATTGAAAAAAATCTTCCACGAACTCAGCAAACCTGTTGTCGACATGTCCAAGCAAAGAGACTTTCTCACGGCTTGCTTTCTTTGGTACAAGGTACGATGGTTTTCATGATTATAAGAAATAAATACTAACGGTTTGTTTACCATTTCCTGAAAATATTGCTGAATATTTGTATTTTAGTAGAAGAAATCTTAGACAAGTATGATGTCTCACTAGTACATTTCATATAGTTTCATATTCATTTGCCTACACGTGACAAGTGAATCAAAACATCTACAAAAACTGTAGACGTTTTGGTTAGAAAGTTATGAGTCTCAGGAGTTTAGATAGCATGGTTGGATATATGTTTATTTATAATTATTAACTACTTATTCGCTTTGCAATATGGTTTAGTGTGTATATTATTGTGTATTTTTATACACTTAAAGCTAAAACTAATTATTGTTCTTTGACTTCAACTACCCCCAATAACTTCCTAAACTTTTGAAATTGAACTTTCGAGAGTCCCTTGGTCATAATGTCACATAACAATACTTGATAGAAACGATGTTACTTTCGACTTGTTCTCAAATATAATGATACCACACATCTATATGTTTAGCTCTATTATGGAACTTGTAGGATTTCTGGTGAGGTTAATAAAGTGGTTAGGTGATAGGTTCCTTTTGCATAAGCCAATATGACACGATCATCCCAAGATTAGCTTTAGTTGGCTGTAGTCACATTCAAACGTCATGTGCTGAGTTGCACCAGAATGGATTATCCAGTCACATCTACTTTCATTTCCATTTGTAATTAACGCTACTCATCAGTATCTTCTTGACAATTTTCACCTTGTTCATTTTCATCTTCTTTGGCACAATGTGCAGACCCTTTCCTTTGTTGTGGAAATTATGCTTAAATCATTCTTTCTTTTGGGACAGTCTCGTGCAAAATGTCCTCTTTTTTTACATGAGTGAATAATTGCTTTAAAAGAATGCTGATGTTCATTTTCATTCTTGTTGTAGTCCTTTTTCTTGGTGCTATTCACAGGCTTGGTATTAGTCTTAGTACTGGTTTGTTCTTAGCCTTGCTATCAGTGATAGTGTTAATCTAAGTGCTGGTGTTGCTCTTATAGATGGTGATAGTATTAGTCATAGTGTGTAGTGTTAGAGATAAACTTTAAGTGGGCATTAGTCTCAATCTTGGTGTTAGTGTAGTGTTTATCTTCATGCAGATGTTAGTGTTAGACTTGGTTTTATTGATAGTATTAGTTATAGTGATTGTATTAGTCATTTAGTGGTTTTAATACTGATGTTTGTCTTGGTGTTTATGATGGTGATAGTGATAGTATTAGTCATAGTGTGATGTTGGTCTAATCCTTGCTGTTTGTGATTGTGTTAGTCTTAGTGTGGTGTAGGTCTTAATACTGATGTTAGTCTTGCTTTTGATGTTTGTGATAGTGATAGTATTAGTCATAGTGTGATGTTGGTCTAATCCTTGCTGTTTGTGATATTGTTAGTCTTAGTGTGGTGTAGGTCTTAATACTGATGTTGGTCTTGGTTTTGGTGTTTGTGATGGTGATAGTGATAGTATTAGTCATAGTGTGATGTTGCTCTAATCCTTGCTGTTTGTGATTGTGTTAGTCTTAGTGTGGTGTAGGTCTTAATACTGATGTTAGTCTTGGTGTTTGTGATGGTGATGGTGATAGTGATAGTATTAGTCATAGTGTGATGTTGCTTTAATCCTTGCTGTTTGTAATTGTGTTAGTCTTAGTGTGGTGTAGGTCTTAATACTGATGTTGGTCTTGGTCTTGGTGTTTGTGATGGTGATAGTGATAGTATTAGTCATAGTGTGATGTTGCTTTAATCCTTGCTGTTTGTGATTGTGTTAGTCTTAGTGTGGTGTAGGTCTTAATACTGATGTTAGTCTTGGTGTTTGTGATGGTGATGGTGATAGTGATAGTATTAGTCATAGTGTGATGTTGGTCTAATCCTTGCTGTTTGTGATTGTGTTAGTCTTAGTGTGGTGTAGGTCTTAATACTGATGTTGGTCTTGGTCTTGGTGTTTGTGATGGTGATAGTGATAGTATTAGTCATAGTGTGATGTTGCTTTAATCCTTGCTGTTTGTGATTGTGTTAGTCTTAGTGTGGTGTAGGTCTTAATACTGATGTAGGTCTTAATACTGATGTTAGTCTTGCTTTTGATGTTTGTGATGGTGATAGTATCATTCATAGTGTGATGTTGGTCTAATCCTTGCTGTTTGTGATTGTGTTAGTCTTAGTGTGGTGTAGGTCTTAATACTGATGTTGGTCTTGGTGTTTGTGATGGTGATAATGATAGTATTAGTCATAGTGTGATGTTGCTTTAATCCTTGCTGTTTGTGATTGTGTTAGTCTTACGTTAAAAAAAGTAATTTTGTTTTGTGTATTTCTTTTTATAATTAGGTGTTTTTGGTGGTGTTAGTCGTATATCGAGTCGCAAGAAAGAATCGTTTTGAAGAACTCTTTGGAATCACCTGTGTACGATACATACATAATAAAGCATGTTACATCTAAACAGCCCGACTAAAAGGTGAACAGGAAACAACGACAGCAAGTGCAATGGCAGAACAACGATGAAATTGAATTTAACAAAGTGAGCATTTTTCGAGAAGAATTTGGGTATACAAACCGATCAACAGCTAGAAATTTAGATAAACGTCAACGTTGATGTTGGGAAAGAATTTGCTGTTGACTGAACGATATTCTCAGCGTGGATTGCACGCAAATTATTAACTGTCAAAGCGGAATTATTACGAATTAAATTACTACGAGTGAACTACGACAAGTGCCATTGGGTTGATAAAGCTAATATCGACAGCAGCCGCTAAAAGAAATCTGCATTGCTTAGCCGTAAGAAAACGTGCTGCTTTTGAAACACTTGTCTCTTTGATTTTCTAAAGAAGACATAAGTAACTATAGATGTTTTACTAATGTATTATTAAACTAACATTAATATAAATGTATATATTTGTGCAACTCTTTCACTCTATATATGTACACTCCTTCTTCGTGTAATTTTTATGAATGTGATTTTTGGTTTGTTGCTTTATCTTTAGCTGGAAGTGTTCTGCTATAATTTTTATTCGAGTCCTTCAATGGTCTATTTTTTGCAAGGTATGGCAATACCAGAAAACTAGGGAAAATTTCGAAAATAGTGCTGGTTAATAAAACAAAAATGGGATTTCTATTACTAAACTTTTCAAGAATGGAATGCGACACTTATAAATTCAGAAAAAACCGCTCTCCGACGAGGAGAGCGAAGAAAAAAAAAACATAGGATCCCATGCAAAAAACCACTCTTAAAAAAACTAAGTCTTTTGCTCAAATTTTTTTATGACTCCCTGTGATCAGGGAGTTATTTTTTTAAATTTTGAAAAGTCAGGAAACCCAAGAGCACACAGAACGCCCTAATCATCCCTTTCTTACTTCCAGGCACTCGTTCCTCAGTTCGACTTTCTGTCTTCCACATCCGCCGCGTACACCTGCCAAGTGTGTTGGCAGAGGGGCGAACCAAGGATCTTGTGCACCGGAGGTCGTTGATGTCGAACTAAACGCCCAACATCGGCCAGTTGAGCTAAGCGCTCATCATCGAAAGCTCTATGTTTTTTGGAGTATTTGTTAATTTTTTTCAATGTGAAGCGAAAGAAAAGGAGAAGGTCTTGCACCTTAGATGGTCTTGAACCCGAGAAGGTGAGAGCACTGCACCGACATCTTTACCACTCAGCCAGACGGGTGAGTTGGAAAACCGTTTAAAACATGTCAAGTGTTTCTGACTAAACAACACTGCCTTCATTTCTCTTGAGGCTCACATTTAATACTGTGTTTGTTTTGTTCTTCGTCACCATCATTGCAAAGATGAAGAAAGAGACTTACTACGCATTTTAGTTGTTCAACTCTAACATTGCAGGAGAATAAATGATATAACCGAAAGGAGGAAGACGAATGAAGTATGCACAATGTCAGACATTGCCATGTGGTAAATCAGAAAAACAACGCGCATGTTCGTAGTCAATTTAATGGCGCTGGGAGTTTCTAACTTGTCTGTTCAAAGTTAAATAACATATTTTTTACCATCATGCATGATAATATTGTAATGGTTTGTACAAAAGCATATGGTTCCTACAGAGCCGTATCCACTTACTAATTCAAGTCTTTTGTCAATTTACAATCTTGCCATGTCTTGAGTTTCATCATTTCAACTATAGTCAATGTAATCAATATAGCCAATGCGGTTTTTGTCGACATTTGTGTCTATCTTCTTGTCTACCTTTGTGTCTACCTTCTTGTCCACCTTTGTGTCTACCTTTGAAATGACTAAGTGAAAATTAGTCATTTCATAGTCGAAAGTATTCCAAGTAATCGAAGGTAGTCAATTCACGCGATGCCATGTTGTAAATCAGGGCAGTGACGAGCATGTCTTAGGTCATATTTTCCGATGCAATGGCGTCGAGATCATTTGACTTTATGTTTGAACTAACTGAACTATTTTTTATCATCATAACGCACCAACCATATTCTTTTCATCGTTGGTTTTGGTTGCGCACAAACAAAAGTTAAATAGCAAGGACAAAGAAACCTATGAAATGGCGTCTTTTATGATATCGTCTTTTATACAATGACAACTTTTTCTCTTTTATGTAATCGATTTTATCTTTTTCTCTTTCTATTCATGCATTTTCACATATTTTAACATTTTTCCCCACAAAGACTATAATTCATGCATTTTCACAAATTTTAACATTTTTCCCCACAAAGACTATAATTCATGCATTTTCACAAATCTTAACATTTTTTCCCCACAAAGACTATAATTCATGCATTTTCACAAATCTTAACATTTTTTCCCCACAAAGACTATAATTCATGCATTTTCACAAATCTTAACATTTTTTCACAAAAAGGCTATAATCCAGTGAATTCAATGCTTTGAAATTTATGAAAGTGCATGAATTATAGTCTTTGTGGGGAAAAAGTGAAAAAATGTGAAAATGAATGAATGAATGTTTGATATCTTCATATCTTCATTTAATTTAAAATGAATGAATTATAGCCTTTTTTGTGAAAAAGTGTGAAAATTTGTGTGAAAATTATGGTCTTTGTGGGGAAAAATGTTAAAATATGTGAAAATGCATGAATAGAAAGAGAAAAAGATGTAATCGATTACATAAATGAGAAAAAGTTGTCATTGTATAAAAGACGATATCATAAAAGACGCCATTTCATAGGTTTCTTTGTCCTTGCTATTTAACTTTAAACCAAACCAAAACCAACGATGAAAATATGGTTGGTGCGTTATGATGATAAAAATAGTTCAGTTAGTTCAAACATAAAGTCAAATGATCTCGACGCCATTGCATCGGAAAAATGACCTAAGACATGCTCGTCACTGCCCTGATTTACCACATGGCATCGCGTGAATTGACTACCTTCGATTACTTGAATACTTTCGACTATGAAATGACTAATTTTCAATTAGTCATTTCAAAGGTAGACAAAGGTGGACAAGAAGGTAGACACAAAGGTAGACAAGAAGATAGACACAAATGTCGACAAAAACCGCATTGGCTATATTGATTACATTGACTATAGTTGAAATGATGACACTCAAGACATGGCAAGATTGTAAATTGACAAAAGACTTGAATTAGTAAGTGGATACTGTTCTGTAGGAACCATATGCTTTTGTACAAACCATTACAATATTATCATGCATGATGGTAGAAAATATGTCATTTAACTTTGAACAGACAAGTTAGAAACTCCCAGCGCCATTAAATTGACTACGAACATGCGCGTTGTTTTTCTGATTCACCACATGGCAATGTCTGACATTGTGCATACTTCATTCGTCTTCCTCCTTTCGGTTATATCATTTATTCTCCTGCAATGTTAGAGTTGAGCAACTAAAATGCGTAGTAAGTCTCTTTCTTCATCTTTGCAATGATGGTGACGAAGAACAAAACAAACACAGTATTAAATGTGAGCCTCAAGAGAAATGTGTTGTTTAGTCAGAAACACTTGACATGTTTTAAACGGTTTTCCAATTCACCCGTCTGGCTGAGTGGTAAAGATGTCGGTGCAGTGCTCTCACCTTCTCGGGTTCAAGACCATCTAAGGTTCAAGACCTTCTCTTTTCTTCACATTGAAAAATTTAACAAATACTCCAAAAACATAGAGCTTTCGATGATGAGCGGTTAGCTCAACTGGCCGATGTTGGGCGACATCAATGACCTCCGGTGCACAAGATCCTTGGTTCGCCCTCTGCCAACACACTTGGCAGGTGTACGCGGTGGATGTGGAAGACAGAAAGTCGAACTGAGGAACAGTGCCTGGATGTAAGAAAGGGATGATTAGGGCGTTCTGTTTGCTCTTGGGTTTCCTGACTTTTCAAAATTTAAAAATAACTCCCTGATCACAGGGAGTCATAAAAATTTGAGCAAAAGACTTAGTTTTTAAGAGTGGTTTTTTGCATGGGATCCTATCTTTTTTTTTTCTTCGCTCTCCTTCTCATCGGAGAGCGTTTTTTTTCTGAATTTATACTAAGTGTCGCATTCCATTCTCGAAAAGTTTAGTAATAGAAATCCCATTTTTGTTTTATTAACCAGCACTATTTCCTTATTTTCCTATTTCTTATTCATCCTTAGCATAGTTACATCTTATTCCAGACAGGGTTTGAACCTCCACTTTGCAACCTTGAAACGTTGTGTCTATCCACTAGACCAGAGAGTTCGTTGAAGACACTTGGTCATTTTAAAGTGCCATTCCTACCTTGAAGTATTTAATGCAAAAAAAAAATAGACCATTGAAGGTCTCGAATCAAAATTATAGCAGAACACTTCCAGGTAAAGATAAAACAACAAACCAAAAATCATATTCGTAAAATTAGACGAAGAAGGATTGTTGATATAAAGAGTGAAAGAGTAGTACAAATATATAAATTTATATTAATGTTAGTTTGGTAATACATTAGCAATACATTTATAGTTACTTATGTCTTCTCTTAAAAAAGATAGAGACAAGCATGTCTGTAATGTACAAATCTTTAAATTTATTATTTACAACTAAAGTACAGTACGTGAAAAATATTTTTAAATATAGGTTCATCTATATAAACATAATCTTGCATGTTGATGATGTATCTGTTTGGAATGAAAAAAAAATATTAATCAATTTTTGAGATAGAAAAATAATACGTCATTCAAATTATTAAACTTTATCCACTCAAAGCATGCAGTTTAAAGCTGCATCACATGCACTGCATGACTTGATGTCAGTTATTTATCGTTGTTAGAAATATTGTCTCATTTTAAGCTGTTGAAAGACCTTCATGTAAAGATATTGTTGCAATACAAGTTGTCTAGCCTGCCGTATCTCATCACCATTATTCATTTTATGTACAGTTAGGTTTCGACTATGTATTTGAAACACAAACATGACCAATAATCCTCTAAACATTTTCTTCAAAAGTAACGTAATATTTACCTATATGGGAATTTTTTGTAAATTGCACGGACCCTGAATTCTTGTACATCGATTTACGTTTCTGACGACGATACTACAGAATGTATTAAGGTAGATTTGGTACTGAAAAATATGAAATTTCAAAAATATCCATTTGAAAACGCAGGAAAGTGGTCTTACTTGTTGTCTATAATTGGGTCGAACCTTGTCGTCTTTCATCTATGGAAAAATAATTGTAACAAAATCACTATAAATTCATCATCAGAGTACTGACGTTTCCTAAACCTTTCAGGTAGTCATCTTCAGAGTCAACCTGAGAAGGACTGTCGGTGTTGATGATGACTGACGTTTTGACAACCTTAGAGGTAGTCATCTTCAGAGTCAACCTGAGAAGGACTGTTTGTCTGGTTCGAAGTATTTTTTTTTCCGCCTCATAGTATATGTCGTAGAGAAAATGTGCGGGCGTCAATTGTGTTTTGTAGGTTAGTCTAAAAAAGTGTTTAATTTTTTGCTTGTTTCTTCGTTTGTTTCTAAAAACATGTAAGTGCGTCATTTTTAGTCATATTCAAATACGATGGCGAATAATAAATGCCTACAGCTTTCTAACTCTGCAAAACAAGTTGTATCATTACTTCGTATAAACAGTTAACTTACCTGCTCATATTGACCAAAGACGAGCCGCTCTTCAACCAGATGGCATTGTACCTCTGATGAAGACTATAAATTGTGAGAGAAATAATGTCAATCCCTTGTGTGGTTAATAGCAGTGCTGAAGAAAGTAGGGGGGGTGGCGCTCGGGGGAGGAGCCCCCTTCTACCTTTGAAATGGGTAATTTTTCATAATTTCATGACTTCAGCTACGTCAAGAGAGCCCCCATCTGATAAATTTAGTTCTACAGCACTGGTTAATAGTATCTGCGTTTCAGCCAAAATTTCTAGAACTTTTTAGCCGAAATCAAAGCTAAGAAAGTAAAAGTAACACTTCTAACATGGTGCTTTCCTCTAAGACGTTAGACATTTTTTGAATAAATAAAGAGCTATGATTTTTTTGGTTAATCAAATATTGAACTTCAATCAACAACTTTTTTTGTAAAGTTTACTTTGAACAAAATTTACGTTTTCTCTTTGCCATACCTTGGAGTTGGGATTTTTGTTCACAAAGCATAAAGAACAACCTGAACATTGCTCGTTCTCTTGCAATCTGGTTGTCGTTGTATTCTTCTTGCTGTAAAATTTTTTACACATTATAACATTTACTATACTTGCATCAAGATGAGGCTATTGAAGGATTTGTGAAGTTCACAGTTTGCGTACTACAAAATATCAAGTTCGTAGCGAGCAAAATCTCAGTTACGGCTCTTACGTAAAAATCTTTCACGCTCATTCATCCAAACTATTCATAAACACATTTATCAAATTATGTTTCTATCTTAAGATTCCAACTTACGTTTTGGCAAACTGAATTATACCATTGACTAAGCAACAGCTGCTGTTCAGTATTGGTACTGTGCCATTGATTGGGGAGATGTTGATGACCATTGCCATTTTCCCGTTCGCTGGGAATTTCATGTTGATGAGCATGGACATTTTCTTGTTGGTTGGGAATTTCATGTTGATGAGCATGGACATTTTCTTGTTGGTTGGGAATTTCATGTTGATGAGCATGGACATCCTCCCGGATCCTAACCCTCTTAGCTCGAACAACATCAGTTCTTCGTTTAAGGTGTGCTTCGGACGTTTGTAATTGCTCCAACTCTTGCTGCAATCTTTGTATCTTTGTTTCCATCTTTGTCTTCTTTATCACAATTTCCACATTGTCATCCTCCCGTTCGTTGGATATTTCATGTTGATGACCATTGTCATTTTCCCGCTGGTTGGGAATTTCATGTTGATGAGCATGGACATTTTCTTGTTGGTTGGGAATTTCCTGTTGATGAGCATTGTCATCCTCCCGTTGGTTGGGAATTTCATGTTGATGAGCATTGTCATTTTCCTGTTGGTTGGGAATTTCATGTTGATGAGCATTGTCATCCTCGCTTTGGTTGGGAATTTCATGTTGATGAGCATGGACATTTTCTTGTTGGTTGGAAATTTCATGTTGATGAGCATGTCATTTCCCGTTGGTTGGGAATTTCATGTTGATGAGCATTGTCATTTTCTGTTGGTTGGGAATTTCATGTTGATGAGCATTGTCATCCTCCGTTGGTTGGGAATTTCCTGTTGATGAGCATTGTCATCCTCCCGTTTGTTGGGAATTTCATGTTGATGAGCATGGACATTTTCCTGTCGGTTGGGAATTTCATGTTGATGAGCATTGTCATCCTCCCGTTGGTTGGGAATTTCCTGTTGATGAGCATTGTCATTTTCCTGTTGGTTGGGAATTTCATGTTGATGAGCATGGACATTTTCTTGTTGGTTGGGAATTTCCTGTTGATGAGCATTGTCATCCTCCCGTTGGTTGGGAATTTCATGTTGATGAGCATTGTCATTTTCCTTGGTTGGGAATTTCATGTTGATGAGCATTGTCATCCTCCGTTGGTTGGGAATTTCCTGTTGATGAGCATTGTCATTTTCCTGTTGGTTGGGAATTTCATGTTGATGAGCATGGACATTTTCCTGTTGGTTGGGAATTTCATGTTGATGAGCATTGTCATTTTCCCGTTGGTTGGGAATTTCATGTTGATGAGCATTGTCATTTTCCTGTTGGTTGGGAATTTCATGTTGATGAGCATGGACATTTTCTTGTTGGTTGGGAATTTCCTGTTGATGAGCATTGTCATCCTCCGTTGGTTGGGAATTTCATGTTGATGAGCATTGTCATTTTCCTGTTGGTTGGGAATTTCATGTTGATGAGCATTGTCATCCTCGCTTTGGTTGGGAATTTCATGTTGATGAGCATGGACATTTTCTTGTTGGTTGGGAATTTCATGTTGATGAGCATTGTCATTTTCCTGTTGGTTGGGAATTTCATGTTGATGAGCATTGTCATTTCCTGTTGGTTGGGAATTTCATGTTGATGAGCATTGTCATCCTCCGTTGGTTGGGAATTTCATGTTGATGAGCATTGTCATTTTCCGTTGGTTGGGAATTTCATGTTGATGAGCATGGACATTTTCCTGTTGGTTGGGAATTTCATGTTGATGAGCATTGTCATCCTCCGTTGGTTGGGAATTTCATGTTGATGAGCATTGTCATTTTCCTGTTGGTTGGGAATTTCATGTTGATGAGCATGGACATTTTCTTGTTGGTTGAGAATTTCCTGTTGATGAGCATTGTCATCCTCCGTTGTTGGGAATTTCATGTTGATGAGCATTGTCATCCTCCGTTGGTTGGGAATTTCATGTTGATGAGCATTGTCATCCTCGCGTTGGTTGGGAATTTCCTGTTGATAAGCATGGACATTTTCTTGTTGGACATTTTCTTGATGAGCATTGTCATCCTCCCGTTGGTTGGGAATTTCATATTGATGAGCATGGACATTTTCTTGTTGGTTGGGAATTTCCTGTTGATGAGCATTGTCATCCTCCCGTTGGTTGGGAATTTCATATTCATGAGCATGGACATTTTCTTGTTGGACATTTTCTTGATGAGCATTGTCATCCTCTCGTTGGTTGGGAATTTCATGTTGATGAGCATTGTCATTCTCGCGTTGGTTGGGAATTTCCTGTTGATGAGCATGGACATTTTCTTGTTGGTTGGGAATTTCCTGTTGATGAGCATTGTCATCCTCCGTTGGTTGGGAATTTCATGTTGATGAGCATGGACATTTTCTTGTTGGTTGGGAATTTCATGTTGATGAGCATTGTCATCCTCCGTTGGTTGGGAATTTCATGTTGATGAGCATTGTCATTTTCCTGTTGGTTGGGAATTTCATGTTGATGAGCATTGTCATTTCCGTTGGTTGGGAATTTCATGTTGATGAGCATTGTCATTTTCCTGTTGGTTGGGAATTTCATGTTGATGAGCATTGTCATTTTCCTGTTGGTTGGGAATTTCATGTTGATGAGCATTGTCATTTTCCTGTTGGTTGGGAATTTCATGTTGATGAGCATTGTCATTTTCCTGTTGGTTGGGAATTTCATGTTGATGAGCATTGTCATTTTCCTGTTGGTTGGGAATTTCATGTTGATGAGCATTGTCATTTTCCTGTTGGTTGGGAATTTCATGTTGATGAGCATTGTCATTTTCCTGTTGGTTGGGAATTTCCTGTTGATGAGCATTGTCATTTCCTGTTGGTTGGGAATTTCCTGTTGATGAGCATTGACATCCTCCATTGGTTGGGAATTTCCTGTTGATGAGCATTGACATCCTGCCATTGGTTGGGAATTTCATGTTGATGAGCATGGACATTGTGCCATTGATTGGGAATTTCATGTTGATGAGCATGGACATTGTGCCATTGATTGGGAATTTCATGTTGATGAGCATGGACATTGTGCCATTGATTGGGAATTTCATGTTGATGAGCATGGACATTGTGCCATTGATTGGGAATTTCATGTTGATGAGCATGGACATTGTGCCATTGATTGGGAATTTCATGTTGATGAGCATGGACATTGTGCCATTGATTGGGAATTTCATGTTGATGAGCATGGACATTGTGCCATTGATTGGGAATTTCATGTTGATGAGCATGGACATTGTGCCATTGATTGGGAATTTCATGTTGATGAGCATGGACATTGTGCCATTGATTGGGAATTTCATGTTGATGAGCATGGACATTGTGCCATTGATTGGGAATTTCCTGTTGATGAGCATGGACATTGTGCCATTGATTGGGAATTTCTTGTTGATGAGCATGGACATTGTGCCATTGATTGGGAATTTCATGTTGATGAGCATGGACATTGTGCCATTGATTGGGAATTTCATGTTGATGAGCATGGACATTGTGCCATTGATTGGGAATTTCATGTTGATGAGCATGGACAAAGTGCCATTGATTGGGAATTTCCTGTTGATGAGCATGGACATTGTGCCATTGATTGGGAATTTCATGTTGATGAGCATGGACATTGTGCCATTGATTGGGAATCCATGTTGGTGAGCATGGACATTGTGCCATTGATTGGGAATTTCATGTTGATGAGCATGGACATTGTGCCATTGATTGGGAATTTCCTGTTGATGAGCATGGACATTGTGCCATTGATTGGGAATCCCATGTTGATGAGCATGGACATTGTGCCATTGATTGGGAATTTCCTGTTGATGAGCATGGACATTGTGCCATTGATTGGGAATTTCATGTTGATGAGCATGGACATTGTGCCATTGATTGGGAATTTCCTGTTGATGAGCATGGACATTGTGCCATTGATTGGGAATTTCATGTTGATGAGCATGGACATTGTGCCATTGATTGGGAATTCCATGTTGATGAGCATGGACATTGTGCCATTGATTGGGAATTCCATGTTGATGAGCATGGACATTGTGCCATTGATTGGGAATTTCATGTTGATGAGCATTGACAAATGCCAATGATTGGGAATTCCATGTTGATGAGCATGGACATTGTGCCATTGATTAGGAATCCCATGTTGATGAGCATGGACATTGTGCCATTGATTGGGAATTTCATGTTGATGAGCATTGACATTGTGCCATTGATTGGGAATTTCATGTTGATGAGCATGGACATTGTGCCATTGATTGGGAATTTCATGTTGATGAGCATGGACATTGTGCCATTGATTGGGAATATGATAGTGATCACCATTCCCATTAGACCATTCATTTGGAGCTTCCTGCTGTTCAACATTAGCAAACTAAAAATATTCAGAAAGCAGACATTTGAGGAAACGAATGAATAAACGTGTTTAAATCTCATCCATTTTGAAATTCAAAATTACTTTTTCATCAACGGGATTGTGCCCATGCTCATTCATATTTTGTTTGTCAACTTTGTCATCCTAAAATAATTGTAAAAAAGAGAAATAATAAAAAATCTTTCCTTTAATTCGTCCTTGTTAAGTTTTTCGATTCTACAATTTCAACTAACTCTATTCTTGGATGACGGTGGAGTATATCCTTGATCTTTTGTGGTTTCATCACCACAATTCGATTCCTAAAAACATTACTAGAATATGCATCTTGGCTTTATGGTTACTTTGAAAGTTTCACGCAAGAAAATACGTGAACGTGAAAATGCCAGAAAATTATACAAATCCCAAACACCGTTGCGAGGAAATTCAAACGTACATCGTCATCAATGACATCTTTGACAACATCAGCCACAACGCTTGCTGCTTCTTTTGCAGCTTCTTCATCCTGTGACTCTGGCTGAAAAATATCATATGTCCGTGTAAAAGTCAAGAAAAAACGCATCATTCAACATTTTTATGCTTTATTTTGATGATATGAAAATATGTCTTTTTCTATAGAAAAAAAGCATATTTTCACCAGAGTTATATGACGGACGTATTTTGGCAAATAGAGACTTTTCAAAGATTTCGAGACTTACCTCTTTAAACAGACAATCCGATTGAGATGTATCTTCGGACGAGTCCTGCAAATAGCCATTAACGCATGATTTCGTAAATTCCTTTGTAATCTGCGTTATTCTATTTCAACTCACTTGATTTTGTCATCTGATTACCTTATTTCTAGCCTGATAAATTTCTGTTATGCTATAAACGTTTTACAACTTGTGTCCTAACATGCTTTTTTTATCGTGCACCAGTCCTAATGCATGCTAGCTCTCTCTCTTATATGATAAAGGTTATTTACCATGCACCCAAACAACGTTTTTTACTAAAGAATTGAGGATACACAGGCGTGGATATGCATTCAGAATGTTAAATTGTTGAAGAAAATATTTTGCAGTTGATTATACACTGTAAATAAACTTTGTTTTACTGTTTTACTTTGGTTTTTAGATAACTTTTGGTATTTTATGTAACTTACCGTATCATCCTCATCAAGATCATCGGGACAATGTCCTTCATTCATATAACTCGGCTGAGGTAAAAAGAAGAATGGAACATGTTAGAGATATTCAGGAGGCTATTTTGTTTGAACAAACGTCAACAAATTGCAGCAAATAATGAAGCACAGATGAAATTGCTCCACGTACCACATCAATCAGTTCAAACAAATCGTTTTTTCCAACGTAATTGTATTCCTGCAGTTTTTTGTAAATCTACAAACGGGAAAACCATAACATATTAACATTTCGCAAATGAACAACCCACTTGTTTTTGTGGATTGATCATTCGCGAAAAACAAACAATAAAATCGTATAGTTTATACCTGATACAACAGTGATATAAAATTCCTGGATCCCATTACTCCGACCAATGACTGCAAAGTAAATAAATTTCCAAATATAAACAATATCTTTTCAAGTATGTCTTCGTTATTAATGATCACGTGTTTTACACGATAGAAGAATCTCACCGTGTCGGGATGAACATTGAGAAGTCCAAGTTGTTTGGCTGTTTTCTGTGATAAAAGGTAACAAGTCAGTAAAAACTACCCACAACTTAATGAATTTGAAAAACGCCATTTGCAAGTCTCGTCTTGAGAAGACTAAGATGACTAAGTAATATAAATTTTCTACTTACTACGATAGTCGGTTGATACATCAGAACGTTTATCTTCAAGTACAGAACCTGGAGATATTAAAGAAAATTATGAATTACGTAATGTTTACGTCACAGACTATATACATGAAGATGACGTATACATTCTTAATGTAATGACAGCTGTCTAACTGTACAGGAGACAGTTGTATAAAGTCACGATAAGTCTTCAAGAAAATGAATTTTTAAGGTTAGAATGTTTGTTGATTTTTTCTGATCAATTTCTGGATTAACTAACCCAACAAAAACCATGGGTTCCTTTAAAAAACGGCAATATTTGAAAAATATATAAATGCTGAAATTATTTTGTTTTTTACTTACAATGTTGAGATTATTAAATAACGTCTGGCTCATGTAGGCTGCTGTCAAAGGCTGCAAAAATAAAATCGAACAGTTTTCACAAGCTCAATAAAATCCTTATTCGATCTCGCAAGTTGTTTACCGTTCTTGTAAACAAATATGACTTTACCTCCGAAAGATCTATAGACACACGTGGCTCAGATTTGTTCTTTTCCTTTTCCGAATGGCATGAATCGTCTTCAGAATCATCCCAAAGGTCGTCACGCTCCAATATTTCAATGTCGTCCAACTCATCTTCTTGGGTATCCTTTGATCCCACGATGTCATCATTGTCAATGTCATCTTCTTCCTTCATATTCTGAAAGATGTGATGTTCGTCATGCTCCTGCACTACAAAGTCATCCAACTCATCTTCTTGGGAATTCTGAGATTCCAAGATGTCGTCATTATCGACGTCATCTTCCTTGATGATCTGAAAAATGAAACGTCCATATTTACTTTAAGTTAAATTTTGAGCATTCCATGCGAACGGTGGACTTATTCAGATTGCAATATCTTTATTATAGTAACTTTTTGGTAATCATAGATATAAAGGCTTCTTATTCAGGAAAGGTGCGAAATTTTTTGGATGCAAGGTGTAAATCCAGCTTTCAAAATTGTAACAAGATGCTCGAATTTAAAGTTTGTCTACCTACAGACATATTGCAGAGCAGAAGATTTTCCAAAGTTTATATAACGCACGAAAAGAAACTGAAGGACGACTATAACCATATCGTCCTTCATTTCTTTCTATACATCTGAAATTTCACTGAAACATACTTGAATTAAAGGGATGATGAATGTGAAGCTATAGAGATGGTTAGGTTTTAAAGATATTTAAAGATGAGCATACGTGTTTTGATGACATGTCGACACAAGGCAATAAAGCCAAATGTTTCTGCTCTTGGACATCAAGTACCTATAAAAGTTAAAGTTACTTGAATAAACTAAATTCCACTTTACATTGGTTTAATGTGAAGACGAATAGAAAATATCTTTTTAGCAAATTATATAATTATCAACGAAAAAATTACTCACGCTCTTTGGAATGTTTTCAACATACAGATTATAAAGCAGCATTAGTTTCGTTTCCAACACGAAACTAATGCTGGTTTATAATCTGTATGTTGAAATTATCAATAAGTGTGATATTATCAATAAGTGTGATGGTAAAAAGCAAATAGTCTTTATGTAAAGATGATTATCGTGTTTTAAAGATCTTTTAATAATCGATGAAATTACAAGTTTTGATGTCATATCAATGTATGGTATTATAGATAACTCTTTCTGCTTTGGAACAAGTTGGATCTCAAATTCATGGCAACATATGACAAATCAATATTTACTGGTTTATCAGATTGGATGTTCTTTACCATTTATATGTAACTGGCATTAACTTGAACTCACGCTCTTTTCTATATGCAAGACGATCATATAATACCATACATTGATATGACATCAAAACTTAGAAGTTTTGATT